>NW_022437017.1:7491700-7524986 GCF_009761245.1 Sapajus apella
GCTACTCAGGAGGCTGAGGCAGGAGAATCGCTTGAACCTGGGAGGTGAAGGTTGCGGTGAGCCGAGATCATACCACTGCACTCCAGCCTGCAATGACAGGAGTGAAACTCCATCTCAAAGACAATCAGTCAATATCAATCAATCAATCAATCACAGGTTAGCTGGGCGTGGTGGCATGTGCCTGTAATCCCAGCTACTTCGGAGGCTGAGGCAGGAGAATCGCTTGAACCTAGGAGGTGGAGGTCGCAGTGACCCAAGGTTGCGCCACTGCACTCCAGCCTGGGTGACAGAGCAAGACTCTGTCACAAAAAAAAAAAAAAAGCAAAGTGGCCAACTCTTGGATGCCTCCCAGGACAGGGGGCTCACCTCCTCCTGAGGCTACCCCTTCTGTGGCTCTGCAGATTCAGATAAACCACAGGCTCAAATCTGTCCCCATAGAGTCAGGCACAGCTCAGTGTCTATGTCTCTACTCTGCGGGGGAGCTCCCTGCACCCCAGAGCAGCCCTTGGCGATTTGGGAGCCCGAAGCAGGTCCCGAAGTCCACCCTCTGGACTCAATACCCTTGGTTCCTCTTATTATTTCTTCTGGGGTGAGGCCTCCCACCAGGAGCCCTGGGGCTGCTTGGGAGGACTGACGCTAAATACCACTCATCTGCAGAGAGAGGAAGAGGAGAAAGTCTCCGTGGCTGCTGGAGTTTCTTAAACATCCCTCTCATGCCGGGACGTTTCCCTGCTGAACGAAGAGAAGGCAGACCTCAGCGAGGGACCTGTGGTCAGCAGCAGCTTCTGGTGAGAAACAAATGAGGCGGCTGGGGTTTCCGCTGCAGGTATTTTGACGTAACGCTTCTAGCTGAGGCAAGCGACGGTGGTTTCTCCTATAAGGTGGGCCCGTAGTGACCGTGACAGAGACAGCTGCAGGGTCCCCAGCCCCTTCCGGGGAGCCACATCCTAGACTATTGCACAGCCAGATCCATAAAGCTGTGGGTGCTAAAATCGTAGACACAGGGGCATCCTCCTCAAAGATTTTTTTTTTTTTTGAGATGGAGTCTCACTCTTGTTGCCCAGGCTGGAGTCAGTGCCGTGATCTCGGCTCACCACAACCTCCACCTCGCGGGTTCAAGCGATTCTCCTGCCTCAGCCTCCTGGATAGCTGGGATTACAGGCGCCTGCCACCACGCCTGGCTAATTTTTGTATTTTTAGTAGAGGCTGGGTTTCTCCATGTTGGTCAGGCTGGTCTTGAACTCCGGACCCCAGGTGATCTTCCCGCCTCAGCCTCCCAAAGTGCTGGGATTACAGGCGTGAGCCACTGCGCCCAGCCCCCCCCCCCGCAAAGATCTTCAAAGAGTAAATTACAACTCCATGAAGGAAAGTTGAGGCCAGTAGACCAGGCACGGTCGCTCACGCCTATAATCCCAGCACTTTGGAAGGCCAAGGTGGGTGTATCATCTGAGGTCAGGAGCTTGAGACCAGCCCAAACAATATGGTGAAACCCTGTTTCTACTAAAGGTACAAATATTAGCTGTGTGTGATGCCGTGCACCTGTAGTCCCAGCTACTCAGGAGGCTGAGACAGGAGAATTGCGTGAAACTGGGAGGCAGAGGTCACAGTGAGCTGAGATCGTGCAGTGGCTCACATCTGTGATCCCAGCACTTTGGGAGGCCGAGGTAGGAGGAACGTTTCAGTGCAGGAGTTTGAGACTGGGCAACGTAGCCAGACCCCATCTCTATTATTTCTTTTTTTTTTTTTTTTTTTTTATTTTTTTTTAGACGGAGTTTCGCTCTTGTTACCCAGGCTGGAGTGCAATGGCGCGATCTCGGCTCACCGCAACCTCCGCCTCCTGGGTTCAGGCAATTCTCCTGCCTCAGCCTCCTGAGTAGCTGGGATTACAGGCACGTGCCACCATGCCCAGCTAATGTTTTGTATTTTTAGTAGGGACGGGTTTTCACCCTGTTGACCAGGATGGTCTCGATCTCTTGACCTCGTGATCCACCCGCCTCGGCCTCCCACAGTGCTGGGATTACAGGCTTGAGCCACTGCGCCCGGCTGGTGAGGTTGTTTCTGACAACTGGAGACTTCCTCTCTCTCTCCCTTTTTTTTTTTTTTTTTTTTTTTTGAAACAGAGTCTCTCTCTGTCTCCCAGGCTGGAGTACAGAGGTGAGATCTCGGCTCACTGCAACCTCTGCCACCCAGGTTCAAACAATTCTCCTACCTCAGCCTCCAGAGTAGCTGAAATTACAAGCACCTGCCACTGCACCTGACTAATTTTTGTATTTTCAGTAGAGACAGGGTTTCTACATGTTGGCCAGACTGGTCTGGAGCTCCTGACCTCAGGTGATCCGCCCACCTCGGCTTCCCAAAGTGCTGGGATTACAGGCGTGAGCCACCGCGCCCGGCCTGTAGATGGGATTAAATTGTTGCTACAGAGATGGGAGGGCACCCTGGATGATCCACGTATATAATATATAATAAAATACATATAATGTAATATAACATAATATATAATAGTGTGGTCTAGCCAGGCACTGTGGTGTGCACCTGTAGTCCCAGCAAAGGGGAGACCTAGCAGGAGGGTCGCTTGAGCCCAGGAGTTTGAGGCCCGCTGGGCAACACAGAGAGACCTCCATCTCTAATAATAATAATATAGTTGCCTAGTCTGCTGCCTAAGTTCCTTAATACAGCTGTTTGTAATTCTGTTGTATCTGGGCCTCTGCTCCCCCCAAAATCGCATGACACCTCCAAGTCCAGACACTTAGCCTTTTGGGGTAACAGAAGATTAAATATGGGTGCAGGCCACCTGGGCGCCTTGGTTCATTGCCCTCCTGAGATGAGCTTCATCTTTGTTTTAGAGGACCCATCCCTTAGAAAGGAGATAAGGTGCCGGACGTGGTGACTCGCGCCTGTCATCCCAGCCTTTGGGAGGCCGAGGCGGGAGGATCACTTGATCCCAGGAGTCCAAGACCAGCCTGGGCAACAAAGTGAAACTTCATGTCTACAAAAAGTTGGGGGAAAAAATGACCCTGTAGTCCCAGCTACTCCCCAGGCTGAGGCAGGAGGCGGGCTTGAGCCCAGGTGGTCAAGGCTGTAATTAGCTATGATCATGCCACTGCACTCCAGCCTGAGGGACAGGGACAGAGGGAGTCCCTGTCTCAAAAAAATTTAAAAAAAGATAAGGACCTGTATTGGGTGAAAGTGGATTGGGTGGTTTGGTCACCGGAACCACGAAGCCATCGCTAGGGCAGGGCCCTGTCCTCCAGGACCACGTGAGCGCAAACTCTTCCGTGAGGCGGAAGCGGGTGGGGCCCCCACCTCCCTATGGAGGAGGCGCTCCTGGCTGGAAAATGGGTAGCTCCTGCCTCTCTGGGCAGAGCCAGGACCCCCCAACTCCCAGAACCCCCTTTTACCCTCCAAGGAGGGCTGGTCTAAGAAGTTTGCATCCGGACGACTGCAGCTTCCGAGGATGCTGTTACCCGAATTTTCTCTTAATGTTGATGATGATAATGATATCCACAGTGGCTGACATTTTGGGGGGCTCTTTTTTGGTCAACCACAAATAGCTCTCTGAGGCGCTGGGTGCTAAAATGGGCTGCACGGAGGGAGTTGAAATTGCAGAGTGCGAAGGGCCCTCTGGGTGTCTGGGCTGGGCGCCTTGCTTACCTCCCCGGACGGGCAGCTCACTCTCCCTCACCCCCCAGCCCCCGCTCCCAAGAACCCCGCTTCCCAGGATGGGTGGGGGGTGCACACCAGACGGAGCCAGGTTGGAGCCAGGTTAGCGCCAGGCGTGGACCCCGCCCGGGGCGCTCGAGAGGCGCCGGGGGCCGCGGGGGCGGGGCGGGGAGGGGCCGGCGGCGGCGGCGGCGGCGGCGGCGCGCGGAGCAGACCGCAGTGCGGCGGGCGCTAGGACCCGCGGGGGCCTCCCAGGCCGCGGCGCCTCCCGCTTACCCCCACTGCCCGACCCTCCTTCGCCCCCAAAATGAGGAAACGGAGCAACTCGCTCCAAGTTGTGCAGCCGGGACCGCCTCGGGGTGCGCAGCCGGCTCGCGGAGGCCCTCCTGGGGGCGGGCGCGGGGCGCGGCCCGGGGGCGCCCCCTGAGCAGGTGAGCGTGTCCGCGGGGAGAGGTGGGACACTCCTAGGCCAGGGTGGGGGAAACCCCGAGGGCTCGGGGCGGGGGTGGGCCCGGGACTTGCGCACGAAGGGCCGGTGTGCGCGCGAGTGTGCGCGTCCCGGGGGCGCGGCGGGTGCGCGGCTGGGGCGGAGGGTGCTCTGAGGCGATCGGACCCGGCGTGGCGGTGGCAGGGGGTTCCCGGGTGCGGGTGTGCGCGGCTGCGAGCCCCGGGCGTGTGTACCCGCGCGTCCACGTGGAGGGCTGTGCGCGTGTGTGGCCGAGATGCGTGTGCGCGGCCCTGCGTGGCGCCCTGCGTGCCTGGGTGGCCTGGCGCTGGCGCCCAGGTGTTGCAGTGTGGGGTGGCTGTGTGTGTGTTCCGGGGGCTGGGGACAGGTGCGCACGTTCCCGGGTGTGGGGTGCCTGGGCGCGCGTCCGCGCAGGGACGTGTGCACACACCTGTTTCCAGGTGAATAGGGTCCTTTGCTTATCTGCGCGCACCTGCGTCCGAGCCCCGTGCGTTTCTGTGCGTGTGCATGCATCTGTATGCGTGTGAGTACACGTGGGACTGGAGGATTTCAGGGGAGGCGCATATTGGAGGGGCTGAGACTCACCCCCCCAACACCCTCCACTTCCCATCGACCAGCAATTGGGGAGATGAGGGAGGCAGGGAGGGTCCCCCACTCCTGCAGCAATGAGGGACGTTGTGTGCCTGTCCTGGGTTTGTGTGTGTGGGGGGGAATCAGAGAGTCTCAGCCGGTGGCCAGAGGAGCCCAGTAGGGCTGCAGGACCCGCCCCTGGCCCCAGCTCCACCCCAGGGTCAGAGATTCTTGGGAATGACCTTGACTCATCCCTGTCTTCCCACCCTGCCTCTGCCTACTCACCAGAAAAGAGGAAGAACCAGGCTCGATCCGGTGGCACCCAGCTCCCTGCCTCCTGTGCCAGCCACCCAGCCTGTGGCAGGCCATTCCCAGCGCCCCCAGCTGTGGCCACTTGCTCAGTGCGCCTCTCCCCTGCCTCAGTTTCCCTCTGGGGGCGATGGCGGGGCGAGGCTCCCTGGTTTCCTGGCGGGCATTTCATGGCTGTGATTCTGCTAAGGAACTTCCCCGGGTAAAGATCACCTCCCAGAAGGGGTTAGGGGAGCCAGCTCTGGGTCCCACCTGGGATGCCTCTGGGGGGCTCTCTCTGCCCTCCCCCCCCCCGCCCCCGCCCTGCCGTCATCCCCACCTGGCCTGGGGAGGAAGTGGTAGGAACTGGACCCTGGGTCCTAGCCCAGCTCTCTCCCATCTGGACTCTACCCCTTCCCCAGGTGAGCCCCTGCTTCCTCCGAGCCTGGCACCCCCCACCCGTCTCAGCCAGGATGCCAACGGTGAGTGTGTCCAGCCGATTCCTCTGCCCTTGGTCCTTCAGGTCAGTCCTTCCTGAGGGGCTGTCCTCTCTGCCCCCTATCCCCCTTGCTGGACTCTGCCTGGTCTTTCTCAGTCACCTTGGCATCCTGACCTTCTGTCCCGGGCCCCCCCTGTTTGTGACCCTTTTTTTTTTTTTTTTGAGACGGAGTCCCACTCTGTCACCCAGGCTGGAGTGCAGTGGCGCAATCTCGGCTCACCGCAACCTCCAGTTCCTGGGTTTAAGCAGTTCTCTTGCCTCAGCCTCCCAAGTAGCTGGGATTACAGGAGCCTGCCAGAACGCCCAGCTAATTTTTTTGTATGTTTAGTAGAGACAGGGTTTCTCCATGTTGGCCAGGCTGGTCTCAAACTCCTGACCTCAGGTGATCCACCCATCTCGGCCTCCCAAAGTGCTGGGATTACAGGTGTGAGCCCCCGAGTCCCGCCTCTGTTTGTGACTCTACGATTTCTTTCTGTGAGCCCCGCTCTCCCGTCTCCCTCCTTCCCCGGTGTCTGCCTCTCTGCTGTTTCCCAGTCTCCATGCCTTTCTCCCTCCTGTCCTCTCTCGCCTCCTGTGCCTCTGCTCCCCACATCTCCGTGATGTCCCCCCTCCCCGCCTCCGGCCCCCCTCTGCAGAGGCGCTGGACCCCGGGCACCCAGTGTATCACAAAATGCGAGCACACCCGCCCCAAGCCGGGGGAGCTGGCCTTCCGCAAGGGAGACGTGGTCACCATCCTGGAAGCCTGCGAGGTGAGTGGCGGGTGGTGGGCGTGGGTGCTTGGGGATGAGGGCTCCCCCAGGACCCCCACCCCACCCGCCACACCGACCCCGTGCTTCCTCCCTGGCAGAACAAGAGCTGGTACCGCGCCAAGCACCACACCAGCGGGCAAGAGGGGCTGCTGGCAGCCGGGGCGCTGCGGGAGCGGGAGGCCCTCTCCGCTGACCCCAAGCTCAGCCTCATGCCGTGAGTGGGTGGGACGGGGGCCTGGGGTCGGGGGCAGGAGGTGACCCCCTGCCTGGTCCACAGCCCGGCCTGACCCACCCCGTCCGTGGCCACAGGTGGTTCCACGGGAAGATCTCCGGCCAGGAGGCAGTCCAGCAGCTGCAGCCGCCCGAGGACGGGCTGTTCCTGGTGCGAGAGTCCGCGCGCCACCCTGGCGACTATGTCCTGTGCGTGAGCTTCGGCCGCGACGTCATCCACTACCGCGTGCTGCACCGCGACGGGCACCTCACCATCGACGAGGCCGTGTTCTTCTGCAACCTCATGGACATGGTGGAGGTGCTGCCACCCGGAGACCCCACCCCATCCCTGCAGGGGGGTAGCCCCCGGGATCCCCGAGACTCTCCTGTGTAGAGATGGAGGGGCTGGTCACCTGACCTCCACAGCCCCATCCCCTCCCCAGCAGCTGGGCAGACACCATCCCTACCTCCTGTGCTGACCACCCAGGACACCCTGAGCTCTGCGCTTCTCCAATATGGAGATGAAGGGGGTATTCCCTGGGTCCCCCAGACCCCCACTCCATCTCAGATGGGCAGACATGGGGACCCCCACGCTAGGATCCTCCCTAATGCAGAAATGAGGGGGCTGATCCCTAAGGACTGCCCGTCCTACAGGGGATCTGAGTCAGCCTGGTTTTACCTCCAGGGACTAGGATGACTTCTTTGGGGACCCCCAGGACTCCCCAAGTTGACACCAATCCAGAGGACCTCTGCTCCTTTTGGCCTGCCTCTTTTCCCATTCCCATGGAAACCAGCCTCTCTTCTCCTCCCTGGTCCCACCCACCCCACCCAGAGCCCACCAGGGAGAGGGACAGGACGCCGGGGTTCCCTGCCCTGGGGCAGGGCTCACGGCCACCCCTGTATCCTGCAGCATTACACCAAGGACAAGGGCGCCATCTGCACCAAGCTGGTGAGGCCAAAGCGGAAGCACGGGACCAAGTCGGCTGAGGAGGAGCTGGCCAGGGGTAGGGGACGCCCGGGAGGGCACACCTCCTTCCCCCCAACGTTAGAGCAGCCCAGGAGGAAGAACCCTGGGGCCCTGGGCCTCTAAGGCCAGATCACCCAAGCCTGCCCCCATGCGCAGCTATGGGATAGAAGACCTGGGCTGCCTTGGGGGTCCACAGATGCCGATCAGTCCCTTATTCACTAGGCCCCCACCTTTGCTGCTCATCTCTGTCACCATCATCCACCATATCATCTGAGCCAGAAACCTGGCCCGGAACCTCCACCCACCTCCCCCTCCAGCATTCCCTCTTTGGCCAGGTTCCTAACACCTGGTGACTCTGCTCCCCTCCCCTCCCCACAGCCCAGGCTCAGTCCCTCTCATCAGACCACCTCCTTCCCAGGGGACAAGTACCCCTTCCAGGCCAGGCCTTGAGTACAGCCCCAGGGTTATCTTTCTATCATGAAATCGTGCCTCCAGGGAGAGAGGCCTGCAGCTCTCCTGCCTTCCAGAACCTGCCCGCATGGCCTGAGCCACCCTTCCAGCCTCATCTGCAAAGCCCTTCCTCCACGCATCCACCCCTCCCAAGTCAACTGTGATCGTTTCCTTCATGCCTCTGAGCCATTGTTTATTCCGTTCCCTTCGCCTACAATGCTTTTCCAGCCCCCGAGTAGTGAAATCCTCAATATTTAAGGTCAAAAGCAAATGCCTCCTCCCACCCTATGTCTGTCTCCTTGGAAGTGTGTCTCTCCTGGGGAAATCTGTACCCATCAGGGATGGCACCCAAGTGGAGACTAGCATCACCCTGACCAATGATCCCTTAAGGGCACCACATTTGGAGGGGGCGCTTTCTGGAGGGAGAGGGGGAAGCCTGCAGAACCAACCAGAGGACAGTGGAGGGGCCAACACAGAAGTGCTTGGGAGAAGGGTCAGGGAGGCCAGACCCCTGGAATATTCTGGAACCTTTATGGGTTTTTATTTTATTTTTATTTATTCTTTTGCCCTGTGTGTGTTTCTGGGTGGTCAGAGGTAAAGGACTATGTAGGGAAGAGCCCAGAGGGTATTTGGAGGGACAAGAGGTCTCCAGGTAGCCAAAGAGAAAAGGGCAGCTTTTATCTCTGAGACCTGAAATGTTTCCTGGCACTGCCCCCTGGGCCTGACAGGGAGTTCCTGGAGGGCAAGTGTGGAGTCTGAGGGTCTCAGCCAGGCCCCCAGCTTTGACCATTCACCCCACTGTCCCTCCTGCAAGCTCCTTTTTGCTCAGGTCAGCCTGAGATAGTTCTGTTGCTTCCAACAATAATTGGTACCAGGAGTGGGGTGTCTCTGATCTGTCCCAGGGGCATTGCCAGGCCCGGCAGCCAATCACATGGGTATCCACAGCTGCAGCACTGTGAGATATCACCTAGTCTCACCAAGTAGAACCCCCCAGTGGGGGGGTTTGGGGGGCCCATTACCGCCCTGACTGGGTCTTCACTCCACAGCGGGCTGGTTGCTGAACCTGCAGCATTTGACACTGGGGGCGCAGATCGGAGAGGGCGAGTTTGGAGGTGAGTGGACGGACTGGGTTGGGGGTGCTGAAGAAAGGTAGAGGGTGGGCCGGGCGCGGTGGCTCAGGCCTGTAATCCCAGCACTTTGGGAGGCCGAGGTGGGTGGATCATGAGGTCAAGAGATCAAGACCATCCTGGTCAACACGGTGAAACCCCGTCTCTACTAAAAATACAAAACATTAGCTGGGCATGGTGGCGCGCGCCTGTAATCCCAGCTACTCAGGAGGCTGAGGCAGGAGAATTGCCTGAACCCAGGAGGCGGAGGTTGCGGTGAGCCGAGATCGCGCCATTGCACTCCAGCCTGGGTAACAAGAGCGAAACTCCGCCTCAAAGAAAAAAAAAAAAAAAAAAAGAATGGTAGAGGGTGCATATTGAGGCTTTGGAGTCACAGAGCTGAATTCAAACCATACTTAACCGTCTACTAGCTGTGCACCTGAGGACACCCAAATCGCCTGAGCCTCAATATCCCCCTCTGCAACAGGAGGTAACGGCAGATGCCATGAGGAGTAAATTAACTCAAGCAGGCGCCCAGTCAATGTTAGTGAGTTCTTCACACTTCCAGGCCCTTGTATAGTCAGTCCCTCTGCTTGGAACACCATCCCCTGAATTTACTATTCGGGAAGGCTCTGGGGTGTCGATCAGGGGTCGGCAGACTCTCTGTAAAAGCCCAGACTGTCAATATTTTCTCCTTTGTGGGTCACGTAGCTCTTGTCACAACTACTCAAGCCTGCCCTTGTGGAGTGAAGGCAACCACGGACAATATGTAAACGTATGGGCGTGGCCGTGAAAACTATGGCCGAGAAATTTGAATTTCATATAATGCTCACATATCCTGAAACAGTACTTATCTTCTGATTTGTCTTTCCAATAATTTAAAGATGCAAAAACCAGCCAGGTGCGGTGGCTCATGCCTGGAATCCCAGCACTCTGGGAGGTCGGGGAAGGTGGATCCCTTGAGCTCAGGAGTTCAGATCCAGCCTGGGCAACGTAGCAAGACCCGCATCTCAAAAAAAAAAAAAAAAAAAAATTAGCCAGGCATGGTGGAGTATGCCTGTAGTCCTAGCTACTCGGGAGGCTGGGATGGGAGGATCCCTTGAGCTCAGGAATTTGAAGCTGCAGTGAGCTGTGATCATGCCACTGCACGCCACACGGATAAGACTCTGTCCTAATCAATCAATATTTTAAAAATAAAAATGCAAAAAAACATTTTGAGCTCAAGAGCCTTGCAAAAAGAGGTGACAGTACATTTGGCCCCTGGCAGGTAGAGGTTCGAAGACCCCTCGCTTAGATGGTTCTCTTTTTTATTTTTGAGATGGAATTTTGTTCTTGTTGCCCAGGCTGGAGTGCAGTGATGTGATCTTGGCTCACTGCACCCTCTACCTCCTGGGTTCAAGCGATTCTCCTGCCTCAGCCACCAGAGTAGCTGGGATTACTGGCATGTGTCACCATGCCAGTCTAATTTTGTATTTTTAGTAGAGACGGAGTTTCTCCATGTTGGTCAGTCTGGTCTTTAATTTCTGACCTCAGGTGATCCACCTACCTCGGCCTCCCAAAGTGCCGGGATGACAGGTGTGAGCCACCGCGCCCGGCCAGATGGTTCTCTTTGATTTTGGGTCTCCAGGAGCTTGTGAGGGCTGGGAGGATTGGGAGCGTGGGGGCTGCATTTCAAGGTCTGGGGACTCACCGCTGTGTGAATGTTACACAGGCATCGGCGTGAGTGGGTCTGTCTGCCTGTCTCTCCGTCCCTGTCTCTGTTGGGGGTCCTGATCTTGCCCCGTTCCCCACCCCCACCCCCACCCCCAGCCGTCCTGCAGGGTGAGTATCTGGGGCAAAAGGTGGCCGTGAAGAACATCAAGTGTGACGTGACGGCCCAAGCCTTCCTGGATGAGACAGCCGTCATGACGTGAGTCCCGGGGTGGGGGTCGGGGATCCTGGGATGGGGGCTCCCAGCTCCGCCCTCACGCCCACCCCACCGCCCCCAGGAAGATGCAGCACAAGAACCTGGTGCGTCTCCTGGGCGTGATCCTGCACCAGGGACTGTACATCGTCATGGAGCACGTGAGCAAGGTGGGGCGGGGCCCCGGCAGGGAGCGGGCACACGCAGCCGGGCAGTCCCAACACCCCCAGCCGTCTCCCACCCCACCCAACAGGGCAACCTGGTGAACTTTCTGCGGACCCGGGGCCGAGCCCTCGTGAACACTGCCCAGCTCCTGCAGTTTTCTCTGTGAGTGGGGCTCTCGGGGTGCTGGGGCACGGGGGTGGTCGGGAATGGACCCCAAGATCCATCAAGGGGACACTGAGGCACGGGGCAGTCAGGCTTTGTGAGTTTGTGGCCCGGGCACCCAGAATTTTCTGAGCCCTGAATGCAGGCGTCATGGCACCTGAGCCCCCGCTGCCCCCGCTACCCCCAGGCACGTGGCCGAGGGCATGGAGTACCTGGAGAGCAAGAAACTGGTGCACCGTGACCTGGCCGCCCGCAACATCCTGGTCTCCGAGGACCTGGTGGCCAAGGTCAGCGACTTTGGCCTAGCCAAAGCAGAGCGGAAGGGGCTGGACTCAAGCCGGCTGCCTGTCAAGTGGACGGCGCCCGAGGCTCTCAAACACGGGGTGAGTCCCCCTTCACCCACCCCTGGGGCTTTAGGGGTCTGAGGAGACCTGTCCCCCCAGCTCTGCTGTGTGACCCTGGGTATGTCACTTGGCCCCTTGGAACCTCCAAGAGCGATGGTTCTGCCTCCCCAGGAAGCTCTCAGCCCACAATTGTTCCTTGTGGCCCCCTCTGGGCCTCAGTTTCTCCAGCTCTGAAACAGGCGTGGGCTCAGGACTGAGGGGAAGAATAACCAGGCTTCCTTCCTGCACTGAGGCTGAGCTGGACTCAACTGTGGGCGGCGTGGGGGAGGAATCAATGAGGAACAGACCAGAGAGAGAGATCAATCAAGGAGAGCTTCCTAGAGGAAGCAGGGGCTGGAGCAGAAGCCCCGACGGGGCCCCTCCTCACACCCGTCTTGGGTCCCACAGAAGTTCACCAGCAAGTCGGATGTCTGGAGTTTCGGGGTGCTGCTCTGGGAGGTCTTCTCCTATGGACGGGCTCCGTACCCTAAAATGGTGAGCAGGGTCCCCAAGGAGGCACTGGGTTCCGGGCAGGTCCTGGGACCGTGGCCCTGACCCCTGCCCACGCCTGCCGTCTGCAGTCACTGAAGGAGGTGTCAGAGGCTGTGGAGAAGGGGTACCGCATGGAACCCCCCGAGGGCTGTCCAGGCCCCGTGCACATCCTTATGAGCAGCTGCTGGGAGGCGGAGCCTGCCCGACGGCCGCCCTTCCGCAAGCTGGCAGAGAAGCTGGGCCGGGAGCTGCGCAGCGCGGGCGCCCCGGCCTCCGTCTCAGGGCAGGACGCCGACGGCTCCACCTCGCCCCGAAGCCAGGAGCCCTGACCCCACCCGGCAGGGCCTCTGGCCCCAGAGGACCGAGAGAGTGGGGAGTGCGGCATGGGAGCACCGGTCAGGCCCAAGGAGGGTCCAGGCCAGCGAGGTGTCCTCCTGGTGCCCACAGCAGGGGCTGGCCCGCGTAGGGGGCTCCGGGCGGCCCATGGACACCCCAGACCTGCGAAAGCGAAGGATGATCGCCCCGATAAAGATGGATTCCAAGGACTGTGGGCGCCTGTGTCTCTCTGTGTCCCCATGCCCTCTTCCGCGGGCCCATCCTTGGCGATCTGCTCTCTGACACCCCCAGGCACCAGGCATCCTGGGTCCTCCCGCAGAGGTCCACCCTGGGTGCCCAGCCCCAGCGCTCCTTCCCTACTCTGAGGAACTTGCCGCAGCCCACCCGATGGGATCCTTGGCCGAGTCTTGAGCACCCACTGGCCCTAAGGCCCTGCTCCTGCCTCCAGGCGTGTCTCCGTTCCCCACCTCTGCCCATGGAGGATCTGCCCAGCTGGAACTGGCCCGCTGGCCACTGTGGGGACATGGTGCCCTGGGGAGTTCTGGGCAGGGACCCACTTGCCATTGCCCATGGGTTCCCCACTGCAGTTCCCCAAGGGATGTGGTATTCAGTGGCGGAGACCCCGTCCCGACCCATGGGGTCCCAGGCTTAAAGGATCTTGCTAGGCTGCCCACAGCCCTCAAGGTCCAAATCTCCCCTCCCACCACATCTGTTTCTCAGGCCCCAGTGCCCCACAACCCTATGGTAGCCCCCATGATGGAGCCCCCATGATGGGACCCCCGGGAGGGTCTGTGAGTGTGGCAGCAGCCCCTTAGGGATGGCCTGGGGAGGCCACCCTCCTCCTCCTCCTCCTTCCTCCCCGTTCATGGCCAGGCACCATGTCCAATGGTATCAGGTCAAATCCCAAAAATGCCACTGGAGGTGAATGCCAAGATTATACCCATTTCACAGATGAGGACACTGAGGCCCAGAGAGGGCAGGTTGCTCACATTGGGTTGCCCCAGGGAGACGTGGTAGAGCCTGGATCTGGTCCACAGCCCCGGTTTCATTCCCCTCCCTTCCCGATCCAGCCCCCCGACTTCTACATCTCCCTCACTTCTGCTTCTTTCATGCCGGCCTGAACCAGTCATGAAAATCTCACCCATCCACCCTCCCAGCTGTCCTCCCACCATCCCCTGATCCAAGCGTCTACCCACCAGTAACCTATCCACCCAGCCACAGTCCCCACCTGTCCATCACCTACACACCGTCCACCTGCCATCCACTCATTCATCCATCCTCCCAGTCATCCATTCACCCTGTACCCACCTGTTCATCCACCCATATGTCCATCCACCTACCCAGACATCCACCCATCCGTCCACCCACACACCTACCTGTCCACTCATCCATCCATCCACCCACACACCCATCATCCACCCATCCATTCACCCATTCATCCATCCACTCAGCCATCCATCCACACATCTATCCATCTACCCATCCATCCATCCATCTATCCACTCATCCATTCACCCATACACCCATCATCCACCCATCCATCCACCCACACACCCATCCACCCATCCATCCACCCACACACCCATCATCCACCCATCCATTCACCCTTCCATCCATCCACCCATCATCCATCCACCCATCCACCCATGTGTCCACCCATCCACCTACTCATTCACACACAAATCATACACCCACCATCCATCATCCATTCATCCATCCATCCACCCGTGTCCATCCACCCACACATCTAACCTGTCCAGTCACCCGTCTATCCATCCATTCACCTATCCACTCATCCATCCACCCATATATCCATCCACCCATCCACTTAATCGTCCATCCGTCCGTCTATCCATCCACTCACCATCTCCTGATCCACCCATCCATCCATCCACCAACCCATCCACTTACCTACCCACCTCCCCACCCATCCTCATGTCATCCATCCACCCTTCCAGGTGTCTGTTCATCCATCTCTCCATCCACTGGTCCACTGATCCACTCACCCCTGATCCATCAATCTGTGTCCCTACCCACCGTCCATGCACGCATCCATCCACCCCTCCCCTACACTCAACAAACCCAGGCGGAAGGAGGTGGCAGGGGCTGTGGAGAAGGGGTACCGCATGGAGCCCCCTGACGGCTGTCCAGGCCCCACGCACGTCCCCATGAGCAGATGCCAGGAGGCAGAGTTCACCCACTGGCCACCCGTCCACAAGCTGGCCGAGAAGCTGGCCCAGGAGCTTGAGAGCGCAGACGCCCCAGCCTCTGTCTCAGGCTGACTGTGTGCTGGCCCTCTGGGCCCTGAGCCTCCCCACAGCTTCTGCAGTGACAGCTCTCAGATGACACTGCCCTTGAACAAAGGCAGGCCAAATGTCCAGGGACCTAGGTGGCTGAGCCAGTGACGCTGGGGGACAGATTCACGGGGACACACTGGCCCTCCTGTCCACTCTGGCACAGTGGGCCGAGGTTTCGAGTCTGCATGCACGGGTTCAGTCCTGCCTCGCCCCCTAGCTGTGTGATGCTGGTCCTGGAGTGACCGCCCTGGTTTCCTCAGGGCTGAGGGCTGGTCCAGGCTGTGGGACTTCAGTGCTAAAACCAGAAAAGTCCTGGGCAGACAAGGGCTTTTTCCCTCTCTGGGCCTCAGCAGCCTCCTCCAGCCAACAGGCACCTTTTCCCAGAGGGGCGTGAGGGCCCCAAGCACCCACAGCGGTGAAGAGAGGGGCACCGAGAAGGCAGGCATACAGCTGGCACTCCATTATTGCTGGGCTCTCAGCTGAGTTTCCCATGAAGCCAGCCCTTGAGGATACACACAGAGAGAGGTCTCTGGCCAGGCTGGGCACAGCCCCCACCCCAGGGCTCCCAGGCCACCCTCCCATTTTGCCCAAGCAGAGCCTGAGCTGAGACAGAAATGTCCCAAGGTCACGCCGACCTCCTATGTGGCCCCTTAAAGCCCTGCACGCCCTTCAGCTTCACTTCCCTCAGCAGCACCTGAAGCAGGTTAGTGGTTCTTTCTGGGGGAAAATTGAAGGGTGGAGTCTGGAAGGGCCCCTGGCTAATCCGAGGCAGGGAAGCACCTGTCCCCGTGGCCCTGCCCGCTTGGCCCACGCTCCTAATCTGGCCCTCTAAGCTGACACAGCGTCTGCGGCTTCTGCCTGTCCGGCTAAGTCGCCCAAAGCCCCCTGCACCTCATGCCGAATCCTTCCTGCGGCCTCTTAACCCACCTGGCCAATTAGTTAATTGCGGCCCGAGACCTGAAGCAGCTCCTGATGAGGCCGTCGGGGAATTACGTCTCCCTTCCCCCCAGCCCTGTCCCTGCAGCGGCCACAGGCCTGGCTCCGCCCCAGACACATAGCCTGGCGGGCCCACCGTGCTGATGGGAAACTGAGGCCAGGGGAGGCACTGGGAGCCTCACAAGCTGCAGCTGCACCTGTGGCCTGGGCCTGAACCTGTGTCCCTCCCCACCTTGCCCACCTGAACTTGGCTCCAGAGATGGGGCGGCCACAGCCGGTCCTGGGCCAAAGCCACCTGTTCCCTGGGGTCCAACCCGGACTCCTCTGGGGCCTGGGCACCTGATTTCTCGAGTGTGTGTGTGCGTGTATGTGTGTGTATGTGTGTGTGTGTGTGTTTGTGTGTGTGTGTGTGTGTATGTGTGTGTTGTGCGTGTGATGCCTTTCTCTGTCTCTTTCTTTATGTGGCTCTCTTTCTTCAAAGCCACCATGCCAACATTCCAGAAGGATCTCTCTACTTCGCTGGGGCCATCCGTAAGCCTGGGGCTCCCCCTCACTCCACCACAGTCACCTCCCCCCAACCTCCGTGTCACTAAATCAGGCCTCCCCTCATCTCTGCTTCCCGATGTCCCGGCAGACCCCCTCCTCTCTGTGCTTAGGGCCCTCCCCTGCCTGAGCTCCAGCCTCCTGGCTCCTTGGACTTGGGGGATCCTGGTCTCTGGGGCTTCCCGGAGGAGCCCGCTCCACCTCTGAGGCGTCTGCTTCCGACACAGTCCCACCTCACAGCCCAGAAGGGGCCCGGGTATTGCCCTTGCCCCCCCACGCCCACACCCTGCCCCTCCCAAACTTCCTTCCTCTGGAATCACTCCCCACTCCCTTCTGTCCTCCCCACCGCCCCGGCCCTTGCCCTGACCAGGCCCTGCAGCCCCACCTGCCTGGCGCCTGCCCCGGGTGTCTCAGCTGCTCTTCACCGATGTTTGTATAAGATGCCGCTGTATCCCGGCTCCGCAGCCTCCCATGGCTCCCCAGCACCGCGAACTTCACACCCAACGTGTCTACAACCTGCAGTTTGCGCCCCATCTTCCATTCTCACCACCTTCCTTAACATAGCAACCTGGCCAGCAGTGGTGGCTCACACCTGGAATCCCAGCATTTCGGGAGGCCAAGGCAGGCAGATCACCTGAGGTTGGGAGTTCAAGACCAGACTGGGCAACACGGTGAAACCTATCTCTAGTAAAAATATAAAAATTAGCCGGGTGTGGTGGCATGCACCTGTAATCCCAGCTACTGGGGAGGCTGAGGCAGGAGAATCGCTTGAACCCAGGAGGCGGAGGTAGCAGTGAGCCGAGACCGCACCACTGCACTCCAGCCTGGGCAATAGATGGAGACCCAGTCTCAAAAACACAAAAATAGGCCGGGTGCGGTGGCTCACACCTGTAATCCCAGCACTTTGGGAGGCCAAGGTAGGTGGATCATGAGGTCAGGAGTTCGAGACCAGCCTGGCCAATATGGTGAACTCCCATCTCTACTAAAAATACAAAATTTAGCCAGGTGTGGTGGTGCACACCTGTAATCCCAGCTACTCAGGAGGGTGAGGCAGGAGAATCGCTGGAACCTGGAAGGCAGATGTTGCAGTGAGCTGAGATCTCACCACTGCACTCTAGCCTGGGGGAAAAGGGAAAGACCCCGTCTAAAAAAAAAAAAAAAAAAAAAAAAAAACCTAAATTAAATAGCAACCCATCTTGCCCCACATGCCCTTCCCCCTGTGGGTTTTCTCTCCAGGCTCGTGGACACTGGACACACTCTGCATTTTAACACCGTTGTCTGTCCTGCTAGACACTCTGCTCCGTGATGTCTGTTTTGGTCACTACTGCTGTGAGCAGTACCTGGTACACAGTAAGTGCTCAATAAATGTTTATTGGCATAAATAGTGAACTTTTTTTTTTTTGAGATGGAGTTTAACTCTTGCCCAGGCTGTAGTGCAGTGCTGCAATCTCAGCTCACTGCAACCTCCACCTCCCCCAGGTTCAAGCGATTCTCCTGCCTCAGCCTCCCACGTAGCTGGGATCACAGGTGCCCGCCACCACACTTGGATAATTTTTGTATTTTTAGTAGACAGGGTTTTGCCATGTTGGCGAGGCTGGTCTCAAACTCTTGACCTCAGGCGATCCACCTGCCTTGGCCTCCCAAAATGCTGGGATAACAGGTGTGAGGCACCTAGCCAAGCTGTGAATGGTGAACTTCTATTCATACCTCAAGACCCAGCTAAAAGGGCCCCTGCCCCTTGTGTCCAGAGGAACCAACTGCAGTGCTTTCACCTCTGGGAACTCAGCTTCCCCAGCCCCCTCTGACATCTGTGAGTCTTAAGCCCCCTTTTTCTGCCCCCGGCTGATAACAATATGAACGGTGGGCATTCATTAAGTGCCCCCTGTATGCCAATCCCTGTGCAATGCTCTGAGAAAGTGAAATACCCCCCAGGGTAGGTCCTATTGTGGCAGTTTTACAGTCAGGGAAACTGAGGCCCAGAGAGGGAGAGTCCGTTGGCATCCTATGGCGAGGGGCAGTGGAGCCTGGCGGACGATCTCCCCAGCCACACCTCAGAGCCCAGCCCTCCGCCCACCTGCCCTCCCTCGTGGCTCAGAACAGCCCGAGTCAGAGCGGGAGGGGCCGCGTCAATTAAGCACCTGGAGCTAATCCTCACCCCCTCCCCCAACCCCGACCTGGCAGACGCGGCGCCGGGCCGCCGGGGCAGGTGCCCCGTGGAGATAGACGGAGGGGCTGCCGTGGGCGGTGAGTGTGGGACGGGCACCGGTGGGCCTGGGTGGGAGGTGGTGGGGGCAGGGATCCCCCCAGGTTGTAGGGCTTAGGACGAGGGAGAGATCCTGCCCTCCTGGGTGGGGCATCCTCTACCCCCCCCCACCACACACCCACACACACACACAGGCCATGACAGTCACAGAGAGGGGAAGAGAAAACAGGGACGGTGACACACGCAGAGAGAAGGAAGAGCAGACAGAGGTCCAGGGGGAGACCCCCACGCCCAGGAGGCCAGCCGGGAATGTGGAGCCCATGCTGGCCCCAGTGGAGGGAGCGGATTTCCCCAGAGCCGGGAGGCAAGCCTGGGGCTCCCCCGCCCTGTCCCTGCCCGCCTCCCCGCCATCTGTCCCGCTGCCATCCCTCCAGGTGGGAGCCATGCTCCTGAGCCCGGGCGAGGGGCCGGTGGCCGAGGGTGGGGGTCTGGGGCCGGGTGAGGAGGCCCCCAAGAAGAAACACCGGAGGAACCGCACGACCTTCACCACCTACCAGCTGCACCAGCTAGAGCGGGCGTTCGAGGCCTCCCACTACCCGGATGTGTACAGCCGCGAGGAGCTGGCGGCCAAGGTGCACCTGCCTGAGGTGCGGGTACAGGTGAGGGCACCCCCCCAACATCTCCCACCACCTAGGGAGGGAGGCGAAGTGAGATCCTGACTCTCCCGGTGCCTGAGCAGAAGAGAAGCTGGGAAGGCTTCCTGGAGGAGGGGGTGTGGGAGCTGAGGTTTTGACGTTTGAGTAGGAGTATGCCAGCTGGGAAGGAAACGGCATTTTTCTAGGTTTCCCAAACAGTGTGTGCAAAGATGTGGAGGGCATAAGTTGCAGGCGTTTCCCTTGCGCTGAGTGTGAGGTGGGTGAAGGAGGAGGCAGAGAATGGCGGGTAACGGCGCTTTTGAAGGCCCTGAATGCCGAGTTGGGCAGCTCAGGTTTCTTGCTGAGGGCCACGGGAGACCGTGGAGGGGAGTGAGGAGTTCAAGGGGAGCCTGCGCTTAGGGCACGGTCGGGAGGGGCCGGATCCTTTTCAGGTTCGTCGTTTTGGGCAGAACAGTGAAAGAGCAGGTGGGAGTCGGGCCAGACAGGCGGCAGAACCCCCGGGGCTGGGGTGTGCAGAGAGGATCCAAGGAGTGGCAGGGAGGGACTGAGCTCACAGCACCCTCGGGCACCCTCTAGGTGTGGTTCCAGAACCGCCGGGCCAAGTGGCGGCGCCAGGAGCGGCTGGAGTCGGGCTCAGGCACTGTGACAGCCCCGAGACTCCCCGAGGCCCCAGCGCTGCCGTTCGCCCGCCCCCCGGCCGTGCCGCTGCCCCTGGAGCCCTGGCTGGGCCCCGGACCGCCAGCTGTGCCAGGCCTGCCCCGCCTCCTGGGCCCGGGCCCGGGGCTGCAAGCGTCCTTCTCGCCCCACGCCTTTGGTCCCCCCT
The DNA here is from genome assembly GCF_009761245.1 of Sapajus apella. Classification (NCBI taxonomy): domain Eukaryota; kingdom Metazoa; phylum Chordata; class Mammalia; order Primates; family Cebidae; genus Sapajus; species Sapajus apella. The sequence continues at coordinate 7,511,568 of NW_022437017.1, forward strand.
TCGCGGACGGCTTCGCCCTGGAGGAGGCGTCTCTGCGGCTGCTGGCGAAGGAGCACGCGCAGCCCCTGGACAGGGCCTGGCCGCCAGCCTGAGCCTGCGCCCTCCCAGGCCCCTCCTCGGCCCCACCCGAGAGCCGGGGACGTGCCCTGGTGACAGCCACCACGCCTTGGGCTAGGCCGAGGTCACGGAGCAACCATGGTCAGACCTGCCATCACTGGGGAACGGGACCAGAGGGACAGCCTGCTGGGTCTCCGGCCCCCGGCCCGGTCCCCATCCCCCACCCATCACCACCCATCCTGCTGGCAGCGGACGGGCCCTAAGTGTCAGGCAGGAGATGTTCTGAGCATTCCCAGGCCTGGGGCAGGGCCCTCCTCCCCTCCTCGGGCCTCAGTCTCCCCGTCTGTTAAGTGGGCATAGGCGCGTCTGAGATTCCCGGGCTGGGAGGCTGTGGGTGGCTGGGCTGATGACTCTGTGACATGAGTCTAAATCTCTCTGCCTGCCCCTAATCCCCGTCAGCAGAGACGCCTGCTCTCCAGGGCTCCCTGTCCCCAGGAGATGACAAGTAACAGCAGCTCTGGCGAGCCTGGCCTCCACTCACCGTGTGCCCGCTGTGCCAGTGTCCCCCCTCCAGTCCGCCCTGGACCTCAGGCACGGCTGTCAGCCCACTCTACAGAGAGGGAAAGCGGGGCTCAGGCAGGAAGCCAGGTCCCCGCGGTTGCATGGCCAGGAGTGGGTGGAGCTGCCTTTCAGACTGATCCCCGTTCCCACCATCCGAGGCACGGCAGCAGGTTCTGGAGGGAGGGTGGGTCCCGGGCCAGGGACTGGTGGGACCCTCATGCAGAGGCAGGCGAGGCTGAGGCCGTGTCGTCATTGTCAGCCTCTGCTCCCCACGTCCCCAGCGTCTCCAGGCCCTGTGCGTGTCCCCCAGTCCCGCAGGGGCACGGCCAGCACCTGCTCTGTCCACCCCGGTCGTAGGGCAGCAGGAGAGGCCGGAGCCACAGGACGGGACAGCCGGGGGCAGGGCCACCTCCCAGGCCAGGGTAGGAGCTGCAGCGGCCACCCTCCCTGCCTCCAGCCCAGGCTCCCAGATCGCTCCCGGGTCACCGGCACACCCCATCTCCAGGTGGCACCTCACACCAGTCCTGAGGCCCAACGTCCAGCCACCACCCAGCATCACCGTGCGCCGGTCACTCGGGACACGGCAGTCAGCACAAGAAAGATGTGCTCTTTAAAAGCTAAACCAGGCGCGGCGCAGCGGCTCATGCCAGTAATCCCAGTGCTTCGGGAGGCTGAGGCGGGAGGATCGCTTGAGCCCAGGAGCTGGAGACCAGCCTGGGTGACACTGCAAGACCCTGTCTCCACGACACTTTCTGAAATTTGCCGGGTGGGGTGGAGCACACCTGTCATCCCAGCTACCCCAGAAGCTGAGGCAGGAGGATGGCTGGAGACCCGAAGGTCGAGGCTGCAGTGAGCTGTGATCATGCCGCTGCACTCCAGCCCGGGCCGCCCAGCCAGACCCTGACTCAAAACCAATAAATAAAAAAGCAAACCCAAAACGTAAGACTTCAGTGATCAGTGATGGGGACAAAAAGAAACAGGAAGGGCAGACGGGGAGTGTGGTGGGGCTGCCGTTTTACCGGGGAGTTTTGGAGGAGGGGAGGCTGGCGTGGAGGCCGGGGGCGGGCGGGAGGTCTAGGGGAAAGGGAGCTGGGCAGAGGCGCAGCCCGTGCAAAGGCCCTGGGGCAGGACCACGCCTGGTGCATTGGAGGAACAGAGGGGAGGCCCGTGTGGCTGGAGCAGAGTGAGGAGGTGAAGGAAGGAGGTGACGTGGAGGCCAGGCAGGGCCGGTGGTTATCACTTTGATTTTTAGCCTGAGAACCTTGGAGAAGCACAGGAGGGTGGGAACAGGGCTGGCACCGCCTTCGGGGACTGCAACACAAGGCGCGCTCACACCCCTGCCTGTCCAGGGAGGCCTGCGGGACAGCAGGTGCGCGGTAATCCGCTCCAGAGTCCCCTAAGAGGATGAAGTCAGGGTTTCCCTGGGAGGGCGGAATTAGCCTTGGACAGAGGAAGCAGGAGGGTGGGTGAGTCCAGCGCAAAGCCCCCAGGGCACCCACCTAGGAATGGGTGGGGCTGCTGTTGCAAGGGTGGGGCAGAGGGCGTGACCCTTGGGGTTCTTCAGGATGGGGGGTCTATGAGGAGATCCACCCCCACCAAGAGGCCCTATCACACCCTGCCCCGCCTCCACCAACTGGTGGGCTCCAGCCCTCGGGATCCCGCCCCACTGGTCCCTCATCACAGCCGGGCAGGGCAGAAGCTGGGACTGCAGGGAGTCCTGTCCTCACTCCTGCTGTGGGTCAGGGTCAGGGTGGGGGTCAGGGTGAGGTGCCGAAAGCAGACCCCAGAGGGTGGACTGGGGGCGGAGGTTGAGACCTGGGCTCCAGTGGAGTGGACAAGAGGGCTTGGGGTGGGGAAGGAAGGCCCAGGCTCCTGGCCTCCAGGGATAGCCACGCTGTGACTGTGGCAGGAAGTAAGAGGTGATTCTGATTCTACTTGCTGTGCTGCTGGGGGACATTGGCCAGGAGCCCTGTGGCTACCCTGCCCATGAGTGCCACCCCCTGGGGAATCCAAGGACCCTGAGATAGAGTCACATGTCTGAAAATGGAAGCACCTGGATCCAGCCACACCTGAAGCCATACACCTACCCCGGGACATCGCCTTTTTTTTTTTTTTTTTTTTTTGAGACTGAGGCTTTGTCGCCCGGGCTGGAGTGCAGCAGCACCATCTTGGCGCACTGCAGCCTCCGCCTCCCCAGTTCAAGCGATTCTCCTGCCTCAGCGTCTGGAGTAGCTGGGACCACAGGCACGCCAACACCACAGCCAGCTAATACTGGTATTTTTCTTAGTAGAGATGGGGTTTCACCATGTTGGCCAGGCTAGTCTCGATCTCTTGACCTCATGATCTGCCCACCTTGGCCTCCCAAAGTGCTGGGATGACAGACGTGAGCCACCGCGCCCGGCCGGCATCTGTTCTTGAAGCTCACAAAACCTCTTTTCTGACTGACGGCTTTTGTTAGGTTTGAGTCCCTTGCAACTGAGAGGCTTAGCTAGGACCCCCCCATCACCCTTCAACTTGAGAGTCAGAGCTGGGGCCTCATGGGTGGTGTCAGGAATTCCAGGAGTTGGGGAGAGAGGCCCACCAAGAGCTGGAGGTACAGGGGACCTGTGGCCACCCTGCCACTGGCTGGGGTGGAGGCTGGGATCCCTGGGGTCTGAGGGGCCCACCTCCCGTGGGGCTGATGTCAGACAATAGCCAAGGGGGACCAAGGTGTACCCAGAGGTCTTTATTGCCCTCTATGGCCCTGGTCCAGCCCCACTATGGGGTCACAGGGAAACCAGGCTGGGGAGCCGCCTTTTGTCACACAAAAGTCAACGTTCTCTCAGAGAATGGCAAGTCCTCGGGGCCAAGGTCAGGGTGCCGGGGTTGGGGTCAGAGGTCCGGGGTCCAGGGTCCAGGATAGGGGGTCCGGAGTCCGGGGTCAGGGGTCCGGTGTCGGGGCCGGGGTTAGGGATCCGGGGTCGGGGGTCGGGGGTCCGGGGTCTGGGGTCGGGCGTCCGGGGTCGGGGGTCTGGGCACGCCGCGCTAGAATTTCTTGTTCTTGCTCAGCCGGTTGTGGCGCCAGATGTTGTGTTTGCGCAGCAGCCGCCAGTACTCCCGGCTCTCGGGGTCCAGCTCCTCCAGTTTCTTCGGGGGGCCCACGTTCATCTCGAACAGCCTGACAGGGGCGCGGGCAGGAGTCAGAGCTACACGGCAACCCCCTGGGCTCCCTGGCGTCCTGGGCACCTCAGGCAGAGGCGGCGACAGGGCTGGGTCCCAGTCCCACTGCTTGGCTCCGTGATGTCAGGCTGGTCCCTCCCCGACACTGGGCTGGGTGGGTCCCTGTCCTTGCTGCAACGGAGCCAACCCCATCCCAACGGCATCAGTGCCAAGCCCCGTCCCGCCTCCAGCGCTGCCCACACGATGCCAGCTGCCCCCACGTGCTCAGCCTTCCTGACCCTCCACAGCCTTCAGATCAGCTTGCGGCCAGAGCAGAGCCCTCCCCGCAGCCCACAGGCCCTGCCCTCGCCTCCGCCCTCTCTCCCGATCCTCACTGTGCTCCAGCCACACAGGTCTCCCTGCTGTTCCTCCAGCACCCCAGGGGCGGTCCTGCCCCAGGGCCTTTGCACGGGCTGGGCCCTCTGCCTGGAAAGCCCCTTCCACCTACTCACATGTCTTTGCTTCTGTGTCTCCTCCCCCAGACCTCAGAGGAGAGCAGCCAAACGCCCCCGCTCTGTCACTCATCCTCCTGCCCCCTTCCCCGGAGTGTCACCACCGAAGCTGCCTGACTTCCTGCTTCCTGTCCGCCTCCCCAGCAGGCTCCGCCGGGTGCAGACTTTGGCCTATTTCGAGTCCTTCCATGTCCCTGAAGCCTAGAACAGGGCCTGATATGGAGTCCGTGCTCAGTAAGTATTTGCAGGCCGGGCACGGTGGCTCACGCCTGTAATCCCAGCACTTTGGGAGGCTGAGGCCGGTGGATCACCTGAGGTCAGGAGTTCGAGACCAGCCTGACCAACACGGTGAAACCCTGTCTCTACTAAACACAAAATCAGCCAGGCGTGGTGGCGCATGGTGGTGACAGAGCGAGACTCCATCTCAAAAAAAAAATTTTTTTTTAAGTATTTACTAAAGAAAAAAGAGCATATATTTATTTAGAGACGGAGTTTCATGCTTGTCACCCAGGCTAGAGTGCAATGGCACAATCTCAGCTCACCACAACCTCCGCCTCCGGGGTTCATGCAATTCTCCTGCCTCAGCCTCCCAAGTAGCTGGGATTACCGGCGCGTGCCACCACATCCAGCTAATTCTGTATTTTCAGTAGAGATGGGGTGTCACCATGTTGGTCAGGCTGGTCTCAAACTCCTGACCTCAGGTGATCTGCTACCTCAGCCTCCCGAAGTGCTGGGATTACAGGCGCAAGCCACCGCACCCAGCCAAAATGAGCATCATTTTAGGTACTTGACAAGCGTTCTAATCTCATGAATCCCTCACAGCCCTCGGATGGAGGGATGGGTTCCATCACCCCCTGTTAAAGATGGGACCACCCAGGCGCAGAGCCCTGAAGCCAGGATGGGCAGGTGTCACTATTAGGCTCCTGGCTGGAGTGGGGATTCACCTCTCCCGGAAGGGGTCCTCCTGGGGCAGAGGAAGGGTCAGTGCAGGATGACACAGCCTGGCCCGCTCACCATTCAGGGTACTCAGCATTCTGTTTCAGGGGTACATCCTGCCCTTCCTTGTAGATGTTGACGCCCATGGCATACGTGGTGAGCTGGATGGGATCTGTGCACACCTCGGGGTCCTTGAGGGCATCACTGGCCACTGCACCCTTTCCCGATTTGCCCATCTTCACAGCTGTGAGGACGAGAGGGAGAGTCATTTCAACCTAGCCCCACCTTTGGAAAGCCAACCTCCCTCCCAGAGCTCCCTGTCCCTGTCTCAGCTGGCCTCAGCCACTGGCTGGACTCTGCTACACTCAAATTTTTTTTTTTTTTTTTGAGACAGAGTTTCAGTCTTGTTGCCCAGGCTGGAGTGCAATGGCGTGATCTTGGCTCACCGCAACCTCCACCTCCCAGGTTCAAGCGATTCTCCTGCCTCAGCCTCCTGAGTAGCTGGGAGTATAGGCGTGCGCCACCACACGTGGCTAATTTTGTATTGTTAGTAGAGATGGGGTTTCACCATGTTGGTCAGGCTGGTCTCGAACTCCGGACCTCAGGTGATCAGCCTGCCTTGGCCTCCTGAAGTGCTGGGATTACAGGCGTGAGCAACCGTGCTGGCTCAAAACTTTTTTTTTTAAAGACAAGAGGATCTCAGCCAGGCACAGTAGTTCACGCCTGTAATCCCCGCACTCTGGTAGGCCAAGGTGGGCGGATCGCCTGAGGTCGGGAGTTCGAGACCAGCCTGGTCAACATGGTAAAATCTCATCTCTATTAAAAATACAAAAAAAAAAAAAAAACTTAGCTGGGTATGGTGGTGCATGCCTGTGATCCCAGCTACTTGGGAGGCTGAGGCAGGAAAATTGTTTGAACCCAGGAGGCAGAGGTTGCGGTGGGCAGCACTGCACTCCAGCCTGGGTGACAGAGCAAGATTCTGTCTCAAAAAAAATTTTTTTTAAACTTTAAAAATTTAAAAATAGCTAGGTGCAGTGGCTCACACCTGTAATCCCAGCACTCTGGGAGGCCGAGGTAGGCAGATCATGAGGTCAAAAGATCGAGACCATCCTGGTCAACATGGTGAAACCCTGTCTCTACTAAAATACAGAAATTAGTGGGGCATGGTGGCACGTGTTGGTAGTCCCAGCTACTCGGGAGGCTGAGGCAGCAGAATTGCTTGAACCCAGGAGGCAGAGGTTGCAGTGAGCCAAGATAGCGCCACTGCACTCCAGCCTGGCGCCTGGCGACAGAGCAAAACTGTCGCAAAAAAATAAAAAATAAAAAAATTTAAAAAATAAAAAACAAAGGGTCTCGCTCTGTCACCCAGGCTGGAGTACAGGAGCACAATCATGGCACACTGCAGCCTCAAACTCCCAGGCTCAAGCAATCCTCCTGTCTCAGCCTCCCAAGTAGCTGGGACCACAGGTGTGCGCCACCACGCCTGATTTATTTTTTATACAAACAGGGTCCTGCTAAGTTGCCCAGGCTGGTCTCAAACTCCTGGGTTCAAGTGATGGATCCTCCCTCCTCGGCCTCCCAAAGTGCTGGAAATAAAGGTGTGAACCTCCCTACCTGGCCTCAAAATCACTTTAAGTAGAATTTGGACACAGCATTAAACAACACTGATGCCCGAAATGACCAAGTCATTCCCTTTAAGTTATATTTTGGTTGCTTCTGTTTATCTCACTGAGAAAGTCTCCACTGGCTGTTATGTGACTGTGTTTAAGGCTGAACATTTGCCAATTTCCCCAGTTCAATAGAGGAAATCAGGCGAGGCTGTATCCAGCTGAAACTTAATAACCTTGTTTTGTTCTTGCTGAAGTGGCTAAGACTTAAATGGGCTCCACGGTTTCCTTGAATTTTCGGTAACGGCTTGACCAAGGTCACCCAGCGATTTGGAGAAAGTCAGAGAAACAGGACTGGAACCCAAATTCATGAACTCCCCAGCCTCCCTGCAAAGCCCTTCCAACCCGCGCCTGCGCAGTGAAACGCTTGGGGGGGGGTCTACGTAACCGATATCCTCCTCCCAGGCCGATCCGCCCCACGCTGGCGCCTGCGCATTGAGTCCATTGGCTAAGGTATCTGAAACAGACGCCCGCGCTCAAAGCGGCGTTGGGTCCCTCAAACTGCGCCTGCGCTTGTAGCCTGGTAGCCGTCTCTCTCTCTCTCTCTCTCTCTCTCTCTCTCTCTCTCTCTCGCTCTCTCTGCGCGTGCGCATTAAGTCTAGCGCCACCTCCACAACCAGCGCCTGCGCACTGCCAATTCTTCAGTGTACTCACCGACCCTATCGCTTAACCCAGCTCACCCGGTTTCTTGGCATAATCCCGGACCAGGAGTCTTCCAGGAGCGGCGGGCTCTAGGAACTCCCGAGCCCCCCAGCCGGCCCACGTCCGGGTTGCCCCGAAAAGGTGTCTGGTCGCCATGACGTATTGCAGGCAGCTTGCACGTGCACGTTTCCGAGAGATGTCAGTGGCCCAAGGGGTGCTTGGGGGTTGTAGGCCCCGTGGAGGTGTCTGGGAAATGTAGTCTCCCGAGCTTTCATACTCTACGGGGGTTTCTTTAGACTTTTGTTGACATAACCAGTTGCTGTAGGAGAAGACGTTCAAGGTAGATTTCATTGACTTCTTGTCCTCCTTCAATTACCTAACATTTACTAAAAATATCACACTTTATATGTTCCTGATTCCAGCCAATGAGTAAGGCCCTTTACTCCCGCAGTAGGGCTGGAGTCTAATCATTGTTAGTTTTTATAACATATATATATATATATATATATATATATATATATATATATTTTTTTTTTTTTTTGGGACGGAGTTTCGTTTTTGTTACCCAGGCTGGAGTGCAATGGCGCGATCTCGGCTCACCGCAACCTCCGCCTCCTGGGTTCAGGCAATTCTCCTGCCTCAGCCTCCTGAGTAGCTGGGATTACAGGCACGCGCCACCATGCCCAACTAATTTTTTGTATTTTTAGTAGAGACGGGGTTTCACCATGTTGACCAGGATGGTCTCGATCTCTTGACCTCGTGATCCACCCGCCTCGGCCTCCCAAAGTGCTGGGATTACAGGCTTGAGCCACCGCGCCCGGCCAACATATTTTTAACATTATTATATATTGCATATGTATATTCTTTTCCAGTCCTACTGCTAAATCCTTAACCCGCTTGATCTAATTTAATCCTCACAATTAGGAGGTAGGTACTATTTTATCCCCAGCTAATAATAGTGAGGAAACCGAGGCTCCAGGAGGCAAAGGTCTCAAGCCGAACCCAAGTCCAGGGTGCATCAATCTGTCGCCCAGCTGTGAGCCAAACCGGAAGTCCGTCTTCAACAGAGTCTCCACGCCACTTCCGGTGCCTCAAGGTCCCAAGGAAACCACCGCTCACACTTCTTTAATATTTCCCAACCCCACTTCTCTCCATCTGCCCTCCTTTGGAATAATGAACACAGCCCCAGTAGCCAGGCAGTGATTATTAACGATATTTTGCAGAAGAAACGGGTCCTGGGGCCAGGCCGGGCTGTCCGCGGGCAGGGAAGCCTGGGATTCGAACCCTGGGCTCCGACACCTGCCGTAGTCCCAGCGCCCCCGCGTGGCGAGGCTGACTGGGAGAACTACATTTCCCAGCAGGCCTCGCGAGGCCGCGCATGCTCAGTGGGCCAGGGCGCTTCGCGCATAGAGGAGCCGGCGCCGGGACCGGAATCCTAGAGCTGCGGCTTCTGGGGGCGCGGCCCGGGCTATGCCGGGGCAGTCCTGGGGGCGCGGGGTCCTGGAGGCCGCACGGGGTGAGGCGGCCCCGGTTTGGGAAGTGAGTGTCCTCGAGGTGCAGAGCGGGGTCTGAGTCGGCGTCAGAGGTCGGGGGTCTGAGGGCGGACTGGAATATGGGATTGGGGCTGGGTCCTGAAGTCGGGGTCTGAATCTGGGGTAGCGGTGGAAGTTTGGAGACTGGGGTCCGCTTTATGGCATCTTGGGTCTCTGGTGTTAATTCCAGGGTCCTGGGTCTAAAGCTCTGGATGGGGCTATTGGGGGTTGAGGTCGTGGGACTGGGGTCTTGGGGACCTGCCTCTGACGAGTCTGTAGAGTCAGGGTGTGAGGTCTGGGTCTCCAGCCTGGGTTCCGCGTCTGGAGGGAGGAGGACTTGCAAGAATCAGGGCGGGAGTGAACAGACTCCATTAGTTGGGAGAGGTCTCGGGTGAGAGCGACAGGGGCTCGGGAAGCCCCTGCCTCACACCTCCCCATTCTGTACCTCAGCTTCTTGTCTGTAAAATGGGAATCCGAACTTCCTTGCAAGGGTTGGTGAGGATTAGATTATGTGTCCTGTATGAAGAGTACCCAGCTAGGGCCTAGCAACGGATAGGCACCCAGGAAACCTCAAGTTTTTTGTTTTGGGGAAATATATATATATATTTTTTTGACACGGAGTCTTGTTCTGTTGCCCAGGCTGGAGTGCAGTGGTTCAATCTCAGCTCACTACAACCTCTGCCTCCTGGGTTTAAGTGATTCTCCTGTCTCAGCCTCCAAGTAACTGGGACTACAGGTGTGCCCTAACACACCTGGCTAATTTTTTGCATTTTTAGTACAGACAGGGTTTCACCATGTGGGCCAGCCTGGTTTCGAACTCCTGACCTCGTGATCCACCCACCTAAGCCTCCCAAAGTGCCGGGATGACAGGCGTAAGCTACCGTGCCCAGTCTTTGGGTTTTTTTTTTTTTTTTTTTTTTTTTTGAGATAGAGTTTCAGTCTGTTGCCCAGGCTGGAGTGCAGTCACACAATCAAGGCTTACTGCAGCCTCCCCCTACTCTGGCTCAGGTGATCCTCCCACCTCAGCCTCCCAAGTAGCTGGGACTTCAGGCATGCACCACCACCCCTAGCTAATTTTTGTGATTTGTGTAGAGATAGGGTCTTGCTATGTTGCCCAGGCTGATCCCGAACTCGTGAGTTCAGTCTGCCTTCCTTGGCCTCCCAAAATGCTGGGATTACAGGCAGGAGCCACTGTACTTGGGCAAAACTTCAGTGCTGACCCTCTCTCTTTCAGCTGCCTGAAGATGCCAGCCTAAGCCTGGAGTCCAGGCATGGACTTCCCCACGATCTCCCAATCCCCTTCGGGGCCTCCAGCCATGGACTTGGAGGAGGCCAGGGACATTCTTGTGCCCTCTGAGGACCTCAGCCCTGACAGCCGGTGGGATCCGGTGCCAAGAGGCCCCGGCAGCCTGAGTCAGATGGAACTTGATGAGTCAAGCATTCAGGAGCTGGTGCAGCAGTTGGAAGCTCTGCCGGGTGATCTGGTGGGCCCGTCCCCAGACGGAGCCCCCTGCCCCCTACACATTGCCACAGGCCACGGTCTGGCCTCCCAGGAGATCGCTGATGCCCATGGGCTCCTGTCTGCAGAGGCGGGCCGGGATGACCTGCTGGGCCTCTTGCACTTTGAGGAATGCCCGCCTTCCCTGCCTGGTCCTGAAGAGCCTCTACAGCCTGTCCCCCGACTGTTGCAGCCCCCTGAGGACCCAGAGGAGGATCCTGATCCCCCAGAATGGGTGGAGGGGGCCTCTGCTGAGCAGGGAGGCAGCAGGAGCTCAAGCAGTTCCCCGGAATCCTGGCTGGAGACAGTGCCTCTAGTCGCACCTGAAGAGCCACCTGCTGGTGCCCAGGTAGTGCCCACCCCACCCTCCAAGTGTCCTGGACTGCTTGGAGCCAAGCAGGGTGACTCAGTCCTGCCCCTCCTCTGTCTTCTTCCAGAGCCCCGAGACCCTGGCTTCCTACCCTGCCCCTCAGGAGGGTGAGTGTCCTGCCCACCCTGGCCTCAGGCACCTAGGGCTCCCAGACAGCCAGAATCCATCAAAAGTTTGCCAGTAAGGACGAGGTTCTCAAAAGGCTCTAGAGGGGTTTCGAGCACATGCCAGCTAGCCAGGGGGAGGAGAGCCAGCCGTGACAACGGGTAAAGTGAGGAGGGGACTGTGGGCAGCTTTGGTCACTGGTCACGCTCAGTTCCAGAGCCGGGCACGGCAGACTGTACTCGAGGGCCAGACCCAGCTCGGTGCCTGCTCTCGGAGGTTTCCAGCTAAAGATGGTTTTTGCTTTTTTTTTTTTTTTTGGTGATTTCTGTTATCCAGGCTGGAATGCAGTGGTTGGATCTCAGCTCACTGCAGCCTCTATCTCCAGGTTCAAGCCATCCTCCCACCTCAGTTTCCTGAATAGCCGAGACTACAGGTGCGTGCCACCACGCCCAGCTAATTTTATTTTGTATATTTGGGTAGAGACGGGGTTTTACCATGTTGTCCAAGCTGATTTTGAACTCCTGAGCTCGAGCTATCTGCCTGCCTGGGCCTCCCAAAATGCTGGGATTACAGGTGTGAACCACCACGCTGGATGGCCTTGGCTTTTTTTTTTTTTTTTTGAGATAGAGACTCACTTTGTCGCCCAGGCTGGAGTGCAGAGATGTGATCTCGGCTTACTGCAACCTCCATCTGCTGGGTTCAAGCAACTCCCCTGCTTCAGCCTCCCGAGTACCGAGTAGCCGGGACCATAGGCGTGTGCCGCCATGTCCAGATAATATATTTTTTTTTTTTTGTATTTTTAGTAGAGACAGGGTTTCACCATGTTAGCTGGGATGGTCTTGATCTCCTGACCTCATGATCCGCCTGCCTCGGCCTCCCAAAGTGCTGGGATTACAGGTACCCTGCCTGGACTTTTTAATGGATTTCTTTATTTAGTTGAAAGAAGAATATTACTTCTTGACATGTGAAAATGATATCGTAGGATGGATATGGAGGCTCATACCTGCAATCCCAGCCCTTTGGGAGGCTGAGGTGGGAGGATCGCTTGAGCCCAGGAGTTGAAGACCAGCCTGGGCAACATAGCAAGAACCCATCTCTATAAAAAATGTTTAAAGCTAGCCAGGCATGGCAGTGCATGCCTGTAGACCCAGCTACTCAGGAGGCTGAGGCGGGAGAATCTCTTGAGCCCAGGAGGTTGAGACTGAGGTGAGCTGAGATCACGCCACTGCACTCCAGCCGGGGTGACAGATTGAGGCTCTGTCTGAAAAAAAAAAAGGAAAAAAAGAAAAAAAAAATGCAGTTGAAATTTCAGTACGCATAAATAAAGTTTTATTGGTACAAATCATGCTTGGCCATTCATGAGTGGTCCATGGCTGCCCTGCTGTTAGAATGGCAGAGCTGAGCAGCTGCAGCAGAGACCTCGTCACCTCCAAGGCTGAAAATATTTACTCTTTGGCCTTTTATAGAAAATGTTTGCCAATCCCTGCCCTAAAATCATGGGAAGAACAATTTCTGGCCCTCTGGAATGTTCTAGACTTTCCTAAGGTTATAGGTCAGATAGTAAGTTCTGGCTGGGCAGGGTGGCTCATCTCTGTGATCTCTATTCTTTGGAAAGTGATAGTTGGAGAGCTGTTCTCAGGAGTTGGAGACCAGCCTGGGCAACACAGCGAAACCCTGTCTCTACAAAAATAAAACCCCCCAAAAATTAGCCAGGTGTGTGGCATGGGTCTGTAATTCCAGCTACTTGGGAGGCTGAGGCGGGAGGATCACTTGAGGCCACAGTGAGCCAAGATAGTGCCACTGCACTCCAGCCTGGGTGACACAGTGAGACCGTGTCTCAAAAAAAAAAAAAAAGTCCGTCTGTGGTTGTGGAGAGAACTGGTGTGAACCTATAGCTCTAAGAAGGTTCTGGAATCATGAGCAGAGCCGTGATACCTAGGGAGTTCCAGGGCTTGGCGTTTTGTCTGTGTTTCTAGGTTAAAGGAATCCAGGCAGATGAGAATGCTCAGAATTGGTGAATAGAGCCATCTGGTTCTGCTGAGACTGGAGAATTCTGGAACCATGGAGGAAGTGGTTGTCTAGTGCTCTAGAGTACCTGGGCAGAGTATCCAATTATAGTGTCATCAGAAAGTTCTAGATGGAACTATAAATAGAACGCGAGCCATATGTGATTTAAATTTTTATCCACATTAAAATGTTTAAAAACAGGTTGGGCGCGTGGCTTATGCCTGTAATCCCAGCACTTTGGGAGGCCGAGGCGGGTGGATCACAAGGTCAGGAGATTGAGACCACCTTGGCCAACATGGTGAAACCCCATCTCTACTAAAAATACAAAAAAAAATTAGCTGGGCGTTGTGGCATGTGCCTGTAGTCCCAGCTGCTTGGGAGGCTGAGGCAGGAG
>NW_022437017.1:7525086-7539648 GCF_009761245.1 Sapajus apella
TTTTTTTTTTTCATTGAAATGGAGTCTTGCTCTGTCTCCTAGGCTGGGCTAGATCTCGGCTCACTGCAACCTCCGCCTTCTGGGCTCAGGCAATTCTCCTGCCTCAGCCTCCCGAGTAGTTGGGATTACAGGTGTGCGCCACCACGCCCAGCTAATTTTTGTACTTTTAGTAGAGATGCGGTTTTACCATCTTGGCCAGGATGGTCTCAAACTCCTGACCTCATGATCCGCCCACCTCGGCCTCCCAAAGTGCTGGGATGACAGGCGTGTGAGGCACCACACCTGGCCTTAAATTACTTTTTTCATACTAAATCTTCAGTATTTAGTGTGTATTTTCTTTCTTTTGTTTCTTTTCTTTTCTTTTTTTCTTTCTGACAGAGTCTTGCTCTGTTGCCAGGCTGGAGTGCAGTGGCACGATCTCGGCTCACTGCAGCCTCCACCTCCTGGGTTCAAGCGATTCTCCTGCCTCAGCCTCCCGAGTAGCTGGGACTACAGGCGCACACCACCATGCCCAGCTAATTTTTTTTTTTTTTTTTGTATTTTTAGTAGAGACAGGGTTTCACCATCCGCCAGGATGATCTTGATCCCTTGACCTCATGATCCACCCACCTCAGCCTCCCAAAGTGCTGGGATGACAGCCGTGAGCCACCGCACCTGGCCCTAGTGTGTGTTCTCTACTTAAACACCTCTATTCAGATGAGCCACATTTCAAGTTGTGATGGCTGCGTGTGCCTGGTGATTTCCACAGCGAATGGCACATCTCTGGAACCCCAGAGTGGAGCTCTTGTTCCAGAATGCTCAGCTCCTGAAGGACTGTGGGCAGAACTGGCTGTGGTGTAAATTCACTTAGGGGTGTCCTGAACTGGGTCCTACGCCTGTGCTTCTAAACCAAAATGCGGTGGTTACTCGTTAGAACATCCTAAGGCTGCTGGCAGACCTGTCCGACTCTAGGTACCTCAGGGAATTTTAGACCATGGGAGTGAAGCTTTTTATTTTTCCTTTTTGTTTTTGGAGATGGAATCTCGCTCTTTCACCCAGGCTGGAGTGCAGTGGCGCGATCTTGGCTCGCCACGACCTCCGCTACCTGAGTTCAAGTGATTCTCCTGCCTCAGCCTCCCAAGTAGCTGGGATTACAGGCATGTGCCACCATGCCCGGCTAATCTTTGTATTTTTAATAGAGGCGGGGTTTCACCCTGTTGGCCAGGCTGGTCTCGAACTCCTGGTGAGATCTCAAGTGATCCACCCGCCTCAGCCTCCCAGAGTGCTGGGATTCCATGCGTGAGCCCCTGTGCCTGGCCAGGAGTAAAGCTTTATGTACTGTGGGCTGGGTTAGGAGTAGTCTTGGAATCCCCGGTGTAGCCAAAGGTGTGAACTACTGAAGGAGATTCTGGAACCACGGGAAGAGCTGCCTGCTGCTATGGTGGTTAAGCTGTTCCAGAATCATGGCGCAGAGAAGTCCGATTCTAGAGTGAGAGTACGTTTCTAGAACTTCTGACAGAATTGCGATGAGACCTGTCAGAGAGTTCTGGAATCGAGGGTCAGAACCCAGCTGTGGTTCTGGACTGCGTGGGAATATTCGACATGTGCCAGTTCTCTTTCTATCCTGGGCAGTTCTACAAGCCGGGAACAGAACTGCCTGCTGTCCCTGGCTGGCCGGAGACAGTTCTAGAGCAGTGGGCAGAGTTGGGCGGCTCTCGATTGATTGAGGGAATTCCAGAACCAAGAAGCAGGGGACAACTATCATTCTAGAATGTTGTAAGGTTTAGAAATAGGCGTGGGCTGGGCGCGGTGGCTCACGCCTGCCATCCCAGCACTTTGGGAGGCCGAGGCGGGCGGATCGCTTGAGGCCAGGAGTTTGAGACCAGCCTGGCCGACGTGGCGAAACCACATCTCTACTAAAAATACAAAAATTAGCCGGGTGTGGTGGCAGGCACCTGTAATCCCAGCCACTGAGGAGGCTGAGGCAAGAGAATCGCTTTAACCCGGGAGGCGGAGGCTGCAGTGAGCCGAGATCGCGCCGCTGCACTCCAGCCTGGGTGACAGAGAAGACCCTGTCTCAAAAAAAATAAATTATTTAAAATAGAGTGGGACCGTCTGGTTCTGGCCTGATCTTGGAATTCTGGGAACCCGGGGTGAAGGTATCTGTGGGTGCTACATCTGGCTTTTAATCCAGCCATCGTCTGGACTCACTGGCTTTCCGCTCTGTGAGTCCTTGAGGGGTGAACAGAAGGCTCTAGCCTGTGCGGGCCAAGCTGCTTGGATGGTTCTAGAACAGTGGGCGGTGCTTCCTGGCTGGAGAGTGCTAAGCCAACAGCTAGAACTCTGCCTCCTAACCATCTGGAGAGCGCAGCCCCAGCGCAGAGCCCATGGGAGTGGGCTTCCGAGGGCCGACCTGCTCTGCTGTCACCCTCAGTTCCTGGTCCCTGTGACCATGAGGACCTTCTGGATGGTGTCATATTTGGGGCCAGGTACCTGGGCTCCACTCAGCTGGTGTCCGAGCGGAACCCGCCCACCAGCATGCGCATGGCCCAGGCCCGGGAGGCCATGGAGCGCGTCAAGGTGAGAAGAGGGGCCGGGGGGGGGCGGGCGGTAGGCTGCGGGCTGGGTCTGCGGGGGCCGCCACCTCCCACACTGCACCCACAGGCGCCCGACGGGGAGACCCAGCCCATGACAGAGGTGGACCTCTTCGTCTCCACCAAGAGGATCAAGGTCTTGACGGCGGACTCCCAGGTGCGGGGCAGGGACCTGACCCCAGGGACGAGGGTGAGGCGACTGGGCCTGGCACGGCCCCCAGCCCACGCAGGCTGCCTCTCCCGCCCGCAGGAGGCCATGATGGACCACGCCCTGCATACCATCTCCTACATCGCCGACATCGGCTGCGTGCTGGTGCTGATCGCACGGCGGCGGCGGACACGGGGGCCGGCACCCCAGGACCACGGCCGCCTCCACAGGATGCTGTGCCACGTATTCCACGCGGAGGACGTGAGCAGCCGGTGCCCCCGCTGCGCCTGGCACTTAACCTCCCACCCAGAAGCTTATTTTTGCATTCTTTTTTTGGGTCAGGGTCTCCCTGTCACCAGGCCGAAGTGCACCTGTAGCCTCCACCCCGCAGGCCCAAGTGATCCTCCCACCTCAGCCTCCCTAGTAGCTGGGACCACAGGGATGTTGCCACGCCTGGCTAATTTTTGTATTTTTTGTAGAGACAGGTTCTCGCTCAGTCTGTTGCCCAGGTAAACGTAGGAAACTCCCGGGCTCAAGCGATCCACCCACCTCGGCCTCCCAGAGCGTTGGGATCATAGGCGTGAGCCACCTCGCCCAGCCTCCCATAAGCCTCCAAGACTCAGCCGACTCCCCGAAACCTTGCCCGCTCCTGGGTTGTCCCTGTGGGACCCCTGATGGGACCCATCAGCCCCAGGCCCCCTGGCTGGCCCTCTGGTAGCTTTTCCCACAGGCCGTGCACAGGGAGCTGCTCCCTCATTGTCCCCCAGCCCAGGGCT
The DNA here is from genome assembly GCF_009761245.1 of Sapajus apella. NCBI lineage: Eukaryota > Metazoa > Chordata > Mammalia > Primates > Cebidae > Sapajus > Sapajus apella. The sequence continues at coordinate 7,528,584 of NW_022437017.1, forward strand.
GCCCCCCCTCCCTTCTCCCTGTAGACACCCGAGGATCCGGCCATCTCGCCAGCTCCCCACAAAGCCCTAGGGCAGGAGGCTGAGTCCTGGGACTCTCACCCCAGGTGGGGATAGGAGGGCTGAGCTCTGAGGACCCTGGGGACTTCGGGAACCTGGAGGAGGGGGGTGGGACTCCCCAGGGACACGCCGCCCCTCCCCGCAGGCCCAACTCATCGCCCAGGCCATCGGCCAGGCCTTCGCCGCCGCCTACAGCCAGTTCCTGCGGGAAAGCGGCATTGACCCCAGCCAGGTGGGCACGCACCCGAGCCTGGGCACCGCCGGCCCCGGCCACCTCCACAACGGGGACCTGGACCACTTCTCCAACAGGGACAACTGCAGGGAGGTGAGTGAGGCGCTGGGCAGCCCCCGCCCGGCCCTTGCCCGCCCGTTCCTGCACCAGGCCCCGCCCAGCAGCCTCCACGTCCCCTCTGTGTCTCAGGTGCACCTCGAGAAGCGGCGAGGGGAGGGCCTGGGTGTGGCCCTGGTGGAGTCGGGCTGGGGCTCCCTGCTGCCCACGGCCGTCATCGCCAACCTGCTGCACGGGGGCCCCGCCGAGCGCTCAGGGGCCCTCAGCATCGGGGACCGCCTGACTGCCATCAATGGGACCAGCCTGGTGGGGCTGCCCCTGGCCGCGTGCCAGGCTGCCGTCCGCGTGAGTTTCCCGGGGTGGCAGAGTGCCCACGCTCCCAGGAAGGGGCACTGAGTCCCAGAGAGGACTTCCCTCTCCAGGTCTCTCCAGCCCAGCTAGGAGGGAGAAAGTCAAACTTTAGAAGTCCGACTGGTGTGCCCTCAGGGACACTGGGCCTGGGGAAGGGAGGCTGCTTATCCAGGGCACCTCCGTGGTGCCAGAGCCAGGGTAGAAATACGGGTGGTCCAGCTCCAGGGCCGGGCGGCTTTCTCTCTGCCAAGAGACAGCTGATGTCTAGGGGGTGGTTTGTTTGAGACAGGGTCTCACTCTGTTGCCCAGGCTGGAGTGCCGCAGTGCAGCTGTGGCTGGTTGCAGCCTTGACCTCCTGGGCTCAAGCAGTTCTCCTGCCTCGGCCTCCCAAGTAGCTGGGACCTCAGGTGTGCCCCACCACGCCCAGCTGATTGTTGTACTTTTTGTAGAGATGGGGTTTCACTATGTTGTCCAGGCTGGTCTTGAACTCCTGGCCTCAAGTGATCCACCTGCCTTAGCCTCCCACAGGACTGGTGCTCGGCCATGTTTTTGAATCTTTTTTTTTTTTGAGACGGAGTCTTGGTCTGTCAGCAGGCTGCAGTGCAGTGGCGCAATCTCAGCTCACTGCAACCTCCGCTTCCTGGGTTCAGGTGATTCTCCTGCCTCAGCCTCTCGAGTAGCTGGGACCACAGGCGTGCACCACCATGCCCAGCTAAATTTTTTTGTATTTTTGGTAGAGACAGAGTTTCACCATGTTGGTCAGGATGGTCTTGATCTCTTGACCTCGGGATCCGCCCGCCTCAGCCTCCCAAAGTGCTGAGATTACAGGTGTGAGTCACCGCACCCGGCCTGTTTTTGAATCTTAACCTTTGTTGCTCAGATGGGGAAACTGAGGCCCAGAGATAGGGAGGGACTTGCCCCAGTTGGAGGGACGAGGCCGCGGTCTGCACAGCTTCCTGCAGAACGTTTGCCGTCTGCCTGGAGAGCCCGGCCGCCAGCTTGGCCTTCGGCCATAAGGAAGCCGTCGGGCTTGGTTCAGACGGCTTCCACCCCGAGCCCACCGGGCCCGAGTCTGTCCTTCACCACATCTGAGGCTCTACCAGAACTCAGTCCCTGGACTCCAGGTCTCTGGTTTACAAGAGGGTAAACTGAGGCCCAGAGGGAGCTACAGCCTGCCAAGCTGTCTGGCAGCTCAGTGACGCCAACAGCCCCCGTCCCACAGGAGACGAAGTCGCAGACATCAGTGACACTCAGCATTGTCCACTGCCCACCCGTCACCACGGCCATCATCCGCCGGCCCCACGCCCGCGAGCAGCTGGGCTTCTGCGTGGAGGATGGCATCGTGAGGCCCTGGCCCCGGCCCGGGGTGGGGGGTGGGGTGGCCCCAAGCGCGGCCCCTGAGCAGCAACGCCCCTTGCGTCCCCCAGATCTGCAGCCTCCTCCGCGGAGGCATCGCCGAGCGTGGGGGCATCCGCGTCGGCCACCGCATCATTGAGATCAACGGGCAGAGCGTGGTGGCCATGCCGCACACCCGCATCATCCAGTTGCTCACCGAGGCCTACGGCGAGGTGTGCAGGTGGTGAGTGGTGGCCCGGGGCGTCCCCCGCCGGGGCCCGGGACCTGCCCTGAACGCCCATCCGCCTCCTCTCCCCAGGTGCACATCAAGACGATGCCCGCCGCCACATACCGCCTCCTTACAGGCCAGGAGCAGCCCGTGTACCTGTGACCGCCCTGTCCCCCGCCTGCCACCGTGCCTTCGCCTCCACGGCCCTGGAGTCCCGTCCCAGGCCCGCCTTGGCTGGCCAGGACCCCAGCGGTTCCTTGGTCCTGTATGATTTCCTAATACACAAACAGTAAAAGCTTATCCAGTCGGCAAAGCCTCGGATCAGGCTCTGTGGGACCGCGGACAGTGAGTCCGGGGCCGGCCCGCTCCCCCGCCTTGTCCTCCCGGAAGCCGTCGGAAGCCGGTGCTGCGAAAATACTCGGTTTATTAAAGACCAGGCGGAGGGGGCAGGGTTGTGGGTTCCGTGGGGAAACTGAGCCCCAGCCCCAGGGAGGGAGGAGGAGGACAGACCGGCTGGCAGCCTGGAGGAGGTCACACGTCCGTGGCGGGCCCCCAGTCGTAGCCGTCCTCGTCAGAGGATTCCACGTCGCGGGCTCGTGTAAACTTTTTCTTCAGAGCTTCCCGTTCGTAGGTCCTGGGGACCAGGAGATAGAATGGAGGCTGTGGGTGAGGAGGCTGTGAAACTGCCCACCAGAAACTGAGGCCGACCCCGTGCTGGGCACGGGGGGTGTGGGCAGAGAGAAGCACATCGGGCCATTCCTTGTGTTGTTTTTGGTTTTGTTTTTGTTTTTTTTTTTTTTTTTTAGAGACAGTCTCGCTCTTGTTGCCCAGGCTGGAGTGCAGTGGCGCAATCTTGGGTCACCACAACCTCCGCCTCCCGGGTTCAAGGGATTCTCTCCCCTCAGCCTCCCGAATAGCTGGGATTACAGGTGTGCATCACCACACCCAGCTAACTTTGTATTTTTAGTAGAGACGGGGTTTCTCCATGTTGGTCAGGCTGGTCTCGAACTCCTGACCTCAGTTGATCCGCTGCCCCGGCCTCCCAAAGTGCTGGGATTACAGGTGTGAGCCACCTCGCCCGGCTGGGTAGGGCCTTGTTAGCAAACTCCTATGCATCCCTCAAAGCCCCAGCTGCAATGTCCTGCCCTTCAAGAAGGCTTCCCAGTCCTCCCTCAGGAAGTGGATTCCTACTCCCTTGGCCCTGATGATGCAGAGCTTACAGAAGCTCTGTCAGACTCTGTCTTCCCCACTAGGGGGTAGGGGCACCATGACGGCAGTGCTTGGATATAGAGCTCTGCCTTAACCCCAGAGTCTGAGTCCCAAGGGAAGGGTTGGGGGCCCCCAATCTGGAATATGGAGCTCTTACCGCATGCTGTCCTGTCGCCACTGACCCTGCGGGTGGCGGCTGTCAACCTGGGAGGAGAGGGAGAAAGGAGCTTCACAATTCACCCCAGAGCATGGTAAGTCGGGATCAATCACTGCCATCGTCCCATCCCCCACTCTGGCTCGGGCGGTGCTGCCCGTGTGTTAACTCCCTGACAAGTCTGCGGGTCATCCCCAAACCTAAATGAGGAAACTGAGGCTGGATAGGGGAAGGCCTCAGCTGAGACCTCCTAGCTTGTCAGCAAAGGGGGAATTGGGTTTCTCCTCTGCGCAGGTCCTAATAGGGCCACTGCCATGAGTTCACGTATGTAAGGGTCTTAGAAGAGTGGCTGCTCCACATGCAGGCTGCCGTGGACAGTTGAGCAGGTTGGGTACTGCACAAGCCTAGAAAAATCATCCTAATCATAGAGTGTGGAAGATGATGCTGAGGGATACAGACTAAGAGCTACATACATGTGTTACCGTTACGACAGCTGGGCGCAGTGGTCCACGCCTGTAATCCCAGCACTTTGGGAGGCCGAGGCAGATCACCTGAGGTCAGGAGTTCGAGACCAGCCTGGCCAACATGGCGAAACACTAACTACTAAGAATACAAAAAAAAACCAGCCGAGTGTGGTGGTGCACGCCTGTAATCCCAGCTACTTGGGAGGCTGAGGCAGGAGAATCGCTTAAACACAGGAGGAGGAGGTTGTAGTGAGCCGAGATCGTGCCACTGCACTCCAGCCTGGGTGACGGAGTGAGCCTAACTCAAAAAAAAAAAAAAAAAAAAAAAAACCAGGCTCGGTGGCTGACGTCTGTCATCCCAGCACTTTGGGAGGCTGAGGCGGGTGGATCACGAGGTCAGGAGTTTGAGACCAGCCTGGCCAAGACGGTGAAACCCTGTCTCTATGAAAAATGCAAAAATTAGTTGGGCATGGTGGCAGGCACCTGTAATCCCAGCTACTCAAGAGGCTGAGGCAGGAGAACCGCTCGAACCCGGGCGGCAGAGGTCGCAGTGAGCCGAGATCACGCCACCGCACTCCGGCCTGGGCGACAGAGCAAGACTCCATCTCAAAAAAAGAAATGGCTGAAGTTGCTCAGTGCCATGTGGGTCTCGGCTACCCCAGGTCTGAGTCCCGGTAACCAGCCTGACCAGGGAAGCCGTGTTCATTGACGTTTTGGTAGAAAACGGGCTTCCCAGTGTGTGTCTGCCCTGTGCTGGGGTCCCCGCCAGAGACCCTCCCCAGGACTGCCCCCCATGTCCCCCACACCTGGGCCTCCCAGTGAGCCGAGATTCTCCCATGATCCCTCGGGCTCTGGGGCTCATCCTCCTGCACAGGCTCCGAGGACCGGGCCAGGGCCGGAGCCGGGGGCTCATCGTCCACATCCGTGTGGGCCCCCCCCCTCGCCGTCCGTGCAGCCCTCGCCGTCCGTCTCATAGTCGCTGTTGACACGGCTGTCGCAGCTGAGGTCGGCAGAGCTGTCGGCCAGGCCGCGGTGAGGGAGGTCTAGGTTGTCCTCCAAGGAGCCGTCCAGCTGCGGGGTGAGCGTGGATGCCGTGGCTGGCCCCGGCCAGGACCCTAGCCCCCACCCACGACAGCCCCCACCTTCAAACTCCAGTCCCAGATCAAGGCAAGGATCCCGGCGCCTCCAGTCCCTGTGGAGCCTTCGCTGCCAGACTCCAGGTGAGCTGTGTCCATTGACCCTTCACCCGAGGCTCAGCCGCCACATCCAAGCTGAGTCCCAAACCTTGACTGCAGCCCCAGAAGACTCCATTCTCTTTTTGGGTTTTTTTTGTGTGTGTGTGAGACAGCCTCATCCAGGCCGGAGTGCTGTGGCGCAATCTCTGCCCACTGCAACCTCCACCTCCCGGGTCAAGGGATTCTGCCTCAGCCTCCCTAGTGGCTGGGATGACAGGCATGAACCACCGTGCCCCACTGACTCCATTCTCAAAACATTTCCTCTGGGCCAGGTGCGGTGGCTCACACCTGTCATCCCAGCACTTTAGGAGGCTGAGGCAGGCAGATCACCTGAGGTCAGCAGATCGAGACCAGCCTGACCAACATGGTGAAACCTCGTCTTTACTAAAAATACGAAAATTAGCCAGGCATGGTGGCACATGCCTGTAATCCCAGCTACTCAGGAGGCTGAGGCAGGAGAACCGCTTGAACCCAGGAGGCGGAGGTTGCAGTGAGCTGAGATCGAGCCACTGCACTCCAGCCTGGGCAGCAGAGCGAGACTCCATCTCAAACAAAAAGCAGCTCCTCCAGTCTCATCTTACCCCAGCTTCCAGGCCAAAACCCTCATCTCAGGTCCCATCTTGACCTCAGCTGCAATCCTGACCCCCGACCAAGCCCTAACCCCAGACACAGGCTGCAGACCCCAGCTGGGCAGCGCAGGGTCTGTGGGACCCCCGTGCTCCCCACCCACCTGCACCGCAGCAGTACCTGATCTTCTGCCGTCCAGATGGGCCGTGTCTGCTGCTCTCGAATGATGGCCTTGAGCTCCTGGTACCAGGCGTCACTCGTGCCATTCAGAGCGATGGTGGCTGCAGGGAGGGGACATTAGTGTGCGCAGGAGACCCATGCCGGGGCCCACCCGCCTACCCTGGGACATCCAACCTGTAAAGAGGTGGCCGCTGTGCTTCCGCAGCTTCTGGGCTTGGGCGTAGAGGCGGCGGGAGCTGCGGCGGGAGGCAGGTGCCAGCCACTGGCGCAGTGCCTTGAGGGCCGGCCGGCTCTCGGGGGCGAAGAAGACCACGATGGGGTAGTACTGCACATAGTTGAGGCGCTCGATGGCGGAGGGGGTGACATCCAGGAGCGCATGCTTGTCCTGGGCCAGGCCCGCGGAGGTTGGGGTGAGGGTGATTGCAGCAGGGTAGACAGAGAGAAAGATGGAAAGATGAAGAGTCTGAGGTCAGAGTGGACCCCAGCCTCTTACATCCACGGTCTAGCATGTTGGGGTTGGGGGTGGGTAATAGCCCAGGCCACAGCATCCTGGGGCATCCAAGCCCCAACCTGGGTCTCACTGCCTCTGCCCCTGTTTGACTCTGGGAAGCCCTCTCGGGCCTCCTGCCTCACAAAGCTTCCTAGAGGGGCTCCATGGGAGGCTGCACTCGTGGGGTGTGGGCTGAGAACAGGTCAGAACATTCAGTTGGATGCTCGGCTTCCCCCTTCCATGAAAGGCACCTGTAGTAGGGCCTGGCTTACTTTTTCTGCAATCACCCGCACGGTGTCCAGTTTGATGATCTTGGAGGGGCTGTCCGTCCTGGACACGGTCTCTGTGGACGGGAGAGAGGACCAGCAGCTTCAGGAGGGCAGCCCCCGGCCCTCAGATTCATGCCCACCTGCCCCGCCCCTGCTCAAGAAGCCACCACGGCTCCCCATTACCCTGGAGAGAAACCCTCCAGCAGCAGTCCTCCTGTTGGCCAAGTGCCAGACACTGCACTCACGTCCCCTCCTGACCTCAGCCCTCACCTCCTCCTGAGGAGTGGGGCCGGCTGGTACAGGCCCATGTGGCAGATAGGGAAACTGAGGCTCAGAGACAAAAGGCCACTTGCTCAGGGTCACAGGGTCAGGGGCCTGATGCTGAGCCCCAGCTGCAGCCCCTGGCTCTCCCAGGCTCAGTCCCAACTCTGGGACTCTGCTCAGGCTGTGACCCCTCAGGAAGCTCCACTGTCACCCCCATCTGTCTTCTAGGACCTGAGAGGAGCATTGCTTCCTCCAGGAAGTCCTCTTGTATTGTGTGAAGTTTCAGGAAGGAGACACAGCCTGCCATGGAGGGATTCAAGGAGGGAGACACGACCTCTTCCCCGCTTTTTGCTTTTGTGGTTAAAGACATAAAATTTGCCATCTTTTTAAAATTTAATTCTTTTTTCTTTTATAGAAATGTAATTTTGCCATGTTGCCCAGGCTGGTCTGAAACTCCTGGGCTCAAGCGATCCTCACACCTTGGCCTCCCAAACTGCGGGGGTTTTAGACATCAGCCACCATACCTGGCCAAAATTTGCCATCTTAACTATTTTTGTTTTTTTTGTTTGTTTGTTTTGAGACAGGGTCTCCCTCTGTCACCCAGGCTGGAGTGCAGCGGTGTGATCTCTGCTGACTGCGCCCTCCGGCTCCTGGGCTCAAGCAATTCTCCTGCCTCAGCCTTCTGAGCAGCTGCGATTACAGGCATGCCATCGCGTCCAGCGAATTTATTAATTAATTTATTTATTTTTATCAGCTGACTAAAGGCAGATTAATAGGAAAAACGGAGTAAAAATTTATTTTTTTATATGAATGTACATAGTTTAACCATGATCAGTTGGAATACTTTAAACATTTTGATTTGTATGTGATATTTTATATATTCAAATTTATCAAAATTTCTGATTACTCTGTCAGTCTAGAATTAGAAAAGTTAAATTGCTAGGTCAAAGTGATTTAATATTTTATTCTTTTTTTGTTTATTTTTGTTTTTATTTATTTTTATTTTTTTAATTGCATTTTAGGTTTTGGGGCACATATGAAGAACATGCAACATACATGTTGCATAGGTACAGACATGGCAGCGTGATTTGCTGCCTTTTTTGTGTTTTTAGTAGAGACGGGGTTTTACCATGTTGGCCAGGATGGTCTTGAACTCCTGACCACTGTGCCCGGCCTCCTAAACTGTTTGTTTCTTTCTTTTTTATTTATTTATTTTTTTGAGACAGAGTCTTGCTCTGTCACCAACCTCTATCCCCCAGGTTCAAGTGATTCTCCTGCCTCAGCCCGAGTAGCTGTGACTACAGGCAAGCGTCACCATGCCCCACTAATTTTTGTATTTTTAGTAGAGACGGGGTTTCACCATGTTGACCAGGATGGTCTCGATCTCTTGTGATCCGCCCACTGTGGCCTCCCAAAGTGCTGAGATTACAGGTGTGAGCCACCACGCCCGGCCAGTCATATCTATGGTTGTGAATTTGGGGTCTTTTCCAGGGACCTTGCCTGTCCTGTTCACTGCTGTCTCAGATCAGTAAACTTCTCTTCAACAAGTAACAGGCGGTACTTTGCCTCAGCTGGCAGTGGCCACCGGTGAACTGTATTAAGGACTCAAAGGCTCTAAATCCAGGCAAACAGTGGCAGGATTGATTGAGCATGTCTGGCCTGGGCATTGGAGGGGGCCCTGGTGGCTCGCCTGCCTCACATTTGCCATCATTAGTCCAACTCTCCCCCCACCCCCTGCAAAACAGCAGCTGTAAAACGATTCACCAACGAGGTTTCCAGGGGATCTGGCGTCTCACCTGCGATTTCAAACTGGTCAGGCATCTCAGCAGTCAACTTCTGCATAGCAATGTCGGCCACGGGTCCCAGGATCACCACTGGGCGCTTGAAACTGGCTGAGGGGCAGAGACAAGTGAAAGAATCAAGGTCCCATTTGCGGTAAAGACTGCTAATGTGTTGTACAAACGCCTCCACTTCCTTATAATAAACAGCCTATTTAACCAGGACCATGGCTGCCCAGCCAAAGACTACATCTCCCAGTGTCCCTTGCAGCTAGGATGGCCATGTGACTAAATTCCAGCCAATGGAGTGCAAGCAGAATTGATGTGTGCATTACTGGGTTTCTTCCTTCAAAAGCAGGAATAAGCACCTCTCCTGCCTTCATTCCCTTTCTCCCTGGCTGTAGAGTCTCTTTTAGCAGTTGAACCTAGCTACCTCATAGTCAACCTAAGGGCCGCATCTGGCCCACTGCCTGTGTTTGTCAATAAAGTTTTATTGAAACAGAGTCACAGCCACTTGTTAATGTCCTGTCTGTGGCTACTTTTGAGGAAAACTGAGTAGTTCTGCCACAGACTAGCCCACAAAGCCTAAAATAGTTGCTGTGTGATCTTTTGCAGGAAAAGTGTGTTGACACCTGGCCTACCAGTTACACCATTTTACCACTGAAGACACAGTCACAGAAGCATCTTGAGTGGAGAAAAGCGGCACCCCAGGATCCTGGCAAGTTAATCCTTCTTTCTCCCTTTCTTTCTGTTTTATTTACTTATTTTTTTGAGACAGAGTCTCGCTCTGTCACCCAGGCTGGGGGTGCAGTGGTCTGCTCTCGGCTCACTGCAATGTCCCTCCGCCTCCCAGGTGCAAGTAATTCTCCTGCCTCAGCCTCCTGAGTAGCTGGGATTACAGGTGCAGGCCACCATGCCCGACTTGTTTCTGTTTTTTTAGTAGAGATGGTTTCACCATGCTGGCCAGGCTGGTCTTGAACTCCTGAACACAGGTGATCCACTCACCTCGGCCTGGGGTTACAGGCATGAGCCACCGGGCCTGGCCTCACTCTTTCGCCCAGGCTAGGGTGCAGTGGTGTGATCATAGCTCACTGCAGCCTCAAATTCTTGGGCTCAGGAGAAACAAAAAATTCCTGGGCTCGAGCGATCCTTGACCTTCTGAGTAGCTGGGACTAAAGGCACCAGTCACGACACCTAGCTAATTTTTTTGGATTTTCATAGAGATGGGGGTCTCACTGTGTTGCCCAGGCTGAACTCAAATTCCTGGGACCAAGCCAGCCTCCCACCTCAGCCTTTGCAAAGTGCTGGGATTGCAGGTGTGAGCCATTGCGTGCGGCCTCTTTTTTCCCTTTCTTCCAGGCTTCCTGGTCATATTTTTATGCTTTCACTGTCTGGGGATAGAAATTAACTGTTGTGGGGCAAGCCCGGTGGCTCATGCCTGTAATCCCAACACTTTGGGAGGCCGAGGCGGGAGGATCGCCTGAGGTCAGGAGTTCGAGACCAGCCTGGCCAATATGGTGAAACCCCGTCTCTGCTAAAAATACAAAAACCAGCCGGGCGTGGTGGCACGTGCCTGTAATCCCAGCTACTTGGGAGGCTGAGGCAGGAGAATCACTTGAACCTGGGATGCAGAGGTTGCAGTGAACTGCTGAGATCGTGCCACTGTACTCCTGCCTGGGCGACAGAGCAAGACTCCATTTCAAAAAAAAAAAAAGGACTGTGTGGACTTGTATTTCTAAGACTTTTGCATATGGATAGGAGCCACATTGCAGTGGCCGCATCAAAGGCTTCTCTCAAGGTCCGTTCACCCGTCCCAGGCAGCTTCCCATTCCCATCCCGCTTCTGTGGTTTTATTTTGAAAATCTGCTGCACCTGGGCTGCTTTTCTGTTGCTGCTGTTGATGTCTTCTTTAGAGATGGAGTCTCGCCTCGCTCTGTCACCCAGGCTGGAGTGCAGTGGTGCAGACTCGGCTCACTGCAACCTCCCCCTCCCGGGTTCAAGCGATTCTCCTGCCTCAGCCTCCTGAGTAGCTGGGATTACAGGTGCCTGCCACCACACCCAGCTAATTTTTTGTATTTTTAGTAGAGATAGGGTTTCGCCATGTTGGCCAGGCTGGTCTCGAACTCCTGACCTCAGGTGATCTGCCGCCTAGGCTTCCCAAAGCGCTGGGATTACAAGCATCAGCCACCACCCC
>NW_022437017.1:7540048-7545290 GCF_009761245.1 Sapajus apella
GGGGACACGGCAGGTCACGGATGCCTGCCATCAGGGTCATGACAGGGACAATATAGGGACAGAGCCACCTGCTCTCAGAGTCACGACGGGGACAGCAATATACAGACACAGCCACCTGCTCTCAGGGTCAGGAGAGGGACAGCAATATACAGACACAGACACCTGCTGTCAGGGTCAGGAGAGGGACAGCAATATACAGACACAGCCACCTGCTCTCAGAGTCACGACGGGGACAGCAATATACAGACACAGACACCTGCTCTCAGGGTCATGACATGGATCAAGCTTAGAAGCCCACAAGCAAACGGAGTAGAAATAAAATAAAAGCCGGGCGTGGTGACTCACGCCTGCAATCCAAGCACTTTGGGAGGCTGAGGTGGGCGGATCACCTGAGGTCGGGAGTTCAAGACCAGCCTGACAAACATGGTGAAACCGCGTATTTAAAAAAAAAAAAAAAAGAAAGAAAAAAAAAGTTTTTAGGGGCATTATTAAAAAAGTTTTTTTTTAAAGACGGGGTTTCACCACGTTGGTCAGGTCTTGAACCAGGCTGGGCTTGAACTCCCGACCTCAGGTGATTCACCTGCCTTGGCCTCCAAAGTGCTTGGACTACAGGCGTGAGCCACCATGCCCGGCCCATTGAAATGTTAAAATACCCATCTGGGGTCTCTGCAGTCCCCAGCGTGGACAGGAGGACCTACAGATTGCAACAGACAAGGGTGGGACCTAGCACACGACACGCTTATGATGGGTGGGCGTGGCTGGCCACCCCCGGCGCACCTGCAGGATCTGATCTCCCTCCTGGATGCCCTGCCCGTCGGCCGGGCTGCCTGCCTGAACCCCGGACACGAAGATGCCCACGTCATTGCCCCCTGCCAGCCGTAGCCCGATGCTCTTGCCCTTGACAAAGCGGACCACTCTTGTGTCGGGACTGTACCTGCAGGGGGAGCGGAGGTGGGGTCAGACCAGAGCAGGCAGACCGGGGAGGGCCCAGCGTCCTTGGGAAAGCCCCCACCCGCTCCAGGCCTCGGTTTTCCCAAAGTCCCCAATTAGCGGTCCCATTCAACACAACTAATGCAAGCAGGCAGGATTTTGCACGAGGGAGGCAGAGACGGAGTTTCGCGCGGGGGGGCTTTCTTCTGGGGAGCGTACCCACGATCCTCCATGCTCTGGCTGCTGGGCACTCTGTAGATGTCAGAGCTGCTCTCCCTGGGCAACTCTGAAAGGGAAAAGCCGGTCTCTTTCCCAAGCACACTGGCTCGGTCCAGCCTCCAAACCTTGGCTTCACATCCTCACCCTGGAAGGACTGTCACCCACCTCAAATCCTTCTCAGGAAACCATGTCTCACCTCTTAGGCTCACACCAACCTCCCCCAGCTCTGCCTGGCACAGCCTTGCTGTCGGGGATCAGAAATATCAGGGAGAGGGGTGCTCAGAGTCACCACCCGCCTGCTCGTTGCTCACCTGGTTCTGAGATGGTTCTGGAATCCACTGAATTTTCCCGCTGAAGCCGGGGGCTGTCCCTGGTGGGGAGCAGATTGGGAGTGAGGCAGGGTGGATGTCAAGGGGCCATTTTAAAAAGAATTTTAGGCCAGGCACAGTGGCTCACGCCTGTAATCCTCGCACTTCGGGAGGCCAAGGTGGGCGGATCACCTGCGGTCAGGAGTTCAAGACCAGCTTAGCCAACGTGGTGAAACCCCGTCTCTACAAAAATACAAAACTTAAGACGGGTGTGATGGCGGGTGCCTGTAGTCCCAGCTACTCAGGAGGCTGAGGCAGGAGAATCACTTGAACCCAGGACGTGGAGGTTGCAGTGAGCCAAGATCACACCACTGCACTCCAGCCTGGGCCACAGAGCAAAACTCCATCTCCAAAAATAAAAAGAATGGTAATGTATCGGCCAGGCGTGGTGGCTGATGCCTGTAATCCCAGCACTTTGGGAGGCTGAGGCAGGCCAAATGCTTGAGCCCGTGGTTCAAGACCAGCCTGGAGGGCAACATAGCTGGGCAATATGGACCCCATCTCTACCAAAAATACGAAAATCAGCCAGTTTGACATGACCCGGTCTCAAATCAATACATGAAAAACAAAATTTTTTTTTTTGAGACAGAGTCTTGCTCTGTCGCCCAGGCTGGAGTGCAGTGGCGCAAACTCGGCTCACTGCAACCTCCACCTCCCGGGTTCAAGCGATTCTCCTGCCTCAGCCTCCCGAGTAGCTGGGATGACAGGTGTCCGCCACCACACCCTGCTAATTTTTGTATTTTTAGTAGAGACGGGGTTTCACCATATTGGCCAGGCTGATCTTGAACTTCTGACCTCAGGTGATCCGCCTGCCTCGGCCTCCCAAAGAGTACAGGCATGAGCCACCGTGCCCAGCCTAAGGCACTGTTTGAAACCAAGAAGTGGGGTGCTGCTTAACCAGCACCTACAAATGTGGACAGGGCTTTGGAACTGGGTAATGGGTAGAGGCTGGGGGCATTTTGAGACATGTGCTGGAAATACAGGACAGCACCCTCAAGGTTACCCCTAGCTGGAAGGTTTTGCCCACGTTCCCTTCTCCCTCCCATCGGCTATTCTGGCCAACGGGGGATACTTACACGGGAGAGTCGGTCTGGCTGGCCTCGGGGCTCTGCTGAGCGGGCCGGGGTGGTGGCGGGATGTGGGATGGTGGCGCCTGAGACAGCTCCGAGGCGAGGTCTGAGATGTCTGCGGGGGGAGAGGACCTCTCATCAGCCACGGTCACGCCTTCCGGACTGGAACCGTTTTACAGGGGCATATCAGGGCCTCTCTAAGCAAAGGGCCCTCAGGAGGCTGAGGCACGAGAATCGCTTGAACCCAGGAGGCGGAGATTGCAGTGAGCCAAGATGATGCCCCCGTACTCCTTTTTTTTTTTTTTTTTGAGATGAACTCTTGCTCTGTCATCCAGGCTGGAGTGCAGTGGTGTGATCTTGGCTCACCACAACCTTCGCCTCCCGGGTTCAAGCGATTCTCCTGCCTCAGCCTCCTGAGTAGGTGGGACTACAAGCACCCGTCACCCTGTCCCACTAATCTTTTATATTTTTAGTAGAGACAGGGTTTCACCATGTTAGCCAGGATGGTCTCGATCTCCTGACCTCGTGATCCACCCGCCTCGGCCTCCCAAAGTTCTGGGATTACAGGCGTGAGCCACCGCGCCCAGCTTCTGACCTCCTCACTTGCTGTGTGTACTTTGGCAAGTTCCTGTCACTCTCTGAACCTTTAGGAACCAGGTTCATTGATTCCTCCTTGACCCTGCCTGGGGCTTCCCACCTTCCCCGCCCTCCATTCAACCCCTCCCAGGCCCCACCCCCTGGGTCCTGACCCTCCAATAGGGAGCTTTCGCTGTCACTGACGGCAGGCGGAATGTTCACCAGGAACTGCCCATGATCCCTCAGCACCAGCAGAGTCAGCGTCCCTTCCGACTGCTCAATCAGCCGCCGGGTATCGCTCAGTGACAGGTTCTGGCTGGACACCCCATTGATCTAAAAGGGACCAGGAACGGAAGAGAGGACGTGAGTTAATGAGAGATGGGAGACAGTAGAGAAACAGCTTGGTGGGGGGAACTAGAAACAGACAATTCCCCCAGGGGTTGCTAAAAACTGACACTCCCGGCTGGGCGTGGTGGCTCACGCCTGTAATCCAAGCACTTTGGAGGCCAGGGGGGACAGATCACTGGAGGTCAGGAGTTCCAAGGCCAGCCTGGCCAACATGGTGAAACCCTGTCTTTAAAAAAAAAAATGTATAAAGAAAAAAAAAAACTGGCACTCCCTAAGGAAAATGTTAGAAGTGGATTCCTGCTGTGAGTGGAGACCACAAAGAGAAGGACCAGAGAATTCTAGAAACAGAAAATGTTCTAAGAGGGGTTGGAGACGCTGGGGAAAATGAGAAACAGGTTGAATCTCCTTTCTGACCAAAAGCGGAAATTTCTCGGAATACTAGGAACAGATGTGAGGGTGATTATAAACAGCTCTAATTGGAGGAGAGGAAGTGTCAGATACTTAAAGATACTAGAAATACGCAATTTCCGGTAGATATCAGAGACAGACATCTAGGGCCAGGTGCGGTGGCTCACGCCTGTCATCCCAGCACTTTGGGAGGCTGAGACGGGCGGATCTCCTGAGGTCAGGAGTTCAAGACCAGCCTGACCAAGCTGGAAGAAACCCCGTCTTTACTAAAAATACAAAATTAGCCGATGTCATTGCAGGCTCCTGTAGTCCCAGCTACTCGGGAGGATGAGGCAGGACAATGGCTTGAACCCGGGAGGCATGGTTGCAGTGAGCCGAGATCACGCCACTGCACTCCAGCCTGGGCGACAGAGCGACACTCCATATCAAACAAAAAACCAAGTCATCTAGAGGTAGATTAGAACATACAATTCCTAGAAAGAATTTAATGTCATCTGCAGTAGCACCAAGAATCCACTTGTGACCCTTTCCCTTGGGAGGGTTTTTTCCCAGTAACCCTGGGGATTGTCAGTTTCTTCTACTTCGTTTGTTGTTATTTTCTTTTTTTTTTTTTTTTTTTTTTTTTTTTTTTTTGAGATGGAGTTTCGCTCTTGTTACCCAGGCTGGAGTGCAATGGTGCGATCTCGGCTCACCGCAACCTCCGCCTCCCGGGCTCAGGCAATTCTCCTGCCTCAGCCTCCTGAGTAGCTGGGATCACAGGCACGCGCCACCATGCCCAGCTGATTTTTTGTAGTTTTAGTAGAGACGGGGTTTCACCATGTTGACCAGGATGGTCTCGATCTCTTGACCTCGTGATCCACCCGCCTCGGCCTCCCAAAGTGCTGGGGTTACAAGCTTGAGCCACCGCGCCCGGCCCCGTTTGTTGTTATTTTCTTTGCTTTTTAATAGATACGGGCCTCTCGCTGTGTTGCCCAGGTTAGTCTCAAACTTCTGGCCTCAAGGAATCAGCCTCCTGAAGTACTGGGATTCCAGGCATAAGCCGCCACGCCCTGCCTTTTTTTTTTTTTTTTTTTGAGACAGAGTCTCGCTCTGACCCCCAGGCTGGAGTACAGTGGCACCATCACAGCTGAAGCTCAGTGCAGCCTTCACTTCCTAGGCTCAGGTGTTCCTCCCACCTCAGCCTCCAAGTAGCTGGGCCCACAGCTGCGTGGCACCATACCCAGCCAATTTTCTTTTTTGTAGAGAGAATCACTTGAACCCAGGAAGCAGAGGTTGCCGTGAGCCAAGATTGCGCCACTGCACTCCAGCTGGGCGACAAAGGGA
>NW_022437017.1:7545390-7552910 GCF_009761245.1 Sapajus apella
AAAGAAAAAAAAAAAAAAAAAAAAGAAAAAACAACTTTTTGGAGACACTAGAAGTAATCAGCTGAAAGCAGTTTGGAAATCAAACACTGGAGGTCACCAGAAACAGACTTTCAGGGGGAAGAATCCAGAAGGAAACCAGCCTTGAGGGCAGGGCAGCTCCCCTAAACCTGGTGACTGGTCATTGGCATCCAGCCACCCAGGGTGGTCCAGGAGTCGGCTGCCCACAGGAGTCTCTGATGTACATCAAAGCTTGAGGGTACTAGAAACAGACAACCCCGTGGGGATACTAGAAACCAACATCTGTGGGTGGATGGGCAGTCGCTGGAGAGAAAGGGGGTTTTATACCCAGCCGTCTGCAACCTTTCAGATACAAGCAACAACACTGAAGGGCAAGGGTTTGGGGCCCAGCTCTGCTGACCTTGCTGTATGATTCCCTGGCACTGCCCGCTCCCACCCCACCCCCACGCAGCCTCAGTCTCCCTGCATGCCGGACAAGAAGCCTGGCCTCACCTGTAGAATGAGGTCTCCTTCCTGCAGCCCTCCGTTCCGCGCGGCCAGGCCCGTATCTGTAATGTGCTTGATGAAAATCTGACTGCCCAGCTTCACGCCAAACTCTGCAAGGGGGGAGGAGGGAAACTGAGGCAGGACTCTGGGAACGTTCTCCTGCTGTAAGGACAGGGTCTGGTTGCCAGCCTTCCTAACACCTTGATGGCATCATAATGAGAACGCTGATGTCGCGTGTAGGGCCTGAGATCGGATAGTGTTATTTTTTTCGAGGAGTCTCATGCCTGTGGCCTGGGCTGGAGTGCAATGGCACGATCTCGGCTCACTGCAACCCCCGCCTCTCGGGTTCAAGCCATTCTCCTGCCTCAGCCTCCCGAGTCGCTGAGATTATAGGCTCCCTCCACCACCCCTGACTAATTTTTGTATTTTTAGTAGAGACAGGGTTTCACCATGTTAGCCAGGCTAGTCTCGAACTCCTGACCTCTGGTGATCTGCCTGCCTTGACTCCCCAAAGTGCTGGTGTGAGCCACCGCGCCTGGCCCCAGTCGTATTTTATTATCAAGGGTCACAGCCGGGCACGGTGGCTCATGCCTGTAATCCCAACACTTTGGGAGGCCAACATGTGCGGATCATGAGGTCAAGAGATCAAGACCGTCCTGGCCAGCATGGTGAAACCCTGTCTCTACTAAAAATACAAAAATTAGCTGGGCATGGTGGCGTGTGCCTGTAATCCCAGCTACTCAGGAGGCTGAGGCAGGAGAATCGCTTGAACCCGGGAGGTGGAGATTGCAGTGAGCCGAGATCGGGCCATTGCACTCCAGCCTGGCACCTGGCGACAGAGCGAGACTCTGTCTCAAAAAAAAAAAAAGAGTCACATCCCAGGTGGCCCGGTGGTTCACACTTGAATCCAGGAGGCAGAGGTTGCAGTGGGCCGAGATCACGCCACCGCCTCCAGCCTGGGCGACAGAGACTTCATCTTAAAAAACAATAATAATATGACGGGGAGAATGGTGGAGGGAGTGAGGAAGGAGTGTCCCAGGGCCATCTGTCATATCATGACAAGAATTCTGAAGTCAGAAAGCTGCCTCAGCCCGGCGCGGTGGCTCACGCCTGCAATCCCAGCCCTTTGGAAGGCCTAGGCAGAGGGATCGCCTGAGGTCAGGAGTTTGAGACCGGCCTGGCCAACATGGTGAAACCCCGTCTCGACTAAAAATACAAAAATTTAGCTGGGCACTGTGGCATGCACCTGTAATCCCAGCTACTGGGGAGGCTGAAGCAGGAGAATCGCTTGAACCCAGGAGGCGGAGGTTGCAGTGAGCCGAGATTGCGCCCCTGCACTCCAGCCTGGGCGACAGGGGAAGACTCCACCTCAAAAAAATAAATAAAGACAGCTGCCTAGAAAGGGTCACAGTCACACGCCTGTTGCTGATGAGATGATGGGAATTCTGACATCAGGACTCTGTTGTGTTGTGATGCTTGAATTTACTGTGGCAGCTAGGACAAACTGTCACCAACAGAATCTCCCTCTGTCGCCCAGGCTGGCGTGCAATGGCGAGATCTCGGCCCACTGCAACCTCCGCCTCCCGGGTTCAAGCCATGCTCCTGCCTCAGCCTCCTGAGTAGCTGGGAATACAGGCACCTGCCACCACACCTGGTTAATTTTTGTATTTTTAGTAGAGACAGAGTTTCACCATCTTGGCCGGGCTGGTCTCGAACTCCTGACCTCAAGTGATCTGGCTGCACCTTGGCCCCCCCAAAATGCGGGGATCACAGGCATGAGCCACCACAGTTGGCCGGGCCTCCTCTTATGAGGACCCTGTGGTGGCACTGACCCCCCCAGATCATCCAGGATCTCCTCCCAACTCAGGGTCCTTCACTCCATCCCACCTGCTGAATCCCGCTTGCTAAGTGAGGCGGTCTAAGCAGCAGGTCCTGGGGATGAAGGCAGAGACATCAAGCCCCTCCCACCCGGCCACGGTGCCCTGTGCCCAGCGCTGATGGTGGCCCCACCTCCCCGCTCACCCTCGCTGTCCCTCCTCTTCACCAGCACCGACTTCACGGGCTTCATGTGCACGTCCTGCCGCGGGAGCCGCTTAAAGCCAGACACCAAGGCCAGCCCATTGGCCTCAGAGCCACCACCTGGGCTCCTACGCCTGTGGCTGCTGGCCTGGCCCCGGCGACCAGGCCTCGGCCGGCGGGAGCGCCCATCCCAGGATCGGCCGGAGCCACTGGATGAGTCGCCGTCATAGCCCCGGCCCTGGTCCACGTCCTCCAGCCGCCGGGGCCCATCATCCTCGTCCGAGTCCTGGCGCTGTGGACCGGAGGGGCTGGCCTTGGTGGCGGGCAGCTGGATCCTCCGGGGACGTTTCACTGTCTGTTAGAGGAGGGGACAGGAGGGGGTCAGCTGCAGACAGGGGCTAGGGGAGGCTCTCTACTCAGCCCCAGGGTGGTCCTGGGGGACACCAGTCCATCTCTGGGCCTCAGTGTCCAAACTGCAAGATAAGAAGGTGACTGCTTGCTCTCCGAAGCTTACAACCCCCTTGAGGCAGGACGCAGTCTGGGGGCAGACGCTGCCCATGCCAGGGCCTGCCCACTCACAATGTTGGCCATCTTGGTGCAGGTCTTGAGGATCTGAATGGCAACGGTGGAGGTGACATTCTCCACGGAGACCCCGTTCACCATGACAATGTGGTCGCCTGTCCTGAGAGAGGAGGGAGGGTCTTACGGAGGAGGCTTTGCAGAGAAGACCGTCGTACCAAGCCCTCCTGGGGAAGGGGTGTCCCTGGCATCTCCAGGTCTACAAGGCCTGCTTCTAATTTATTGTCGTCCCTAGGCTCACAAAGACATTCATCTTTCTGGGCCTCTGTTTTCTCATCTGTAAAATGGGCCAATTGTAGAACATACTATAATCATAGAAATGGGCCGGGCGCGGTGGCTCACGCCTGTAATCCCAGCACTTTGGGAGGCCGAGGCGGGTGGATCACGAGGTCAAGAGATCGAGACCATCCTGGTCAACATGGTGAAACCCCGTCTCTACTAAAAATACAAAAAATTAGCTGGGCATGGTGGCACATGCCTGTAATCCCAGCTACTCAGGAGGCTGAGGCAGGGGAATTGCCTGAACCCAGGAGGCGGAGGCTGCGGTGAGCCGAGATCGCGCCATTGCACTCCAGCCTGGGTAACAAGAGCGAAACTCCGTCTCAAAAAAAAAAAAATAAAATAAAATAAAAATAAAAATTAAAAAATAAAATCATAGAAATGTAGGAAGCTACAGTTTTTTTTTTCTTTTGAAACAGGGTCTTGCTCTGTCACCCAGGCTGGAGTGCAATGGCACGGTCTCAACTCACTGCAACCTCCACCCTCCTGGTTTCAAGTGATCCTCCTGCCTTAGCTTCCCTAATAGCTAGGACTACAGTGCCCTAGTGGGCCCTAACTCTGGGCTGGGCCAAGCCATATCACCTGTCAGCCACTTGGGGCCCAGAACCATTTAATCAACATAATTCCAAGAAGCTTCAAACTTTCAGAGACTCAAGACACTGGGTCTCCTTCCCTCCTGCCAAAAAAAAAAAGGTTTCCAGGACTTTGTGTTCCAAAAAGGCCCTGGGGCCACTATGACCCTAAGATCTTCTGTGGCGGACCAGGAAGTGCCTTAGGGAGGTGAGGGCCAAGTCTCCCATATTGTCCCAGTGCCAGCTCCAAGCCCTGTGTTGACAGAGCTGGAAGGCACCGGTCACTTTCCAGTCCCCTTGATTTGGCTCACGGTGGTTTCTCCTTTCTTTCTTTATTTCCTTCCTTTTTTTTTGAGACAGATTCTCACACTGTCACCCAGGCTGGAGTGCAATGGCGCGATCTCAGCTCGCTGCAACCTCCACCTCCCAGGTTCAAGCAATTCTCCTGCCTCAGCCTCCCGAGTAGCTGGGATTACAGGCGTGCGCCACCACGCCCGGCTAGTTTTTGTAATTTTGGTAGAGACGGGGTTTCTCCGTGTTGGCCAGGCTGGTCTCGAACTCCTGACCTCAGGTGATCCGCCCACCTCGGCCTCCCAAAGTGCTGGGATTACAGGCGTGAGCCACTGCACCTGGCCTGACTTCTCCTCTGAACAGGCCCTCCCCCTGCCGGAACCCGGCTGCTGGATACTCACTGTAGCCTGCCCTCCGCTGGCCCTCCGGGTACCACGTCAGACACAACCACCGACCCACCGGGCCGGTCTCGACCTCCGGAGATGGCAATCCCGAAGCCCCGGCGGGGGTCCTGAGAGAGGGCGAGGGGAAGGAAGAGCTGCTATTTCCCCCAGGATGAGGGGCCCCCTCTGTTGAGCTGGGCCTAAGCCAACATGCCCCCCGGCACCCAGGCAGGGCAGGGCCGCCTCACCTTGGACAGCGTGGCTGTGTGCTGCTCCCAGATGGTCAGCTCCTCCATGTCAGCCACCTGGTCAAGGGGAACAGGGAAGGCGGGCGTGAGGCCACACAGGTCCATCTGAGCACGGCGGGGGCGTCCCCAGTCCCCAGCCCAGGGTGGGGAGTCCGGCTCTGCCAGGCCTGTGGTTGGAGGCTATGGACAGGTTACTACCTCTGTCAGGCCTCAGGATGTTTTGCTTGTTTTTCATTTTGTTTTTTTGAGACGGAGTCTGGCTATGTCTTCCAGGCTGGAGTGCAGTGGCATGATCTCAGCTCACTGCAAAATCCAGGTTCAAGCGATTCTCCAGCCTCAGCCTCCCGAGTAGCTGGGACGACAGGCCCCCACCACCATGCCCGGCTAATTTTTCTATTTTTAGTAGAGACAGGGTTTCGCCTTGTTGGCCAGGCTGGTCTCAAACTCCTGACCTCAAGTCATCTGCCCACCTCGGCCTCTCAAAGCGTTGGGATTAAAGGCATGAGCCACACACCCGGCCCAGACTCAGTTTTTCACCTGCAAAATGGGTCTAAGTCATTAAAACGGGTAATTCTGCTTCCCCCGAGGACATTGGGCGATATCTGGGGACATGCGGGGTTGTCAAGACTTGGGGGTGCTCCTGATTTGGAGGTGGGTGGAGGCCAGGGAGGCTGCTCAGCACCCTGCAGTGCCCAGGATGGCCCCACCCCAGGGGACATCCCGACTGTGGATATCAGCAGTGCCAGGCGGGAGAGACCCTTGTTTAAATGACCTCAACAGTAGCGGGTGCAGACAGGAAGCAAGTTCCTGGTCCCTCTCGCTCTGGAAGGTCTGGCTCCGTTCCCTGGAGAGGATCGAGCCAGGTCTGCCACGTAGAGGAAGCTCACTGTGCTCCCGCCACTGCGGCCTCCTTGCTGTCCCTCCAACACCAACATGCCAGGCACAGTCCTGCCCCAGGGCCTTGGCACCAGCCTCGCCCTCTGCATGCAGTGCCTTCCCCACATGCTTCACCTTCCTTCAAGGACTTAACTCAAATGTCACCTCCTTGATGAAGTCCCCACTGACCATCCGGTTTAGAACTGTAACCCCCTTTGGTTGGGCGCGGTGGCTCACGCCTGTAATCCCAGCACTTTGGGAAGCTGAGGCAGGTGGATCACCTGAGGTCAGGAGTTCGAGACCATCCTGGTCAACATGGTGAAACCCCGTCTCTACTAAAATTACAAAAAATTAGCTGGGCATGGTGGCGCGTGCCTGTCATCCCCAGTTCTCCGGAGGCTGAGGCAGGAGAATTGCCTGAACCCAGGAGGCGGAGGTTGCGGTGAGCCGAGATCGCGCCATTGCACTCCAGCCTGGGTAACAAGAGCGAAACTCTGACTCAAAAAAAAAAAAAAAAAAAAAAGAACTGTAACCCCCTCCTGACCACAGCTGACAACCACCTTATCCCTCTCTCCCTGGTCTATTTTCCTTCATAGAACTGGCAACCGGACTAGGCGCGGTGGCTCACGCCTGTGATCCCAGCACTTTGGGAGGCCGAGGTGGGTGGATCACCTGAGGTCAGGAGTTCGAGACCAGCCTGGTCAACATGGTGAAACCCCATCTCTACTAAAAATACAAAAATTAGCTGGGCATGGTGGCAGGGGCGTGTAATCCCAGCTACTCAGGAGGCTGAGGCAGGAGAATCACTTGAACCCAGGAGGTGGAGTTTGCAGTGAGCCAAGATTGCACCATGGCACTCCAGCGGTGCCCTGTGCCACTGTGCCCAGGCGATTCTGTTATTTCCATGTCCATGGCATACATGAGAACACCAGACTATGCCAGGCTGAGGTACAAGGTCACCTGGCCGCACCTCCACCCTCCCTTCCCTCCTGCCAGCACAGACCAGGCCCTGCTCCCCAGGCAGGGGGCAGGTGGGGGGAGGGGGAGGGGGTTTGTAGAAGTGACTCCTCCCGTCCGGCTGGCTGGCGAGCTGGGTGTGTGACTCCCCAGGCCCGGGCCATGCCCATTGGCTCACTCCAGGCTCTCCAGGAAAGGCAGTGTCCCTGATTCTCCAGGAGTGGGAATGGGGTGGAGGGGAGAGAAACAGCACACGGCAGGCGGTTCCCAGGGAGCCAGGGCAGCGCTCAGGACCCGACTCAAACCCACGTCCGCCCGCCCACCCGTGTGAGCCACGGCGGGGCCTCTCCCGGCCTCAGTCTCCCCATCTGTGAAATGGCCGCTGCCCTGTCTTCCAGGGGTGTTGGTTTGGGAGAAGGGTGTGGATTCAGTGCATGAAAGGCTGAAGAGCTCTTGGGGAGGTGGCGGCCAAATAATGACTTTTTCCTTTGGGTCATTTTTTTTTTCCGAGACAGAGTCTCGTTCTGTCTCCAGGCTGGAGTGCTGTGGCATGATCTTGGCTTACTGCAGCCTCTGTCTCATTGGTTCAAGTGATTCTCCTGCTTCAGCCTCCTGAGTAGCTGGGACTACAGGTGCCCGCCACCACGCCCGGCTAATTTTTTTTGTATTTTAGTAGAGATGGGGTTTTACTATGTTGCCACGATGGTCTCCATCTCCTGACCTCAGGATCCACCCACCTCGGCCTCGAAAAGTGCTGGGATTATAGGCGTGAGACACCGCACCAGGCTTTTTTTTTTTTTTTTTTTTTTTTG
>NW_022437017.1:7553010-7553364 GCF_009761245.1 Sapajus apella
AGGATGGTCTCGATCTCTTGACCTCGTGATCCACCCGCCTCGGCCTCTCAAAGTGCTGGGATTACAGGCGTGAGCCACCGTGCCCGGCCTCGCTCTTGATGTTAACCGTCAGGCCACAGTGGCTTTCTGATTATTTATTCTTTTTCTTCTGAGCTGATTTTTCAAAATAGCATCTTTTTTTTTTTTTTTAAACCTGCTTTGATGTTATCCTTTGTGTCATTAAATTGGCCCAGGGCCGGGCGCGGTGGCTCACACCTGTAATCCCAGCACTGTGGGAGGCCGAGGAGGGGGGATCGTGAGGTCAGGAGTTCGAGACCAGCCTGACCAACATGGTGAAACCCCGTCTCCACTAAA
>NW_022437017.1:7553764-7558882 GCF_009761245.1 Sapajus apella
GTCAGGAGTTCGAGACCAGCCTGACCAACATGGTGACACCCCGTCTCCACTAAAAACACAAAAACTAGCCAAGCGGGGCCTGGCGTGGGGACTCACGCCTGTAATCCCAGCACTTCGGGAGGCCGAGGCAGGGGAATCACAAGGATAAGAGATTGAGACCATCCTGGCTAACATGGTGAAATCCCGTCTCCACTAAAATACAAAATTTAGGCCGGGCGCGGTGGCTCACGCCTGTAATCCCAGCACTGTGGGAGGCCGAGGCGGGTGGATCACGAGGTCAAGAGATCGAGACCATCCTGGTCAACATGGTGAAACCCCGTCTCTACTAAAAATACAAAACATTAGCCGGGCATGGTGGCGCGTGCCTGTAATCCCAGCTACTCAGGAGGCTGAGGCAGGAGAATTGCCTGAACCCAGGAGGCGGAGGTTGCGGTGAGCCGAGATCGCGCCATTGCACTCCAGCCGGGGTAACAAGAGCGAAACTCCGTCTCAAAAAAAAAAAAAAAAATTTAGCTGGGCATGGTGGCGCTCGCCTGTAGTCTCAGCTATTTGGGAGGCTGAAGCAGGAGAATTGTTCGAACCGGGGAGGCAGAGGTTGCGGTGAGCCGAGATCGGGCCACTGCACTCCAGCCTGGGCAACAGAGCAAGACTCCGTCTCAAAAAATATATATATGTAAATTAGCCGGGCATGGTGGCATGCACCTGTGGTCCCAGCTCCTCGGGAGGCTGAGGCGGGAGGATCGCTTGAGTCCGGGAGGTGGAGGCTGCAGTGAATTGTGACCATGCACTCCAGCCTGGGCAACGGAGCAAGATCCTGTCTCAAAAATTTTTTTAAATGGCCCCAAGGAATATGTACTTCCTGACGTTAAGAGGCGGTCCCCAGAGAACCAGGGCCCCGGGGAGAGCAGTGAGGGCGTGCAGGTGGTCCAGGCTTGTCCCAGCTTGTGCGCGTTCGTCTCCGTGGAAACCAGAAGCTTTGTGTAAACCCTCCAGAGCTCCTCGGTGCCTGAGAGATTAGCCGAACCCCACAGCCTGCCTCATCTTAGTTCACCTGCAAACCTTTCCCCCGTCTGTCCTCCGGATCTGGGACACGTTTCACGGGATTCCTGCCTGGCTGGCCCCTGTCACTGAGCTCTAGGCTCAAATGCCACCTCCTCAGGAAGTCCTCCCTGACCACCCAGCTCACCAATCTTCTCTGGTCCCCTATCACTCCTGCCTATTTTATCATTATTATGATTTTTTTTTTTTGAGACAGGGTCTCGCTCTGTCGCCCAGGCTGAAGTGCGGTGGCATGATCTCCACCCACTGCAACCCCCCGGGTTCAAGGGATTCTCCCGAGTAGCTGGGATTATAGGCATGCGCCACCACGCCCAGCTAATTTTTTTGTACTTTTAGTAGACACGAGGTTTCGCCATGTTGACCAGGGTGGTCTGGAACTCCTGAGCTCAAGTGATCTGCCCACCTCGGCCTCCCAAAGTGCTGGGATGACAGGCGTGAGCCACCGCGCTGGGCATTGTTTTATTATTTTTCATTCCAGGTGTCTAAAACCATCTTTATTCTCTGTAACCATCGGCTGGTAAGGTTGGTAAGTTTCTGGTCTTTCTTCTTAAGCTGTGAAAGGAGCTACTTAAGGCCCAGGTGATCAGCCGTAAGCCTCCTTTCCAGGCCTTGAGTGCTGGTGCTCGCCTCCCCGGCAAACTCCTATTCATCCTTCACAGCCCCAGTTTCCATATGCATATCTCACATGCTTCGCTCTGGCCCAACTGTGACGACTGGGCTGTGGGATGTCAGAGTACATTTGTCCACCCTGCGCCTTCCCCCTCAGTCTGAGGGCTCCCGATGGGCAGGGATGGGCCCCCGGGATCCCACAGGACCAGGCTCCCTTAAGGAAGAGGTTTCAGAATGAGTGAATGGTGGAATAAAACACACTCTGGCCAGCGACTCAGCAGGTGTGTGCTGAGTTCCCAGCCCTGCCGCTGTGCAGGTGCGCTCTGACAGGGCGGGGCTTGAGTCTGTCCCCGGCCCCCGCCCAGCGCTGGACACAAACACCAAACAAGAGACCCGCCCAGAGGGGAAGGGCTGGTACCAAATCACACCGCCTCCAGCCCCGGGGCACGGGGCTCCCAGGCGTCCCCTCTCCCCCTCCCCACCCCACCTCCAGGAACAATGGCAGAGGGGGAGGTTTCAGCGAACAAATACACCAGTTGGGGCAGGGATTCTGGGAAGAAGTCAGAGGGAACCAGGAGTGCTGGGTCCTGGAGCTTCCGGTGGAGTGGGGGTTCTGGCCACATGCCTCGGCCTCTGCAGCCTCAGTCTACCCTGCCTGGTGGGTGTGAAGGAGCCGGTCCAGGCTCCATGCCTGGATGGTGAAATCCCTCCGGAGACAAGGGTCGCCCACCCCCATGGCACACCCCAGCCACCTCCGCCTGGTAATGCCTGTTAACGGCTCTGTACACAGTAGGCACCCAATAAATGCTGGTGCTCCCTCCTGCAGCTTTACAAGAGGTGAGTGTTCACCAAAGCCACCAAGCCCACAAATGAAGTCCCTGGCCACTGTGTCTCTGTGGGCGCCCAAGCTTAGCCGGCTGCACACCCCGGGCAACGGGGCATGAACTTCTTCTCTGCCCACCTACGATGCCCCAATCTCTGAAAACACAGTTTTCTCTCTGTTTAAAATGCCGATCACCCGTCTTTCGGATGAGGGAAGGAAAGGGTTTCACTCGCTGGCCCCACGTTACACAGAGCATAGTGGACAGAAAATCCGGGATTTGAACCCAGCTCTCCGGGATTAAAGGAGGCGGGTCCTGGGGCAGAGGAGGCTCCAGGAAAGATGGTCTTTGGAGGCAGGGATGGGGACCCCGGACGCCTCTCCAGCTAGCCACTGCATCCCTCTGGGACTCAGTTTCCCTGCCTGTTATGTAGGTAGCAGGTGTTCTGGGGTCCTGGCTTCGACTCCCAAACCCTGCTTCCCCCTACCCCAGAGCGATCCCCTCCCCCTGCCGCCCTCGGAGGGTTACTCGCCTGGAATCTCACCGCCATGGTCCACCCGGGAGTTCTCCAACACCCCTGCCCGAGGGGGGCCTGGAAACAGTCAATCGGTCCCCACCCCGGGCTGGGGGAGGAGGCTGGGAGGGTCACGGCGGGCCGAGGGCTCGGTTGTCGCCCTCCTCCTGCCGGTTCCGCAGCTCCCGGCTGCACCTGCCCCTCTTCCTCCTCCAGGTCCCAGGCCGGCCCCGCCCCTGGCCGGACACGCCCCCTGGACACCGCGGGTTCTCCCTCCCTCCTCCTCCCCCCACAGGAGCCAGGCCCTGCGGCGGAATCTCCAGGCCGGGTCGTCCAGGCAGCCGAGCGGGGGCCGGCGGCCGCGGCTGGAGCCCGACCCGACAAGGCTGCCAGCAAGACCCGGCTCAGCCCCGCACTCGGAATGGAGCCTGCTATTTGGAAGCTGTTTCCATCCGCGAAATGGGCATATTTTGAGGTGCGTCTGGGAGGCCTCTTGGATAAGAAGCTTGTCGAGGGCCAGAGACCTCCGCAGCATAGGGTGGGTCCCTGGGTCACCTTATCTGCTGGAGGTTTGTCCGGTTCCACAGAGGGGAAACTGAGGCCCCAGAGGCCAGGGTCGTGGACTTTCTGAACGCACAACAGCGGCCGCGTGTCTTTTTCCTGCTGTCCTGGCCTCTGGGCTTTGTCTTCACACCCAGCACCCAGGAAAGAAGGAGGCAGGGCGGGGTCAGGCGCGGTGGCTCACACCTGTAATCCCAGCACTTTGGGAGGCCGAGGCGGGCGGATCACCTGAGGTCAGGAGTTCAAGACCAGCCTGACCAACATGGTGAAACCCGGTCTCTACTAAAAATACAAAAATTAGCCAGGCGTGGTGGTGGGTGCCTGTAATCCCAGCTACTCGGCAGGCTGAGACAGGAGAATCACTTGAACCTGGGGGCGGAGGTTGCGGTGAGCCGAGATCACACACTGCACTCCAGTCTGGGCAACAGAGATTCTATCTCAAAAAAAAAAAAAAGAAAGAAAGAAAAAAGACAGGGGCAGGGTGGGAGGAAATTCTTTGGGCTCTGGGAGTAAAGGTCAGGTTTCCTTCTCCTCCCTCCCAGGGGCCTGGGATTCTGGGATGCCTAAGGTTAGACCCAGAAAGGACTGGACCGGCTTAGGAAACCTTCCAGTCACCTGGGTAGGCAGGGCCGGTCGTGGCTGCACCCACACATTCCTTACTATAAAAAAAAAAATACAACCTGAGCCCTGGTGAGCTTGGGCCCCACCCCAAGGTTAAAGGGGCAAACCTACCCATAAACACCCCTTTCCAGCCTTCTCCAGTCAGGCCTGGGCAAGGAGAGGAGTCCCAGATTGTGGCTAGAGGTGAAGGCATAGCGGAAACTCTAGGGGGTAAAAGAAAGGCTTCCTAGAGGAGGGGGCATCACAGCTGGGGTTTTGAAGTTTGGTTAAGAGTTTGCTAAGTGAACAAGGCCAACGGTGGCCCCAAAGATGACGTCTCACCTCCTCCACTGCAATTCTACCCGAAGCACTAGTCCAGAGACCAAGTCAGCTACAGTCAGCCCTTCAAGGGTCCCAAAGTCCCCTCAAGGCAATAAAGCATCGCCAAAGCCCCTGGTAGGGACCCGCTTGAAACTTCAGAGCTGAGAGGGTTCTAATACCAGTTCTCACCTATTTGCTGTATGACCTCAGGCAAGTTATTTTCGCTCCCTGTTCCTCAGTTTCCACATCTGTAATTGGGGAAAATAATAGCCCCTACGTCACAGGGTTGTCAGGATGAAAAGGGGCTTAGAGGCCAGGCACAGTGGCTCGCGCCTGTAATTCCGGCACTTGGAAGGGCCAGGTGGGAGGATCACTTGAGGCCGGCCGTTCAAGACCGGCCTGGGCAACATAGTGAGAAACAATCTCTATTTAAAAAAAATAATAAAAAGAATAAATAAAAGGGGCCTAGAACAGGACATAAATGTGATGTGCCATCTCACCCTAGCAGCATGTCCTTCTGCAAACCACTCTGTACCTCAGTTTCCCCATCTGTAAGTGGGAATAATAACAGTACCTGCCTCAAAGCATTAAATGAGTAAATGTGCACAATATTCTTAGAAAGATCTCACTGTG
>NW_022437017.1:7558982-7562383 GCF_009761245.1 Sapajus apella
CTCCCAAAGTGCTGGGATTACAGGCTTGAGCCACCGCGCCCGGCCCACATATTTTATTTTCTTTTTGAGACAGCGTCTCCCTGTTGCCCAGGTTGGAGTGCAGTGGCACAATCTCGGCTCACCGCGACCTCTGCCTCCCGGGGTCAGGCGATTCTCCTGCCTCAGCCTCCCAAGTAGCTGGGATTCCGGGCACCCGCCAGCATGCCCAGCTCACTTTTATATTTTTAGTAGAGATGGGGTTTCACCATGTGGTCCAGGCTGGTCTCGAACTCCTGGCCTCAAGTGATCCGCCCACCTCGGCCTCCCAAAATGTTAGGTTTACCGGCATGAGCCACCGCTCCCAGGCACACACATATATTTTATAGATGAAGGTTCAGAGAGGGCACCAGGTGCACTGAAGGCTGCAGTGAAGGATTCCTGGCCCCCAAACTCCTTCCAGGCCCCCATGCTGAGCCAATGTAGCATCACCATTTACGAAAACTAAGGCTTGCTGAACACCTGCTGTATACCTGCAGGCAGCTCCGCCCTTCCCTGTGTGACATCTGGTTCCCAGCAGGTGGCGCCAACATCACTTTAGGTGAACAAGGTCCAGCGATTTTTAAATAGCTGTGTATTTGTTTTAGAGAGTTATGGAGGGGGGGAAGCTTAATTCCTTACCGGCCTGCACACGTCAGGGTTCTCCACATCCACAAAAAATTTTAAAAATATCTTGCCAGGTGTGGTGACTCAGGCCTGTAATCCAAGCACTTTGGAGGCCAAGGCGGGCTGATCACCTGAGGTCGGGAGTTCAAGACCAGCCTGACCAACATGGTGAAACCCTGTCTAAAAAAAAAAAAAAAAAAAAAAAAAGTCTTAGGCCAGGTGCGGTGGCTCATGCCTGTAATCCCAGCACTTTTGGAGGCCAAGGTAGACGGATCCTGAGTCAGGAGTTCGAGAGCAGCCTGGCCAACAACACAAAACCCAGCTCTATAAAAATATGAAAAACTAGCCAGGCGTGGTGGCTGGCACCGGTAATCACAGCTACTCAGGAGACTGGGGCTGGAGAATCACTTGACCTTGGGAGACAGAGGTTGCAGTGAGCCCATATCACACCATTGCACCTCAGCCTGGGCGACAGAGCGAGACTCTGTTTCAACATATATATTAGCTATGGCCGGGTGCAGTGATTCACGCCTGTAATCCCAGCACTTTGGGAGGCGAGCAGATAACCTGAGGTCAGGAGTTCAAGACCAGCCTGGACAACATGGTAAAACCCCATCTTTACTAAAAATATAAAACTTAGCTGGGCATGGTGGCACCTGCCTGTAATCCCAGGTACTCGGAAGGCCGAGGCAGGAGAATTGCTTGAACCTGGGAGGCAGAGGTGGCAGTGAGCTGAGATCGTGCCACTGCACTCCAGCCTGGGTGACAGAGCGAGACTCCACCTCAACAACAACGGCAACAACAAAATATATATATATGAGCTGGGTGTGGGGGCAGGCACCTGTAGTCCCACTGACTCAGGAGGCTGAAGTGGGAGGATCACTTCAGCCCAGGAGGTGGAGGTCGCAGTGAGCCATGACCTTGCCCCTGCACTCCAGCCTCGGTAACAGAGCGAGATTCTGTCTCAAAAATAAATAAGACTGCTGGGCGCGGTGGCTCACGCCTGTAATCCCAGCACTTTGGGAGGCTGAGGCAGGCAGATCACCTGAGGTCAGGAGTTCGAGACCAGCCTGACCAATACGGTGAAACCCCATCTTAAAAAATAAAATAAAATAAAATAAAACAGTAAGTAGGTTACCCTCCTAGCAATGAGTGGGGCTCCTGGGCCATGTTTACTGGATACGCATGGCTGCAGCCACACTTACACACAACACTCATGTGCCCACTTTGCAGCTGAGAAAACTGAGGCTGGTTGGTGAGCCTGACCCTCGGGATCTGTTTGACCCTGTGCCTCACACTCCCAGCCAGTGCCTCTCACCGGAGGGGCACCCTTGGCAATGTCTTGAGACATTTTGGTGTTCAAAACCAGGCGGAACGTGGCGGCTTACACCTGTAATTCCAGCACTTTGAGAGGCTGAGATGGGCGGGTCACTTGAGGTCAATAGTTCGAGACCAGCCTGGCCAAAAGGGCGAAACCCCATCTCTACTAAATATAGAAAAATAAGCCGTGCGTGGTGGTGCGCACCAGTAATCCCAGCTACTCGGGAGGCTGAGGCAGGAGAATCACTTGAACCTGGGAGGCGGAGGTTGCCGTGAGGTGAGATTGCACTACTGCACTCCAGCCTGGGTGACAGAGCAAGACTCCGTCTCAAAAACAAAACAAAACAAAAAACAAACAAAAAAATTGGAAGGTGCAGGGGGCAGGGAGTGGGTGGAGTTCAGGGACCTGCTCAGCACGCTGTCTTGCCCAGGACGGCCCACCCCAAAGAAGGACCCGGCCCCAGATGTCCATGGCCAGGGCAGAGAAATCGCACTGTCACCCCCTTTAAGAGAGGAAGCAGGATAACCACCCCAGGACACATTGTCTTCCTCCGACCACCCACCACCTGCTCTCATGTCCTTGTCCTGCTCAAGAACACTCAATGGCTCCCTAGTACCATCCTTGAACCGAACTGAGTTCAAATCCGAGGCTTTGGAGATGGGCATAGCCTTGAGCCTCTTATTCCCACCACCCTGACCTTCAGCTCACCGTCATGAATTAAAAACCTGCTTTTCTGCTGTCGCCTCAGGAAGTCAAAATAATAACGGCACAAAGAAAAGAAAAAAAGAGAAGCTCTGCGTTTCAGCAATCTACTGCATGTATGCCTTCGGACGAGAGAGCAGGGGCTGGGCTGAGGTCCTCCAGGGACTCAGGGCCACCGGGAGTTGGGAGCCTTGTGGGGGTTGCACTGGGGCTTTGGGTCTCTCTCTCTGGTTTGGGTTGCTTGGCTGGGCAGGAGGAGGCTGAGATTGTATCTGTAGCCAGACAGGTCTGACCAGAACCCAGGGATGCCTTGAGGCAGTTTCTGCAGGCCCCTGGGCTCTGGCTCATTCTTTTAGTATTAATTGGGCACTTACTGCA
This sequence comes from Sapajus apella, assembly GCF_009761245.1. Lineage (NCBI taxonomy): Eukaryota > Metazoa > Chordata > Mammalia > Primates > Cebidae > Sapajus > Sapajus apella. Next base: position 7,562,026 of record NW_022437017.1, read on the forward strand.
TACACAGTGATGGGGCTGGAGGAGAACTGATTGACAGACTCAGTGGAAGCCCGAAGTCTTTATGGGAGACGGATGATCATTGAATAATCGCATATGGAACTAAGAAGTACAATCTAGGCTCTGACAGCTTCCCGAAGTCCCATCTACTCAGCAGGATCCCTTCGGCTCGCGGCTGCAGTGAGCTATGATTTCACCCCTGCACTCCAGAGAGGGAGGGAGCGATGCGGGGAGGCTTTTCCCAGGCTGAGAGCTCAGGGAGGGCTTCCCTCGGGAGGTGGTGCTGGAGAGGAGGACTGAGCTTTAAGACAAGGGACTCAAGCCTGTAATCCCAGCACTTCGGGAGGCCGAGGCGGGTGGA
>NW_022437017.1:7562483-7565229 GCF_009761245.1 Sapajus apella
GGGAGGCTGAGGCAGGAGAATAGCTTGAACCCGGGAGGTGGAGGTTTCAGTGAGCTGAGATTGCGCCACTGCACTCCAGCCTGGGTGACAGAGCGCGACTTCATCTCAAAAAAATAAAAAATAAAAAAAAGCCAAGTGGCCAGCCAGGTGCAGTGGCTAATGCCTATAATCCCAGCACTTGAGGAGGCTGAGACAGGAGGATCACTTGGACCCAGGGGCTCAAGACCAGCCTGGGCAATGTAGCAAGACCCCATCTCTTTAAAAAAATTTAAAAATTAGGTGGGCATCAGCTACTCAGGAGGCTGAGGCAGGAGAATCACTTGAACCCGGGAGGCAGAGATTGCAGTGAGCCAAGATCTTTCCACTGCACTCCAGCCTGGGCAACAGAGCAGGACTCCGTCTTAAAAAATAAATTAGCTGGGCATATAGGTGGCCCATGCCTATAGTCTTAGGTACTCAGGAGGCTGAGGTGGGAGGATCGCTTGAGCCCAGGAGGTTGAGGCTACAGTGAGCTGTGATTGCACCACTGCACTCCAGGCAAAAATAAAGAGTGTGGGGAGTGAACCAGGTGAGGGGAATCCAGGCAAGGGGTAGTTAGGCCTGCGGGAAGGCAGCAAGGACCCGTGCAGAGGTCCGGGGGATGGTGTTCCAGGCAGAGGGCACAGCCCATGAAAACGCCCCAGGGCAGGACCATGCCTGGCGCATTGGAGAAACAGTAAGAGTGAGGGGACCCGTGTGGCTGGGGCAGAGTGAGGGAGAGAGAGGAAGAAGGGAAGGGCAGGGAGATGAGATGATGGGGCGGGTCAAGCAGGGCCTTGCGGGTTACAGGGAGCACTTGGGATTTGACGCCAAGGCAGGTGGGAGCCATTGAGGGCTGTGGGAAGGGGAGACAAGGGCTCTGACGATGGTGCTCACAGGCGCCCTCTGGTGGCGGCTACAGGGGGGACAGACGGTGGGGGGCAAGGATGGGACCCGGGACCACGGCAGAGGGAGCTGACCCGGCCCAGGTAGGTGAGGCTGGAGCTGGACCAGGTGGAGATGGCGTTGGGGAGCCGCGGGGAAATTCTGAAAACACCTACACGCGGAGCCTCTCCCACTGGGGACCGACGGGATGTGGGCGGCGAAGGGAGACCACTCCCAGGTGTGGGTGCCTGGGACTCCGGAAGCGGCGGGTGAAGCCTCTGGGGTGACGGGACTAGGTGGGAGGGGTGGGAGGGAGATGGGGTGGCGGTGGGTGCGGTCTGGCTGGACAGGGACCCTCCTGGGAAGGTCACGAGGGAGCCGGTGCAGTGGGGAGCCCCAGACCCAGTGGAAGCCTGCAAGGTGTATATTCGTGGCGGGGCGCGGTGGCTCACGCCTGTAATCCCAGCACTTTGGGAGGCCGAGGTGGGTGGATCACAAAGTCAAGAGATCGAGACCATCCTGGCCAACATGGTGAAACCCTGTCTCTACTAAAAATACCAAAATTAGCCGGACGTGATGGCGCATGCCTGTAGTCCCAGCTACTCAGGAGGCTGAGGCAGGTGAATCGCTTGAACCCAGGGAGGCAGAGGTTGCAGTGAGCCGAGATCGCACCGCTGCATTCCAGCCTGGGGGACAGAGTGAGACTCTGTCTCAAAAAAAAGAAAGGTGTTTATTCCTTTTTTTCTTATTTTTGCTGAGTCTTATCCTCTCCTATTCTCCTATCCTATTCTATTTATTTGAGACAGGGTCTCTCTTTGTTACCCCTACTGAGCCCTCTTGGACCCCTGGGCTCAAGTGATCCTCCTGCCTCAGGCTCCCCAAGCGCTGGGTGTGCGGTGGTATGATCATGACTCACTGCAGCCTCGACCTCCTCGGCTCAAACAATCCTCCCACCTTAGTAGATGGGGTTGCAGGCACATGCCACCGTGCCCAGCTAATGTCTGTATTTTTCATGGAGACAGGGGTTTCTCTGTTGCCCAGGCTGATCTCCAACTCCTGGTCTCAAGGAATACTCTGGCCTTGGCCTCCCTGAGCGCTGGGATTACAATTGTGAGCCACTGCACAGAGCCTATTTTTTTAAAATAAACTTTTTATTTTGAAATAATTTTAGGCCCTGCATCGTGGCTCACTCCTGTAATCCCCGCACTTTGGGAGGGCAAGGCGGGCAGATAACCTGAGGTCAGGAGTTCAAGACCAGCCTGGCCAACATGGTGAAACCCCATCTCTACTAAAAGTACAAAAATTAGCCAGGTGTGGTGGTGGGTGCCTGTAATCCCAGCTATTTGGGAGGCTGAGGCAGGAGAATTGTTGGAACCTGGGAGGCAGAGGTTGCAGTGAGTTGAGATTGCATCACTGCACTCCAGCCTGGGTGATAAGTGTGAGACTCTATCACAAAAATAATAATAAGGCCCAGTGCGGTGGCTCACGCCTGTAATCCCAGCACTGTGGGAGGCCGAGGCGGGCGGATCACAAGGTCAGGAGTTTGAGATCAGCCTGGCCAATATGGTGAAACCCCGTCTCTACTAAAAATACAAAAATTAGCCAGGCGCGTGGCTCACGCCTGTAATCCCAACACTTTGGGAGGCCGAGGCAGGCGGATCACCTAAGGTCAGGAGTTCGAGAGCAGCCTGACCAACATGGTGTCTAAATGTATATTTATATATTTAGAGACAACCCTGTCTCTAAATATATATATATATAATAATTGATTGAACCCCGGAGGTGGAGGTTGCAGTGAACCGAGATCACACCACTGCACTCCAGCCTGGGCGACAGAGAGAGA
>NW_022437017.1:7565329-7568359 GCF_009761245.1 Sapajus apella
TCCATCTCAAAAAAAAAAAAAAGTAAGAATAGTAATAGTAATTTTTAAGTTATGACCAGGTGCGGTGGCTCACACCTATAATCTCAGCACTTTGGGAGTCCGAGGTGGGTGGATCACCTGGGGTTGGGAGTTCGAGACCAGCTTGACCAAAATGGAGGAACTCCCGTCACTAATGAAAAAAATATATATATACAAAATTAGGCAGGTGTGGTGGCGCATGCCTGTAATCCCAGCTACTCAGGAGGCTGAGGCAGGAGAATCGCTTGAACCCGGGAGGCGAGAGGTTGCAGTGAGCCGAGATCGCACCAGTGCACTCCAGCCTGGGCAACAAGAGTGAAACTCCGTCTCAATAAATAAGTCAATAAAGTTGCAGAGAAGTAAACATGCGGAGAATTCCTTTATACACACGACTGATTTCCACTAATATCATCTGGCATGATTCCCCGGGTACATCTATTACAAGCAAGAAGCCAGCAGGAACACCACCTGCCCACTGAGCTGCACACTTACTCACGTTTCTCCGCTGGCCCGTTCCCGCCCCAGGGCCCCAGCCAGGATTCCACATGGCATTTAGTTTCACGTCTCCTTAGACGCCGCTGGGCTGTGACCGATTCTGTCTTTCCTGTTCTGTGACCTATGAGTCTGTGCTGGGCAGGTCTTTTGCAGAATGTCCCTCAAGGTGGGGACACTGGGGACCAGCAGTTTCACTCCTGACTCGACTGGGGCGATGGGTTTTGCGGGACCCTCGGAGGTTTTAAGGAAGCCGCGTGGAGAGGACGGGGCAGGAGCAGAGACGGAGGGCGGCCGGGTGGGAGGAGACGCCCCAGTCTGTGGCTTGCAGAGCCCAACGACCTTTGAGGAAGGACAGATTCGAGGTGTGGCCGGCTCAGCCCTAATGCCCTGGAGGCTTGAAGAATGTCCCAGCACTTGGCGCCCGGGGAGGCCGGAGGACTTCATGGGGGACACTTTGAAGTAGGAGGGGAGCGTGGGATCTGCTTGAAGCCTGGAGTGTGGACTGCAGCTTAGGGGGCTCAACAGAGGACTTTCTGTTTTGTTTTGTTTGAGACAGGGTGGTGCTCTGTCACCTAGGCTGGAGCGCAGTGGTGCAATCATAGCTCACTGCAGCCTCGACTTCCTGGGCTCAGGCCATCCTCCCACCCCAGCCTCCTGAGTAGCTGGGACCACAGACGCACGCCACCCCGTCTAGCAGATTTTTGTGTATTTTATAGAGACAGGATCTCGCTATGTTGCCCAGGCTGGTCTTGAACTGCTGGGCTCAAGTAGTCTTCCTACCTCGGCCTCCCGGAATGCTGGGATTCCAGGTGGGAACCGCCAAGCCAGGCCAAAGGTACTTTTTCCCACAAAAGGGAGGACGGCCGAGCTCTAGAAAAAAGCTCCACATGCCAGGTGCGGTGCTGCGTTTCTGTAGTCCCAGCTACTCGGGAGGCTGAGGGGGGAGGATCGCTTGAGCCCAGGAGTTGGGCTGTCGTGCGCTATGCCGATCAGGTGTCCGCACTAAGTTCAGCATCAATATGGTGGTGTCCGCACTAAGTTCAGCATCAATATGGTGACCTCCCGGGAGCGGGGGACCACCAGGTTGCCTAAGGAGGGGTGAACCGGCCCAGGTCAGAAAAACTCCCGTGCTGATCAGTAGTGGGATCGCGCCTGTGAACAGCCACTGCACTCCAGCCTGGGCAACATAGCGAGACCCCATCGCAAAAAAAGAAAAAGAAAAAATTTCCACAACAGAGAGAGAAGAGCCGAGCCCACAGGAATGCCAGCCCCTGCCTCAGTTTCCTCATCTATAAAATGGGGATCCCAGTGTTGACTCTGAGCAGTGCTTCGTGGGATGCTCCAATGTTTAGGCAGCCGGCATCAAGGTTTCCCTCAGCTGTCCCTCCACGCTTCCAGCTCCGCCTGGGCCCCCGGTAGGAAGACCAAAGGTGAATTATGGTGTCCCAGAGCTGGAGGGGCCCTGCCTGCTGGAAACCGTCTACATTACCGTGTTGTCATTCTGGGCAGTGGCTGGGTGTAGAGGAAGACACCTGACACCTACTTTTTTTTTTTTTTTGAGACAGAGTCTTGCTGTGTCACCCAGGCTGGAGTGCAGTGGCACGATTTCGGCTCACTGCAACCTCCGCCTCCAGGGTTCAAGCCATTCTCCTGCCTCAGCCTCCCAAGTAGCCGGGACTACAGGTGCACACCGCCACGCCCGGCTAACTTTTGTATTTTTGGTAGAGACGAGCTTTCACCATGCTGGCCAGGCTGGTCTCCAACTCCTGGGTTCAAGCGATCCACCTACCTCGGCCTCCTGAAGTACTGGGATTACAGGCGTGAGCTTCTGCATCTGGCCCAAAGGAGAACTGAAAGAACACAAACACAGAAGCAGTCAAGAAGGCTGAGGCCTGGGGAGGTGGCTCACGCTTGAAATCCCAGCACTGTGTGAGGCCGAGGTGGGTGGATTGCTTGAACCCAGGAGTTCAAGACCAGCCCGGCCAACACAGTAAATTTCTATTTTCAATCTTGTAAAAAAGAAAGAGCCAGGTATGGTGGCTCACGCCTGTAATCCTAGCACTTTGGGAGGCTGAGGCAGGCAGATTACCTGAGGTTGGGAGTTCAAGACCAGTCTGACCAACATGGAGAAAACCTGTCTCTACTAAAAATAGAAAACTAGGCCAGGCGTGGTGGCGCATGTGTGCAATCCCAGCACTTTGGGAGGCTGAGGCAGGCGGATCACAAGGTCAGGAGATCAAGACCAGCCTAGCTAACATGGTGAAACTCGTCTCTACTAAAAATACAAAAATTAGCCAGGTGTGGTGGCGCATGCCTATAATCCCAGGTACTCTGGAGGCTGAGGCAGGAGAATCGCTTGAACCCGGGAGGCGGAAGTTGTGGTGAGCCGAGATGGGGCCATTACACTTCAGCCTGGGCAACAAGAGCGATACTCTGTCTCAAAAAGAAAGAAAGAGAAAGAGAGGGAGGGAGGGAGGAAGGAAGGGAGGCAGGGAGGGAGGGAGGGAGGAAGGGAGG
>NW_022437017.1:7583359-7649540 GCF_009761245.1 Sapajus apella
GGATCACCTGAGGTCGGGAGTTCAAGACCAGCCTGACCAACATGGTGAAACCCCGTCTTTATAAAACAAAAAATAGGTAGTTAACTGCAAATGTCATTGATATGTTTTGTGTAGATAAACGTTAATGTGTGTTGTGTAGATCAGTGTTATTTGTATGTGCTGTGTATATCACTGTTATTGATATGTTTTTTGTGTGTGAATGTTCTGACATGTAGTGTGTATATCAGCGTTAATAATGTGTGTTGCATACATCAGTGTTAGTTACATGTATTGTGTGGATGAATGTCATTGGCATTCATCGTGTATAGCAATGTTATTGGCATGTATTGCATAGAGCAATGCTATTTGTATGTATTGTGTAGATTCATGCTAATGACATATATTTTGTGGATTTGTTATTGGTATGCATCGTGTAGATTCATGTTAATGACACATAGTGTGTGGATTTGTTATTGGTACCAATTGTGTAGATCGTGTTAACAGCACATAGTGTGGATTTGTTGTTGGTACGTATTGTGTAGATTCGTGTTAATGACGTATAGTGTGTGGATTTGTTGTTGGCATGTGCTGTGTAGATCCATGTGGGTTAATTTTGTTTTTTGTTTTTGTTTTTGATTTTTGAGACAGAGTCTTGCTCTTGCCACCAAGGCTGGAGTATAATGGCACAATCTCGGTTCACTGCACCCTCCGCCTTTGGGTTCAAGCGATTATCCTGCCTCAGCCTGCCGAGTAGCTGGGATTACAGGCGCACGCCACCATACCTGGCTAATTTTTTTTGTATTTTTAGTAGAGACGGGGTTTCGCCATCTTGGCCATGCTAGTCTCGACCTCCTGACCTCAGGTGATCCGCCTACCTCGGCCTCCCAAAGTGCTGGGGCTGCAGGCATGAGCCACCGCGCCTGACCGGATCCATGTTATTGGCATGTGCTGTGTAGGTCTATGTTATTGGCATGTGTTGTGCCCAGCAATGTTATTGATACATGTCGTGCCTGTCAATCTTTCTGACCTAACACGCTGGAACGGTGAGCCTGGCGCTGTCCTCCCACCCCTGGGCGCACGGGGGCACTCGAAGCGCTCCCGGCCGCGGGTGGCATGCAAGCCCCGCCCCCGAGCCCCGATTGGCTGCGCGCGGTGCGCGGCGTCGCACGCACGCACGTAGGCCCCGCCCCGCCTGCCCCGCGCCGGCCAGGCGCGCCCTCCCTTGGCCGGCGGCGCTTGTTGTTTGGCGGCGGCGGCCGCGGCTCGGGTCCCCCTCGGCGCCCCCGCCGCCGTCCGCGCGCGGCCATGGAGCTGGAGGTGCCGGACGAGGCGGAGAGCGCCGAGGCGGGGGCCGTGCCCTCGGAGGCGGCGTGGGCGGCGGAGAGCGGGGCGGCGGCAGGTAACGGCCCGGCCTCCGGGGGCTGCGGCCCGCTGGGCGCGTCCGGGCGCCGAGGGTCGCGGGGCTGCGGGGCCGGGGCGGGGGCTGTGGGGGCGCCGCGGGTTCCGGGAGCCTGGGGCGGGGCAGCCCCCTGGAGCCCCGGGGAGGACGGACTGGGGCCGCGCCGGGAAGCGGGGGGCCTGCGGGGGACGACCTCCCACCGCTCCCGGGCCGGGGGCGGCTCGGCCTGGGCGCCGCGGGAGACCCGGTTCTGCCGGCCCCTGTCCGGACCCGCTTCCCGGGGCTGTCCGGCCTGTGGGTGGCGCCTGCCTGGGTGGAGGATGCGGGGGTCTCTGAGGCCCTGCGTGTCCACCTCCTGATGTCACCTCCCTCTCTGCAAATCCCAGACCTGGGTCCGGGTGCGCCGACTTTTTCTCACCCTCCTGGGCCTCAGTTTACCTCCCTGCTAGAATGAGGGGAGGAGAGAGGTGACATTTCAAGATGCCTCCACTGCCTCGGCTGTGCACACAGGGGTGCCCTGTCACCCCTTCTCCTTCTCCCCGAGCCTTCCCCCAGGACACCTGGTGGGGCTGCGGGCTGGGCGGGGGGCACGGCTGTCTCGTGCCCCCTTTGGCTGCTTCCCGGCCCTCCAGCCGGGTGGGTGCGGGCAGCTGGGCCTGCCCTTCTGTGGGGACGGTGTGCAGAGTGCAGAGGGAGGGAACGGTTCCTTCTCAGTCGAGGTCACAAGCTTCCAGATCGGAAGTTTCCGGATTCACAAAATCCTCTGCTCCTCCCAGGCAGCCGGCAGCGGCGTCTCTGTAGACACCCACACGGGCATCCGTCCTCCTTCTCCCCCCCAGCCTCCCGAAGCTTCCTTGGTTGGCAGGCAGGCCGGCGATGCGTGCTGCCTGGGAGTTGGGGGAAATGCCTGGAGTGAGAGTGTGTGTGTGGAAGTCATCAGTCCCCCCCCCGCCCCCGAATCTTGAAAGACACTGGTGGCTTCCCTCCCGGCGACCATCTGGAACCGCTTGGTAGGTGACCTGGTTCCTTCTCCGGAGCCGGTGGCCTCTCCCCTTTCTTTGCGGACAGTCGGTGGCCTGGCCTGACCAGGACGAGACATGGTGGAGGAGCCCAGGTGGGGGAGGGCAGCGGGTCCCAGCCAGGGTTCCTTTCTCCGGCCCCCCGACTTCCGCCATCAGCCCTCTGACCCGAGTTGGTCAGAAACAAAAGTAGCCCGGGACTCGCTGACCACAAGAAAACCACACCAAGACCAGTGGTCTTATCAGGGGCTCTGGGAGCGCTGGGGACAGATAAAGTCGCAGGCTCCTGCGGGGCCGGGACTGGGGCTGTGCGCGGGGGCGGGGGCGGGGGCGGGGGTGAGGTGAGAGTTAGGGGGTGGGTGGGTTGGGAGGGCTGGAAGGTCAGAGGCCAGCATTCCCTGCCGGTCCCTGAAATCCACAGAAATCTGACCCCAGCTGGCCATATAATGCCTCTGAGATGTTAAAATCCAGAGTGGCCTCACCCCTCCAGCCCCATCCCTCCGGACCTCAGTGCTGGTGAGTTTAGGTTAAGCCCGGCTGGGCCCCAGAGACGGGAGTGCATAAAGGCGCCTGCTTATTTCTCAGCGAGATGGTTTTAGATGCCTCGCTGGGGTTTCTCTGCCTTGGCATCTTTGGCATGTTGAGCCAGGAAATTATTTATGGGTGCTGGGCAATGTCCCTGGCTTCTGTCCACTCCATTGCCAGGAGCACCCCCCAGTTGTGACAACCACAAGTAACCCCAGACACAGTTCAGTGTCCCCTGGGGGGCTGGAGCGCCCTGGTGAGAAGTGCCACACAGTGATGACCTGTGGACTGCTTGCTTTTTATCTGTGGTCATCTGGACTCTCCCCGCCCTGTGTCCATATCGGTTTATAGAGAGGATGAGCCCTGAGCAGTGGTTAGGGGGAAGCCCAAAAGCCCGGCTCGGTGCCTCACACTTGCAATCCCAGCACTTTGGGAGGCCGAGGTGGGTGGATCATGAGGTCAGGAGTTCAAGACCAGCCTCGCCAACATGGTGAAACCTCGTCTCTGCTAAAGATACGAAAAATTAGCTGGCTGTGGTGGTGAGCACCTGTAATCCCAGCTACTCGGGAGGCTGAGGCAGGAGAATCTCTAAAACCGGGAGGTGGAGGCTGCGGCAAGCTGAGATTGTGCCATTGCACTCCAGCCTGGGTGACAGAGAGAGAAAAGAAAAAGGGAAAGCCCATAGTTGGATCTGCCGGGGTCCCTCTCCCAGCTCTGTGCCTCAGTTGCTGTATGGCTGTCACCTCCCTGGGCCTCAGTGTCCTGTCTATAAAATGGGGTGATGACTGTGTCTGCCTGGGGCTGGCCGAGCCTGGGGTGAGTTGGTGCTGATGCTTGGTGACTGTCATGGCACTTGGCTGTCCGCTTCGGGCCTCTCCACTGTCATGCCTCCAGGCCCCTGCTGAGGCCCAAGCCGGTGGTTTCTGGAGTTGCCTCTCACTGTTAGAAGCGATGCTGACACCTTCCAGAAAGCTCAGTGTAGCGGGAGCCTTGCCCGGAAGGGGTGGAGGGAGGCTGCCCGTTTCCCAGGGCACTGCCAGCTCCCGATGTCTTCGTCCTTGGCGATTTCGGCCCGTCCGATGGGAGGGGAAGTAGTGTCTTGCTGGGGTTTCGAATCTGGTTCCTCTAATTTCCTGGGCTCCTGGCTCCCGAGGCCTGGCCTGGATGGCGTCTCCGTGGGCGGTGGCTGTGGGGCCTTGGGAAGGTTGTGGGGGCCGATCGCCCATCGTGGAGTTTGGCCCGAGCTGTGGCCTGGGTGCCTCTTAGCCTCTTGCAGGCTGTCCTGTCTCTGTGATGTCCTGGAACGCTCAGCTCCATCCCTGGCCCTGCCCCACTCCCACGGCTGATCTGGCAGCAGGTGGTGTCAGCTTCACCTTCAGAATCGGCCCAGAATTCACCGACTCCTTCCCCATCCTCTGCCTGCCCCCGGCCCAGTTCGGTCATCCTCTGCCCCCTAGCCAGGCCTGGCGTCCTTGCTCTTCCTCTGCCCCCAGGACCCTGTTAAAAACTGGTGGCCCAAGTCCCGCCTCCTCCTCTGCCTGCAGCCCTCCATGGCTCCCACCTCCCTCCGGGTCAGAGAGCAAGTCCTCCGTGAAGCCCATCAGGCCCTGCACAGCCTGCCCCGGGCCTCCCTGTCCTCCCCCATCAGGCCCTGCACAGCCTGCCCCGGGCCTCCCTGCCCTCCCTGCCCTCCCCTCTGCACTCTGCCTCAGGCCCTCGGACCCTGCTCTCGGGGCGCAGTCCTGTCCCCAGGCCTTTGCATGGCTGTGCTCCTGCCTGGAGTGCGCGTTCTCCTGCCTGCGTCCTTTGCGCCCTTAGCTCTCTCAGGTGTCGCGGGAGCATCTCCTCTCCGTGAGGCCTGGCTGGCATCACACAGCGGCCTCCTTCCTCCGCGCCCTGCCCTCGCGGTTCCTCTTCCCTGTTTGTGTCACCACCTGAAACATATGGCTCTGCTGACGTGTTTTCTGACCGTCTCCTCCTGAGCGAGAGCTCTGTGAGGGCCAGGACCGTCTGTGCCACTCCTGCGGCGTCCCCTGTGCGCGGAAGAGCTCGGCACTCGACAGATCCTGGCGAACATCAGGCGGATGAGGGCGGCAGTGCCAGGGAGGAAGGGCAAGGCAGAATGGGGTGGCTGGGGAGGCCTTGCCAAGAAGGTGGCATCTGAGGGAGACCTGTGGGCGGTGGGCAGGAGAGAGCACAGCCCCCAAGAGGCCCCGCGTTCCTGGAGCAGTGTATAGTGTGGTCACAGGGCGGCCGGGCAGGGAGTCAGCACCGTCACCAGGGCCTCCCCTATAGCCGTGGTGGCCTGGGTAAAAGGCCAGGCATGGTGGCGCACACTTGTAATCCCAGCATTTGGGAGGCTGAGGCAGGAGGATCACTTGACTCCAGGGGTTTGAGACCGGCGTGGCGACACATAGCAAGACTCCTGTCTGTGCTTAAAAATAAATTAAAACAAGTGGCTAGACGTAATGGCCTGCACCCGTTTCCAGCTACTCAGGAGGCTGAGGCATGAGGATCGCTTGAGTCTGGGAGGCCGAGGCTGCAGTGAGCTGTGATCGTGCCACTGCATGCCTGGGTGACAGCAAGATCCTATAGAAATGAAGAGGGTGTTAGTGGGATTGTGGTGTCTCTTGTGGCAGGTCAGCAGGGTCCAGGCAGAGGCTGAGGATGCTGGGGACGGAAGCTCCCCGTTCTGTCCCGCCCTGGCTGCCTCCCAGGATGCAGCTCAGACACTGTGACCGCTGCAGCCTCGGTGTCCCGGTGGAGAGGCCTCGGGAGCCGGCCTGCCCGCGTTTACACCCAGCTCCATCGCACACCACCGGGGGCCATGTGGCCTCAGCGTTCCTGTCTGTAAAGTGGGCGTGATGTCTGCCTTTCTCCCGGGGTACATCGAGAATTGCGGGGTGAAGCCCTTAGAAGGCTCTGGGCAGGCAGCCGGGCCCGTGAGAGAGATGGGATGCCCTTTGTGTCCCGGGTCACTGTTGGTGCTGCTTCTGGGTGCCAAGCAAGCTCACCTGGGTACTGGGGTTCGCCCTGGGAGTCAGGGCTTGTGAAAGTGTGGGGTCTGCTCCTGCAGGTCCTCACACAGGGCTCCCAGACCTTTGTCAGGCACCTCGTGTGGGCCAGGTGGCGCTCAGGGTGCCTGGTCTTTTGATGCCAATGGGACTCCCTCGCTGTTCACTTGGAGTCCTTAGATTGCTGGGGGTCAGGCTTCAGACGGGCACAAGCAGCCACGTGAGCCACATTGGAATCCTGGCCATGCCAGTTCTTGTCAGCAGAGTTTTACTGGCAATGGCCACGGCCTTCACTCCCAGGCTGGCCTGGCGGCCGCCGTGCTACACCAGAGCTGAGAGCTGAGTGGCCGCGCCGGGGACTGCGTGTCCCGGAAGCTGAAAGCACTCGGTGTCACGTCCTGTGTGGAAGGCTTTTGCCCAGCCCAGAGTCAGGCTGCGTTGGGTGCTGGTGAGTGTGGTGAGGGCACCCAGCAGGTCGAGTGGCCAGGCCTGTGGCAGCAGAGGACTCAGGGAGGGAGGTGGCTGTGATTGGGGTAGGCTGCAGCTCAGGGGAGGCAGGGATTGCAACTACCTTGCCCAGGCCCTGGGATGGGAACTTGCCACACCCACCAGAACTGTGGAAGCGGAGTCCGTGTGGTGGGAGAGGGTCTTGTGGGGTCGGAGGCCCTGGTCCTGAGGACAGCGGGTGGTGCTGGCATCTGAGTGGGGCGGCGAGCACCGATGCACAGTCCCCGCGCCTGCTGGGGGAGGGTCTGCGGGCAGCAGCGCCCTGTGGGGTTGGGGTCGGCGTCCAGGCACGTGGCCAGGGTGCTTGGACGGGCATCGGGAGGTGAGGGGTGCTGAGGGAGACGTGGGTCCCGGAAGGACTTTGGCCCAAGCCCTGGAGCTGGTGGCCAGGGCGGGCAGGACTGAGGACGGTGCAGGACTGGGGACCCAGGCTCTGTGGCAGGCGTGTGCTGCTGTGGGCCACGCAGGGAGTGGGGACCCCCAAAGCAGGTGTGGCCTCCGGGAGCCTGGGTGGGGTGGCCACAGGCCTGGTGTGGGCTGAGCCTGCCTCCGCTGCTGAGACTTGTGTGCCTCTGAGCAAGTCACTTCCCTTTGTTTTAAATTTAAAAATTTGTCAGTGGAGATGAGGTCTTAGCACGTTGTCCAGGGTCTGAGGGTCTTGAGCCCTTGGTCCCAGGTGACTCTCCTGCCTCCACCTCCCAAAGTGCCGGGGTTACGGGCATGCACCCCGACGCTGGCCGCTTCTTTCCGTTTTGGAGCGAGCGCCGAGGGTGTCCTCAGTGCCTGGCAGGACAGGGGTAGGAGAGGCCCCAGCCCCTGGAAAGCTACATGACCTGGGCCTTTCTTTACAGATGGGGAAACTGAGGCTGCGGGAGGCTGGAGAGGCCACACAGGGTGAGACCGTGAATGAGGAGCAGGGCCCAGGCCTTGCTGCTCCCTGCTCCCTGCTCCCTGCCTCCCGGCCCGGGCAGCGTGTCCATTCTCACAGGAACAGGCCGGGGAGACCCTGCAAGGATTTGCCGCAGACGCCAGCTGGACGGGGGCCCACGGTGGTGCCGGTGCTCACGGGATTAGAGCCTGAGGGATTAGCTCGCAGTCCCTGCACCTGCCTCCCCGCCACCCCAGACGCCAGCTTAGGAGGGGCTGGGGTCGAGTGTGAGGGCCCCCAGGGGCCTGAGCTGGCATGGGGATGCCAGGGGACCCAGCTTCAGGCTGAGTCAGGAGAGGACCCCTGGAGGGACGTGAGTGGACAGCTCCGGCCGTGCTCCCTTCCCATGAGGTGCCGGGCCAGGCCGCGCTGCATGCACCCACATCAGCAGGACCAGTTGGAGCGGGGAAGGACCCTGGGGTGGAAGCCGCTGCCTCGGGGCCCGTACCTGTGGCCCCAGTGCTCCCATGTCTGGCTGGTCTGTCCTGCTGGGGGTGGGGGTGCATTTCCTCTGGCATGTATGAGTCAGCCTGGCTCGGCATCTGCTGCTAAAACAAACATCCCTGCTCTCCGAGGCCATCCCAGAGGCTCATCCCGAGGTTTCTTGCCTGTGTTGGGGGCCGTGATGGTTTTGCTTCTCTGATCTCTCAGCTCCCAGGCTGACGGAGGTGCCGTCTCCCCTCATGTGGTAAAGCCGTGTGTGTGAGTGCATGTGAGTTAGTGTGTTTGCAAGTTAGTGTGTTTGTGAGTGTGTGTTAGTATATGAGTATGTGTGTGTTATGCAAGTTAGTGAGTGTGAGTGCATGAGTTAGTATTTGTGTGTGCGTTTGAGAGTGAGTGCGTGTGAGTTAGTGTGTGTGAGTATGTGAGCTGGCATGTGTGTGTGATTTTGCCAGCCCATTTGTGTGTGTGGGTTGTGGGCATGGCGCCTCTGCCCTGAACCCTGAGTGCAGCCGGTTCTGTTATTTGTGGTAGTTCTTGGGGAAGCTGCTGTGGACCCTTCAGGTGCACAGCGAGGCCTGGCCCCAGGGGAGATCCAAGGTGGGGTTCCTGTGAGCCTCTGGACACGGCGTTTCCATCGGTTAATACGTGACCTTGTTATATGTCCGTTTCTATTTCAAGGCATTATATTTTAGGGCTGGACATGGTGGCTCACGCCTGTAATTCCAGCACTTTGGGAGGCCAAGGCAAGAGGATCACTTGAGCCCAGGAGTTTGAGGCTGCAGTGAGCCGTGACTGCACCACTGCACTCCAGCCTGGGTGACAGAGTGAGATGCTAAGGAAATTTTAAAGACACCCGTGTTGTTGATTTATCACATGGAATTCGCAGACAGTGCTCTCAGGTCCTGTCTGAGCAAAGATTCTCTCACACGGGTTTCTCCACAGGGCTCATCCCAGCCTCTAGCCCTGAGGGACGCAGGAGCACCTGGGGACCAATTTCAATAGCAAAATCACCAGCAAAAATGCAGAAAACAGGCAGGGCGGCCTCACCAGAGCTGCCTGGGGACGTGTGTGCCCCAAAGTACAGGGGGTGCTGCCCTGGAAATAGTCTTCCGGTCTGCTAGACCCCTCCCCGCCCACTGCAGGGGGCCAGGGGCCGTCCCACTCGCACGTGGGGAATATGACCCCCTGTGGGCCTGTGGAGGCCTTCGGGGTGCGAGGCTGGTGCTGTCTGCGTGGCTCACCTGCCCCACCCCTGAGGCACCCCGTTTCCCACAGTGCCCTAACCTCAGGCCCCAGGTGGAATCCCTTCAGGGCCACTTCACTCCCCGGGGGGACACTGGATGCCTGGACGACAGGGATGCTGGGGAGTCACCCTCGAGGGGTGTCCGCCTCTGCTGTGGGGGGGCGGGGCGGAGGGGGGTAGGTGGAGTGCACAGGAGGCTGGGGCCAGGCACAGACCCTCGCAATGGGAGCCTCAGCCCAGGGCTCAGGACCCAGGGCCCCTGCAGCCCACATGGGCCGGACTTCCCCCAGGGGCCAGCATATCCTCTCTGGACCCTGACCCCGCCAGTCCAGCCCTGCCACCTGCAGGCTGACCACACCCCACAGCCTCCTGCCCGGGGTTTGGTGCTGACGACGGAGCCTCTTCCTCCCTCGGATGCTGGGGCCCTGGGAAACGGCCCAGCCTTCGGAGTTCTGGATGGTCCGCCCGCCTGTGCTGGGCTTCCTGTTTACTGCCCCGGCGCCCGCCCGCCTGCTGAGGGAAAGTGATCACACTGTGAGTGCCTGAGTTGGTATGTGTAAATGTGTGCGTATGTGTTAGCGTGCGCTTGAGAGTGAGTGCATGTGAGTTACAGTGTGAGTGTGTGTGTGAGCACCCGGCAGGGAGAACGGGGCTAAGAGGAGGGGGGCCTGCTGCTCAGGGGCTGACCCCAGGCTGTTCCTCCAACGGTGCTGGGGTCCCCCAGGTACACCATCCCCTCCAGCCACCCCACCCCTTCCTTGCTGTGTCCCGCAAGTGTCCTGTGGTGTCCCAAGGGCCTGTGTGTGTGTGCGTGTCTGTGCATGTGTGTGCACCTACATGTATGTATGCTTGTATCTGCATGTGTGTGTGCACGTATGTGCACACGTGTGTGTGTGTGTGTGTGTCCCTGTCCCACAGACCCTCACAGCTCCCTGCCCCTGTGGGTTCTTGCTTCCTTCCTTGCCCTGTTTGGAACATATTCCTTATTGAGCTCTTGGACTTACTTAACTAAATTCTTTTTTTTTTCTTTTGAGACCGTGTCTTGGTCTGTTGCCAGGCTGGAGTGCAGTGGCGTGATTGTGGCTCGCTGCAACCTCCGCCTCCTGGGTTCAAGTGATTCTCCTGCCTCTGCCTCCCATGTAGCTGGGATTACAGGCGTGTGTCACCACACCTGGCTAATTTATTTGTATTTTTAGTAGAGACAGGGTTTCACTGTGTTAGCCAGGATGGTCTCGATCTCCTGATGTTGTGATCCACCCGCCTCGGCCTCCCAGAGTGTTGGGATTACAGGTGTGAGCCACTGTGCCCAGCTTCTAAACTCTTTTTAAATAGGAGCTTTATTGGGATGTAATTCACAGAACCTGCATTTTTACCTACTTCTAATGTACATTTCATGGGTTTTAGTATGTTTGCAGTTGTACAACCCTCCGCTCTCACTGCAGAACATTCTCATCACCCAAAAGCTGTCCATCACTCATTAGCTGCCACTGCCCACCCTTCCTCCAGCCCCTGACAACATCTCACTCACTTTCTGGGCGTTTCACAGAAATGGGAAAACGGGGTCACCCACAGCCTGCCCTTCTGTGTCTGTCTGCTCTCGCGGATCGCAATGTCCTCAAGGTGTGTCCACACGGTAGCCTGTGTCAAAGCCTCGTTCATTGTCCGGACTGAGCACTGTCCCAGCGCGTGGATGACGGGGCTGTTCTGGCCCATCCACCCGGTGGTGGGTGCCTGCGTTGCATCCCCCTTTTTGCTCTCATGCACCTGCTGCTGTGAGCATTTGTGTAAGGTTTTCGTGTGCACGTAGGTTTTCACATCTCTTGAGTTGATGTCGAAGGGTGGGATTGCTGGGTCACAGAAACCCAGGGTGGGACAATTTGAGGAGCTGTCCAACTGTTTCCCACGGTGGCTGCAGTGTTGACATTCCTACCGCAGTGGACGGGCCTCTTCATTCCTCCACGTCTTCACCAGCTCTTCTTCTTGTCTCTGCTTTTTGTTTATTTTCTGAGATAGGATCTCACTCTGTTGCCCAGGCTGGAGTGCAGCGGTGCGATCCTCACACCTTAGCCTCCCAAGTAGCTGGAACTACAGGCTCTGCCACCACTCCCGGTTAATTTTTGTATTTTTGTAGAGACAGGGTCTTGCTATATTGCCCAGGCTGGTCTGAAACTCCTGGACTCAGGCAGTCCTCCCTCTTGGTCGCCCAAAGTGTTGAGATGACAGATGTGAGTCACTTCGCCTGGCCTGCTTTTTATGATTGAGTTGTGAGTTCTTCATGTAGCCTAGATGTGAAGCCCTCCCCCACACAGATGATTGGCAGACCTTTCTCCCGCTCCGTGGCTCGCCTTTCCAGTTTCCTGCTGGTGTCCTGTGAGGCACAGAAGTCCTGATGAAGTTCACTTGATCTCTTTTTTATTTTGTTTCATTTTATTTATTCATTTTTTGAGACGGAGTCTCACTCTGTCACCTGGCTTGCGATCTCGGCTCACTGCAACCTCCGCCTCCCGGGTTCAAGTGATTCTCCTGCCTCAGCTTCCTGAGTAGCTGGGATTACAGGTACATGCCGCCATGCCCTGTATTTTTAGTAGAGATGGGGTTTCACCATGTTGACCAGGCTGGTCTCGAACTCCTGACCTCGGGCGATCTGCCTGCCTCAGCCTCCCACAGTGCTGGGATGACAGGTGTGAGCCACCATGCCTGGATAGGAAACTTTCTGTAAAGGGCTGAGTGTAAATTTTTTAGGTTTTGGCTTGCGTATGGTGGCTCAGGCCTGTAATCCCAGTGCCTTGGGAAGCCGGGGTAGGAGGATCGTTTGAGCCCAGGAGTTTAAGGCTGGCCTCGGCAACAACGTGAGACCCCGTCTCTGAAAAAGAAAAGAATTAGCCAGGCGTGGAGGCGTCTGTAGTCCCAGCTACTCAGGAGGCTGAGGCGGGAAGATCACTTGAGCCCAGGAGTTGGAGGCTGCAGAGAGGTGTGATGGCACCACTGTGCGCCAGCCTGGGTGACAGTGCCAGACCCTGTCTCTACAAAACGTCAAGATGAAAATTTTAGGTTTTGTGGTCCAGGTGGTCTCTGTCACCACTCCCCAACGCTGCGGTTGTAGCACGTAAGGAGTCAGACAATTCATGAAGAAGTGGCTGTGGCCATGTTCCGGTGATACTTTATTTAGGCCGGGTGTGGTGGCTCATGTCTCTAATCCCAGCACTTTGGGAGGCCAAGGGGGTGGATCACCTGAGGTCTGGAGTTTGAGACCAGCCTGGCCAACATGGTGAAACCCCATCTCTACTAACAGTACAAAAAATCAGCTGGGTGTGGTGGTGGGCGCCTGTAATCCCAGCTACTTGGGAGGCTGAGGCAAGAGAATTGCTTGAACCTGTGGGGTGGAGGTTGCAGTGAGCCGAAGTCACGCCACTGCACTCCAGCCTCGCACCTGGCAACGGAGTGAGACTCTGTCTCAAAAAAAAAAAAAAAAAAAAAGGTCGGCAGGCTACCTCCTCGGGATGAACCCACTGACAGCGGCCTCACCCCGTGTAAGGACCCCCTGCGTCCCCGCCCCACTGCTGCCAGGCTGGCTTCACATCGTGTCTTTATCATTAGAGGGGCCTGGCTATCTTTCTCGGTTGTTTGTTTTCTTTTCCTTCGCCTGTTTTACAAGTTGAGTGTGTGAATCCTTCGAGAAAAGCCTCATTTCCATAAATAAAAGTGACAAAATACGTACTTCAAACACTACCAAAGAGTGGAAGATGCAAAGCAGGAGCCCCTCCCACATCCCATGCCCACAAATAACTCAGAACCTGCTGAGATTCAAGCATCTGGCTTTGACTGCATTGAATGACGGGTCCACAGTGGTGGAAGCCGTGTGGCACCAAGATCTTAACTTCTCCTGCTGGGCTGCAGGGGCCTAGATCCTGATGCTCAGGGGGAGAGAGCTGCTTGGGGCTTTGCTGCCTGGTGCCTACGTGCCATGTGACCTTGAGCAGGTCGGTGGCCCCGCTCTGGGTGCGTCAGTGGTGGGAGTCATGGATTAACAAGTGCTGTGTCGAGAGGCTTCACACCACAGTGCTTTTGCTGTCAGTTTCTTGGGCTTGGCTGGGCTCAGCAGGTCGGTTCTTCCCTATCACTGCCGTCGGCCTGGGTCCCCTAAGCAGTGGCATCTGACTGGTGCTGGCACGCCCCATGGCCTCCTGTCCCAGGCCTGTGTCCACGTCGCTGCTGCCATCCAGCCTGGCCCCAGCATTGTCCTGGTGGGATCCCAAGAGAGCAGAGGATGATGGGAGACCTCTCATGGTGTCTCTTCTGCCTCATGTGGTTGGCCAAAGCAGGACTTGATGGCCGCCTACGTTCAAGGGTAGGGATGTTGGCCCCACCCCTGGGAGGGAAGGAACCCTGGTAGGCAGCAGGTGTCCCCATCTGTGCGTGAGTCTCTGATCGTGTGCTGGTGTTGTGTGTGGGGTGAGGGGCGGCAGTGAGCTTATCTGGATGCGTCTAATTATAAGGCAAAGAAGTGCTCGTGCGTGACTGGTGTGCTGGCCGCCACAGTGCCGTGAGGGGACGCTCTTCTCATCGTCCTGTCTTCGTTTTGAGGAATCCTGAGGTCCGTGGTGGGAGAGGCCACTTCCCAGCCAGGAGGCTGCAGGCGGTGCTCCAGGCATTGAAGCGTCTGCTCTGCCTCTCCTGTGCGAGGGGCCAGGCCTACTGCAGAGACAGAGTCAGTGCCGTCCAGAGTGGCAGGGGTCTCCCTCGTGGGGAGGTGTGGGACTGCCCAGGAGGGGAAGGGGGAGCTCTGGCTGTGTCCGGGCGGATCCCCGCTCTCCAGACATGGTCTTACCCCGGGGCCTCCGCACTGGCTGTGCCTCTGTCCGGAGGCCCCTCTGCCCTTCCGCCACCTGGCTCCTCCTCCTGTCATCAGTGGTGATGTTGCAGCCTGGGGCTTGACTTCCTGGAATCAGGCACATCCAGCCCCAAATGTTTGCAGCGTGATCTCAGGCAAGCGATCTGGCCTCTCTGAGCCTCAGTTTCTCCCTCTGGGAAACAGGAGCGGTAATGGTGCCTGTGTCTCAGGGTTGCTGGGAGGATCGCATGACTAAGCCTTGGGGTTTTCCTACGGCGCGGGCCCCTCCGCACACACCCGGGGAATGTGCACTGTCTTGTCCCTGTCCGGCTCCTCCCTCACTCCAGCTGTTCCAGGGTGGCCCATGGTTAGAGACAGGAAGCAGCCTGCGCCCCCAGGCTCTTGACCCTGTCCAAACCCGTTTCCGTCCTGAGCCGAGCCCTCTGCCCTGGACCCAGACCCCCAGGCTCATGCTCCCTGCACTGTCAAGGGGAGGAAAGATGAGGTCACTGCCGTGGCCAGGCTCATGGCCTCATAGGGAGCAGATGTGGAGGACGAAGGAGTAGAGGGAAGTAGACCAGGCAGGGGCAACGGGCTTAGGGAGGGCTCCTCTCGGGAGGCGAACTTTGATTCAGACCTGAATGGTGGGGTGGGAGAGTCCCAGGCAGAGGCCCTAGGGCAGGACCATGGCGAGAGGAGAGAGAGGGAGGGGAGGGAGGGAAGGAGCGGAGGGAAGGGAGGTGTTCTCCATCTGAGCCTCTGTCCAGCAAATGTTCTTCGAGGCAGCATCTGTGACCTCGCGCAGTTTCTGAGTCAGGAGTCTGGGGGCGGCGTAGCTGGGTGGTCCTGGCTAGGGGTCTCTCACGAGGCTGCGGCAAAGCCGTCAGCTGGGGCTACCTTCTCTGAAGGCTCAACGGGGGCTGGAGGAGCCACCTCCCAGGTGGCACCCTCGCCTGGCTGTTGGCGAGGCCTCAGCTGCACTGGCTGCTTGGGTGACCTCACAGCATGGCGTCTAGCTTCCCCAACAGTGAGTGATCCGAGGGCAGCGTCTATTGTGACCCAGCCACGGAAGTCGCATGCGGTCCTTCAGCCGGATTCTGTGGATCACACTGGCCCCAGGGTCCAGCTGGGCTTGAAGCCCACCAGCCGGGCCTCTCCCATTCTGTCTCAGGGACCAGCTTTTCCTCGGAAGGGTGCGGTGGTAGGTCCTTCCGCCCTTGCGGGCCACAGCACAGTCCCTGGTAGGCTGCTCCCGCCTGCCTCTTCAGGGAAAGCAGCGGGGGGCTATATGCAAATGAAGGGGCGTGGCCTGCGCCAATCAAACTTTGTTTCTGAAAACCCGGGCCGAGGTCCGTTAACAAAAGCCCTCTCCACATGCACTTTCTGCTTTTCTGAAAGCAGTGAGTTGGGATTCCATCTCTACGAAAGCATCCTAGTACTTCCTGTGTGAGCTGCAGTTTCCCCCTTTGCAGAAGGCACATAAGATGGGCATTGCTCAGGGCAGCTTGGGCCGGAAGGGCCGTGGCCTTGAGGACTTGCTGGGCATTCAGGCCCTGCCCTGAGGTTCAGCTCAGGCAGATGCCGGGGTGTGTGTGAGGGGAAGCTGTGAGCTCTGTTCCCGGGCCGCCTCCTCCCGAGGCTCCTGGCATTTAACCATGCAGCCTCATTCATGCAGCCCTCCAGGCTTTGTTCTTCCACAGATGCTCCATGCCCAGCATTGGGCTGGCGCAGGGCTCATGGAGAACCAGGGAGAGGCGGCCATGCCCTGTGGAGCCAGGGAGAACAGGCAGGAGCACAGCACAGTGTGCTGGAGTCGGGGGCCAGGACTAGGACCGCCTAGGTCTGGGGACAGGCGTGGGCATGTGTTCCTGGGAGGGCGCGCTCACCAAGCAGAGAGGAGGTGGGAGGTGCAGGGAGCAGGTCCCAAGGCCCAAGGGTTTGAGGAAGCTTGAGCAGTCAGGGACCCTCTGAGAGGGTGCTGAGGCCATTAGGCTGGACTGCAGTTGAGGGCTATGGCCTGGGGGCAGGGGTGAGGCGGGGCAGAGCCAGGTTGGCCCCAGGAGCACTGAGAGCCCTGAGAGCTCTGCGGCCAGCTGCGGATGCAATGGCTGCAGCCTGGAAGAGGCCCCGTGGCCCCTGCGAGGTGAGCGGCTGTTTGGGGCTGAGTGCAGGCTGACCTCCCTGCAGCACCTGAGCATCGAGGGCGGGCGTCCCACAGGGGAAAGCGCTTGCCATGTGAGTGGCCTCATGGCTGCCGGGGCCAGCGTGTGGGGACAGTGAGCTGGGCCCAGCTGGGAGCTGAACTGCGGGTTCCTGTGTCCGTGTCCTGACACAGAGGCAGGACGCCCACTGCCCGCGCATCGAGGGCCCAGGGAGAAAGTGTGCAGGCAGGCCGGGGGCCAGGGCAGAGCGGAGCGCCCTCCCAGCAATGTGACGTCAGCTGGGTCCGTGCCAGCAGCTCTGTCCGTTAGGAACCCAGGCTGAGGTGGGGACAGGTGTCCAGGTGTCTGCAGTACCTGATGCCGGTACCTGGGCGCACAGCCCGGGGGGGTGTCTGGCTCCATCGGGGGGTCAGGAAATCCCTGGAAGTGGTCAGGAGAAGCCTCCTGGTTGCAGGAGTCAGAAAGGCAGGTGTGGGCTGGCTGGGGCGACCCTGAGAGTCCACAGGAGCCCGGGGTGTGAGGGGTCTCCAGGACCCCCAGCAGCTCACATGGCACAGAAGGGCCTCAGGTCACTGGTGGAGGCAGCTTCACTCTCATTGGCTCCATTCTGTGTACCTCGTGGAAATGAGCTCAGAGTCCTTGTGTCATGCAGGAGGTCAGTACCACTCCGACTCTATGTGACAGTTGGGGAAACTGAGGTCCAGAGAGGCTGAGGCTTGGCCACATTAGGGTGCTTGTGGGCAGCCAGGCCAGGAAAAGAGCTCCCGTGTGTCTCCTCAAGAACTGGCACTATCTCATCTCTAAGGACATGGGGCTTCCTAGCGGCGAAAGGAAAGAGGGAAACAGGATTAGTGACAGCTTAGCAGTGAGTAAGGAGATGTTATTGCTGGTGCTGGGCCCCTGTGCCTCCTGTACTTCCTGGTGACTTGGGCTAGCTTGATAGCATGATGCTTTTCCTTTTCTGCTCTCTCTCTTTTTTTTTCCTTTTTTTTAGCAGAAAGTCTTACTCCATCCACAGGCTGAAATGCAGTGGCACCGTCACAGCTCATTGCAGCCTCCAGCTCTGAGGCTCAAGCGGTCCTCCCACCTCAGCCCCCCGAGTAGCCGGGACTACAGGTGCACGTCACCATGCCAGATAACTTTTTATTTTTTAAGAGATGGGGTCTTGCTGTGTTGCTCGGACTGGTCTGGAATTCCTAGCTCAAGCAGGCCTCCCACTTCAGCCTCCCAGTGTGCTGGGGTGACAGGCATGAGCCACTGCGTCTGGCCCACAGTGCCTTTTTTTTTTTTTTTTTTTTTTTTTTTTTTTTTTGAGATGGAGCCGCCCTATTGCCCAGGCTGGAGTGCAGTGGCACGATCTTGGCTCACTGCAACCCCCGCTTCCTGCATTCCAGCAGTTCTCCTGCCTCAGCCTCCTTAGTAGCTGGGATTACAGGTGTGCACCACCACACCTGGCCAATTTTTGTATTTTTAGTAGAGATGGGGTTTCACCATATTGGCCACACTGGTCTCGAACTCCTGACAGTCAGGTGATTCGCCCGCCTCGGCCTCCCAAAGCGCTGGGATTATAGATGTGAGCCACCTAGCCTGGCCCACAATGCCTTTTCTAAGAAGTTTTAGTCACCTTCTGTGTGTTCCCCTCTGTGCTATTTGGGCAGCGGAGGGGACAGGGACAGAGCAGCATGCAGCGTACGACAGGCCCTGCAGTTGGGTTTGTGGAAGCGTATTCGCACACACCAGACTGACGGGGAAGGGACTTGCATTGGATCCCGGTGGGCCTGAGGAGCCAGAGGACCAAACCCAGGATCCAGGCCTCGTTTGGCTGAGTGGCCTCTGTCTAGCTGCTTCCCCTGGAGTTTATCTAAAAAATGCGCCTAAGCTCGGCTTCTCCTCCAGAAGCTGCCCTGGGGCTGCCATTTGCCCTTCAGGTCCAGGCTGGAGTGACTTTTGCTGTCTTTGACTTGCCCAGACCAGACCTCTGAGCCTCAGCTCACACAGCTGTGGAATAGGTCTAGTGACAGTCACCTCAGGGGGTGGAGAGGGCTGGAGACACAGCTTGCAGAGCACCGGCCCTCGTCGGGGATGTGTGTACGCGCTGCGGCTTTAATCACGGGGAGCTTCAGCCAAAAGGCCAAAGTGGGCCAGACGCGGTGGCTCACCCCTGTAATCCCAGCAGTTGGGCGAGCGGATCACCTGAGGTCAGGAGTTCAAGACCAGGCTGGCCAACATGGTGAAACTACTAGAAATACAAAAATTAGCTGGGCGGGGTGGCACACGCCTGTAATCCCAGCTCCTCGGGAGACTGAGGCAGGAGAATCGCTTGAACCGGGGAGGCGGAGGTTGCCGTGAGCCGAGATCGCGCCACTGCACTGCAGCCTGGGTGACAGACCAAGTGTCAAAAAAAGACAAAATGGACGGGATGGCAGAGGCACACGTTCTTTTCCCGAAACATTGTACTCACCTGGAGAATCGTATCAAGAGCACCCTGTCCACCGCCACGCCCATCCCACACACCTCCATACTGTGTTCACCCCGGTTCTCGTGTGTGGGCGGTGGGGGGGCTTCTACCACCCAGTCTCTAGAACAGGGTCTCTGCCCCTCAGCACTGCTGACCTGAAGGACCTGATCCTTTTCTGGAGTGGGGTGGCCTTGGGCACTGCAGGGCGCTGAGCAGTGTCACTGGCCTCCACCTACTAAGGTGCCAGGAGCACCCGTAGTCATCACCCAGTGTACCCTGGAGGGCAGAGTCTCCCCTGGTGAGACCCCCATTTAGACCCCTCCCTCCGCCTTCAGGGCCACGCCCAGAGCCCATCCCAGATATGTCCTGGCCTCCGCCTGATCTCCCTTGACCCTTTACAAAAGCTTGCCGACCCCTGACTGAGGGGTAAATAGAAAAGGTGTTTTTTGACTTACACAGTAACATACGGGTGTCTTTTATGTGATCGTATGCTTTTCTAGGTGCTTAAAACTTTTTCTTATTAGACATTATGTTTGGACGGGTCAGGCACAGTGACTGATGCCTGCAATCCCAGCTCTTTGGGAGGCCGAGGCAGGTGGATCACCTGAGGTCAGGAGTTCGAGACCAGCCTGGCCGACATGTTGAAACCTTGTTTCTACTAAAAATACAAAAATTAGCCGAGAATAGTGGTGGGTGCCTTTAATGCCAGCTACTTGGGAGGCTGAGACAGGAGAATCTTTTGAACCTGAAAGGCGGAGGTTGCAGTGAGCCAGGATGACAACATTGCACTCCAGCCTGGGCAACAAAGCAAGACACCTTCTCAAAAGAAAAACAAAGGACAATGGTATTTAGACAGAGAGCCAGCTGCCCCAGTGGTGTCTCATCCCCTAAACCCAGGATTGCAGATTTGGGTTTGGATGAGTGAACGAATGAATAAATTGAATGAATGAATTAGCAACCCAGCGGACAGAATATCACACGACACCATTCACCCCACCAGGCGTCTCAGGATCAGAAAATAGTGTGAATCCAGGGTGACAAGTCACCTCAGGGCTGTTTTTCCAGGCTTGATTGTGGGACTCCAGGCCATTGCCATGTCCCCCAAGGATGAGGCCCCAGCAGTCCGAGGGGCTTGGCTGTAGCCAGGGTGTTCTCACAGGGCCAGAGGGCAGGAGTGGGATCCCCCAAGCCCTGCCATAGCCCAGGCAGCGTCTCCCACAGCATTCACCTCTTCATTTGCTTCAGAAAGTTTCTGGAGCACCTACTATGTCCCGGGCACGTTCTAGGCTCCGGTTGCCTGCTCTGCCATGCTGTCTCCCATGTGTGCCCAGCCCAGCATGTTGAGCCACGTCCAGGGCATCCCTTGGGCCCTTCCAGCCCTAGAAGTCCTGACTGCTCTCAGCACATCTGACCCAAGCCTGCATCTCTTCCTGATGCCTCATCTTGGTGGCAGATTCACTGTGCATCTGAGCCCGGGTCCCAGGTCACGTCCTCCCCAGTGCTCCCCTTCCACAGCTGAGGACCGCTCTGGATTTCCCAGATCCAGCCCAGCCCCCCGCCGCAGCTCCATTCACTGGCGCTGCTGCGCCCCTACTCTGTGCTGGGCAATGGGTAGGTCTGGGAGAGCAGCTGTGAACAAGACACTGGTCTCTGCTCTCACCAGAAGGAGCAAGATCACTCCCAACCGTGACTTGCACTGTGGGGAAATAGAACGAGATTCAGGGCAGGTAGGAAGGTGGCTGTGAGGACAGTCTCTGGGGAGGCGAGAGTCAGGCTGAGACCCAAATGGGAGGACAGGAGCCGGCCATGCTGAGACATAGGGGTAGCCGGGCCGTGTTCCCAAGGCAGGAACATGCCCCTCAAAGGTTCGGTGCTAGACGGGGAGCCTGGGCACAGGGCTCAGTCGCTGGAGCTTGGGGGCATCCTCTGTGAGCTGTGTGCTGACTTGGGTTCCTCAAGCAGAGTCCCCTCAAAAACTGTGTGTCCCCAAAGCTTGAAAACACCTGTGTCCAAGGTCGAGACTCACCTTTCACTTGGGGTACAGGGATTTTATTAAGAAAAATTTCAAAAAGTGATGAATAGTTGAAAGAATTGGGCAGTAGACCCACGATTTACCTTGTGGGTCCTGCGATTGACCGTTGGCTCTGTTCACTCCGTCCCTCCATCCCCTGATCCCACCATCCCGCCGTCCCTCCGTCCCTCCATCCCCTGATCCCGCCGTCCCACTGAGGGTCAGCACCAGTGACCAGCTGCATGGTTCTGTGGATGCCGAGCCAGCCTTTCAGACCTTGGTAGTTGATGTTTACCTTGTTTTACAGAAGTCTTGGTCAATGATGGAGAGAAAAGAAAGGGTGAGCTCAGCCCTTCAGCACAGACGGTTTGAGAAGCTCCAGGCTGCCGGACTGGCTGCCCTTCTGGTCAGGCGTTGACCTAGTCCCCTGACCTCCTTTAGAGACCAGCGAACTGAGGCCCTGCAGGATGGCAGAGTTTGGAGAGGGCTCCAGCTGGTGTCTGTCACTGGGCAATGCTTTTGCAGCTAAAGGGATCTGCTTCTTCATTTTGCTTTTCTGGGACATAATTCACCTGCCACAAAACTCCCCCTTTGAAATGGTTGCAATTGAGTAAATTCTCTTTGGCGTATTCACAGGGTTTTGAATTCTAGCACATTTCCATCATCCCAAAAGCAGGCCCTGTGCGCGTCAGCTGTCACTCTCTGTCCCTCCCCAGCCCCGGCGCCCACGCATCCCCTCCCTATCTCTGGATCAGCCTGTCCCGGACATTTCATAGAAATGGGGTCACACACTGTGTGGCCTTTTGTGTCTGGCGTCTCTCACTAAGCGTGACGTCCTCAAGGTGCATCCGTGCTGTGGCCTGTGTCGGAGCCTTGCTCCTTTTCTTGGCTGAACAATCCATCATACAGATTATTAATGCCCCTTTGAATGTGAGAAATCCAAGTAAGACAAAGGAATTTAAAACTGTAACTCCTTCTGTTCCAAAGAAGTCCACAGATAGCAGTCGAGGTATTTCTTTGAGAAACGCTGTCAGCATGGAAACACGACGTCTGTTTCAGTTAGCTGTTGCCGTGTAACAAACTGTCCCAAGATAGAGGCTTCAGGCAACTGTGTATTTGCTGGCGATTGTGTTATTTGGGTTGGGTTCAGCTGGATGGTTCTTCTGCACGTCGTACCTGGGGTTGGTCCCACGGCTGTGGTCGGTGGTGGCAGGAGATTCAAGCTAGTCCTGCATGTGCCTGTGAGCCCTCAGCTGGGATGGCTGGGGCAGCTGGGGCCGCTTGGCCTCTTTGCAGGGAGCCGGCCTCTGAGCGTTCAAAGCCCCAGTTTCCCAGAGACGCAGTCAGAAGTGCCAGCATTCCTCACACCCACGTCATCCCTTCTATCCCATTCTGTTGGTCAGAGTGAGTCACACCCCTGCCAAGTGTCGCAGCCGTCTGTGGCCAGCCACAGAAGCGTTCTGCAGTTTCCCGAGAGAAGATTGTCGCATGGACTGCCTCGGCCACCTGGTCCTTGGCTGAGCCTCACCAGAGCTGAGGGTCGGCCCTGCCCACTCTGGTTCCCCAACCCAGCCTGTGTCATGGAGTGCTGCTGCCCAGTCTGGGCTTCCTGGCAGGTCCCCCAAGGGCCTGTGGTCCCCATGGTTAGAGACCTGCACAGCGGGAGGACGGAGGACCTGTTGTTCTAGCAAATGAGGACTGAGCGTGAGCTCCGGCCCGGGGTTGCTTCCTGCTTGCAGGACCACAGGACCCCGTGCCTCGGCGTCCTCACGCACTGAGTTGCTGTGTCACGGTGAGCCCGCACCTTCCTGTGGCACCTAGCAGTGGCCCTTTGGGCAGCAGCCCCACCCAGGGGCTCAGAGCAGCGAACAGCTGGGTGCCAAGGTGGCCATGTGGCCCGTGCTGCGTGCGGAGGTGGTTGTGTGGCTCCATGCCAGGTACAGAGGTGACTGTAGCCAGGTGCAGAGGTGGTGGCCTTGTGGCCGTATGTCGGGTGCAGAAGTGGCCTTGTGGCTGTGTGCTGGGTGCAGAGGTGGCCTTGTGGCCCCGTGCCGGGTGCAGAGGTGGCCGTGTGTCGGGTGCAGAGGAGGCCCTCAGCCCGGGCAGAGCAAACCGCTCAGAGACATGCAGGACTCATCTGAGGCCACACAGTGGGCGGCTGCAGCAGAGGCTGGCGTGGAGGCCCAGGGGCCTTGCTGCCCCTCGAGAGTGGGGAGAGGGAGAGATGAAACCCTGGCTATCCCCCCACCCTGACCAACACCCCCGAGGTGCCCCTGCCTGCCTGTCCCCCTGGCAGCCGTGGGCTGAGGGGCCCACCTCCCGGCTCCACAGCTGAGCTCGCCTTTTCTCCCCCGACTATTTTTAAAATCTAATTTCCTCGAAAACGGGGTGGTTCATTCAGCAGATAATTAGTCACGTCTCAGGCTGAGCAGCGCTCGACGTCATGGTGGCCCCTGATGGGGGTCACGGCAGGCTCCGTGCCCAGAGTGGGCCTCACAGGAAGCAGGGCTGGGGCAAAGATGGTGCCCAACTGCCCACACCCAGGCCGGGCGGTGGCCCCAAGACTCTGCCTCCCCCCAGGTCCCCTCTCCTCCATGGGCTACTCGGCTCTGGCCTCTCCTTGCCGGCCCCTGCTGTCTGCCCTGGGAGCAGCGCATTTTCCCCAGGTCCCCCAACCCAGTGCCTCCGCCTCCCCCTCCTGCCCTGCCCCTGCCTGGGGCTTCAGTCTGGTCCCTTAACCTCCCAGGCCCCCAGTGCACAGACGTTCCCAGCAGGGCCCGAGCCAGCCACCCCTCTTCTCTCCCCATTGTCAGCCAGCTCAGGCGAGTCGGGCAGATGAAGACGTGGAGCCAAGGAGGGAAACTGAGGCAGAGGGCCCAGACACAACACAGGTGACCGTGAGGTTCCTGGTGAGGTCGGCAGAGCCGGGTTGGGAGGGCCTCACTGCCTCCCCTTGGTCCTGGGCCAGTGGGCAGTGGGGAGCCTGGGACAGTCTGGGCAGGGCGGACCCAGGGCGCCTTCCTCCACCCAAGCGCCATGACTACCCAGCACCCCGGCCACCAAGGAAAACAGCTGAGTCGCTCCAGTGGGCATGGGGGCTCAGGGGGTGGTTTCGGGAGTAGAGTCAGGACTGTGGCGGCCCGGTGAGGTCTGGAATGGCCACCCTGCCCGCCGCTGGCTTCCTGCCCTCTCCTTTCCTTCCCCCACACCCTGGACGCTAAACCGTGAATTGTTCTGCTCTGGGCCGCCAACCCAAACATCACGTCAGCCTCCGGCACCTTCCGGCCCCCAGCCCGGAGTGGCCCTCATGGCCTGTCAGAGACCTGGGGGCGACCGGCCCTGTCCTCGGAAGGACAGAGAGGCAGCTCGCTGAGTCACCTCACTCGCTCCGCCGCTGACCCGCCCCCTCCCTCCAGCCCCTGCGGTGAGCAGGTTGGTCTGCAGACCCCTCCAGGCCCCCCACCCCGTCCGTGCCTGCCCAGTCCTGCAGGGAGCCCAGGTGGCCCAAGGCGGGGACCCTTCCACTGTTCCAGCTGCCTCGAGAAGTACATCTGTCCCACCCCGGGCTGAATCCTCACTAGAGAGTCGGGGCAGGGCCTGGGCTGCCCAGAGTCCCAGGGACTGGGGGCGCAGAGCAGCAGGCCGTGAACAGGCGTTTGTTCTGGCCTGGATCTGGAGGCCCGGAGCCCAGCTCCCGGTGTGGGCAGGGCTGCGCCCTCCAACCGGGGAGAAGCTCTCTCCACGCCTCCTGTGCTCCTTGTGCCCCCAGGCATCCCTAGCTGGCGTTTCTGGGCCTGGAGGAGAGGTTCCTGCCCCGCCTCCATCCCCAGGCGTCTTGGCCTCTCCGCGGGGCTTCTTATAAGGACAGCAGCTGCCACGGATCTGGGCCCCGCCCCACTCCAGCACGACCTCATCTTACCCAATGACGTCAGCACTCTCTTTCTAAATAAGGTTGCCTTCTGAGGTTCTTTGAGGGACGTGAATGTGGGGGCACACTGCCCAATCCGGAACCCCCAGGCAGGCATGGGGACTGACCGTGGCCACAGGCCTTACCCGCATCTCAGTTGAGGCTCCCTCCCCGGCCTGTGCCTGCCCCCAGGCCTGACCCCGCAGAGTTTGCCACCCTGTGCCTTCACTGTGTCTCTGGCGGTTCCGACCCAGGTGCAGAGCAAAGCTGTGGGCCCCACCCAGCTGTGTTCAGTTGCCTTCAGTGCCAGTGGAGACGTGTTTCGGACAGCAGGGCAGTCACCGGGCCTCCCGCGCACCCACCGAGAGCAGTGCAGTGCCCATGGGGGCCAGGGCGCTGGCAGGGTTGAGAGGGCAGGGCATAGGCAACCCAGGGCGGGGTTTGGCTTTGCCTCCTCTTCTGTGTGACCTGGGGTGGGTCAGCGCCTCCCTCTGTGCATCACCTTCCGAGTCTTAAACCAGGGACTCCCTCCCTCTCTGCGCTCTCTGCTGACGCTAAGGTCTTGGCTTGGAAAGACTCCTTGTCTCTTGGGGAAATTCTCCCGTCCTCTCTCCCGCGTCCACGCTCGGCGGTCCTCCACCCATTCAGACTCCGCACCCACCTCCTCACCTGTCTGCACCTCCCTGAGCCTCACCCGGTTGGCCCCTCACGGGTCCTGGGCTCCCCTGCTCACCTCGGCTGGCCTGGAAGCCAGGGCCTCACCAGCTCCGGCTCACTGCTGCCCAGCGCAGAGCAGGGAGCCGGCCAGAGGGTTGCGCCTTGGGGGCAGGGCATGCCGGCTTCCAATAAGCCCATGTGAGGGCCTGCCCCCGTGCCCCAGCTGGAAGACTTCCGTCAGCCTCACCTCCCGACCCTCAGCCTCCTCTAGGAGGGGAGAATAGAGTGAGAAGAGGCTGGCAGCGCCGGGCCCCCATCACTGTGTTACTGAAAAGAATTTGTGTCCATGCCCTGGGCCCCGGGTGGTGCCAGCATCGGAATCTCGCAGGAGTCCTCCCCTTCGCCGGCTGCCTTCACGTGAGCCTGGAGGGTGCCTTGTGACCCTCGAAGCAGCGCCGCTGCCTCAGCCCCTCGTGACCTTCGTGCCGCTGCTGTTCCCTGGGCCTGGAACTCCCTCCCGCTCCCCACTGCGCCTTTGTTCTGCACTGAGCCCAGGCACGATCTGTCCAGGAAGCCTCCCTTGCTGATCCGCACCCTACCTGTCACCCCACATCAAGCACCTGGCCATGTGCCGACCTTTGCTGACTGTGAGCCCCTTGAGGGTGAAACCAGGTCTGGCCCCGTCCCACGTGGTGGATGCCAGGGTGTGCGTTCCCTGCAGTCACCGAGATCGCCTCCTACCTCAGGGCCCTGGGGCGGGCGTCCGACCTCATAATGGGGCCTCACCAGGCTAAAGTCAAGCTGTGGGACAGGGCTGGTCCCACCACAGGCTGCAGGGGAGAATTTCCATTTCCGCCTCTCCCGGGGCCTAGGGGTGCCTGTGCCCGTCTGCCCATTGGCCCAGGGCCCATCCTCCCCCTTCACAGCCACCTCAGAGCCTCTTCCAGTCTCTCTCTGACTCTCCCCCCTCCTCTTGTGAGGACCCTGTGAGGACATCGGGGCCCGGGTCCCCCAGGATCACCCCCCTCCGCCCGCCGGTCTCAGGGCCCTTATCACAGCTGTAGTCTGTTTCACGATCAAGGCAGGTGAGTCCTGGGGGCGCGTGTTCTGCCCACCACAACCCTGAGCAGAAGACTCTCCATGGAAGCCCACTGTCCAGACGAGGACTCCGGGGCCCCGCTGCCGGGAGCCCCAGGGTTAGGGACATGGTCCTGGGTCCCAGGTGCCGAGTCTCGCCTGCCCCTCATCCCAGCCTCCTTGCGTGGACGGAGGCGCTCCTGGCTTAGCCAGGGCCTGGGCGGTGGCTCACCCCGGCAGGCCCCCGTTGTCCTCTCTGGAGCTTTGTCCTGCACCCCGCTGCAGGCACTGACTGGAAGCTGTGGGCCCAGGAGCCAGGGCAGGGCTGGGCGCTCCTCACAGGCTCCCTTATCCTTCCACAAATCTCTCCGTGGAGACAGGCAGGTTGGGCACCAGCCCTGGGGACCTCTAGCCAGCTCCCACTGACTGCAGCCGCTCAGGGGCTGGGCCCTCCCCAACTCCAGCCTGCCCTCGCCCCCTCTCCCGAGCTGGCACCTGATTTCCCCATGACCGAGCCTCTCCTGGTGCCTGCCTCCGGGGAAGCGGGGCTTGGTCAGTTCAGAGCTGCCTGGTCAGTGACTGCTCAGAACCTGATGTGTGGGCGTGAAGGGATCAGGGTGGGGGAGGTTTGCTCCCCACTTCCCCTGTCCTCCTCCAGCCAGGTCCAAGCCCCAGGCCCTCTGGTGGGTGCAGAGCCTGGGTGTTGCCAGCCGCTCACCTCCCTGAGGCTGCAAAGCCTCTCCCCTGCTGTAGGCCCCAGTGGCCCTGACCAGGGTGACCGTGGCAGGCCCCAGTGGCCCCCAGCCTCATCACATCCCTCCCAGCACACTCAGTCTGCATCTTCCTGTGTACCCTTGAGACAAGCACCATGCGGAGTTACACACGTCAGGCCTCGGGGGCCAGAAGGTGGGCCGGGGGCTGGGCCCGGGGCTCCCAGGTCTGATATCTGGCTTGTGTCTCCTGCAGGTTTGGCTCAGAAGAAGGCAGCCCCGACAGAGGTGAGTGTCTGGAGGGGACGGAGGGCCTGGGGTCCCCACCCTGACCCACTTCCTCCCTACCCGCAGAGAAGCTGTGTGGCCTGGGGGGCTTCCCGCACCTCTCAGGCCCCAGACGCCATGCAGTGTCCACAGGTGGATGGACACAGGGTCCACGCCAACCACGTCTTGAGTAGTCAGGGTGAAATTCTGCGATGGAGGAGGGCCCTGCATCTGAGGGGCCGCGCCCCCAGTGGTGGGGCTGCTGGTCAGGGCTGCATGGGCAGGAAGGGCTCGTCTGGGTTACAGGTCATGTGGGGCCAGGACTCTGGGGGATGGGTGGGGGAGGAGAGAGCAGCTCAGGGGGACTGGGGGCAGGAATGGAGGAGCAGGCCGGAGGGTCAGACGCTGCCCAGAGGGCAACGCCCGAGGCTCCCAGCTCCACCCACGCCCTGAGCGTCTGTGAGTCACTCGGTGGCGTATGCACTGTCCCTTCCCCGTCTTGTCATTGCTGCCTGTCTCCTCCGGAGAGCTCTCTGCACAGTGGTCCTGCATTAGCAGCTTCTGCCAGCCCCGTGGCATGGAGTGGCCTTCTTCCCAGCCCGTGTGCGCGGGTGGTGTGGGCCGTTCCCCGAGGGCGCCCTAGCTGCTGCGTCTCCCCGTCTCCCCGTCTCCCCACATGCAGCCCGCAGGGTACCTGTTCCCGAGTCCCGTTCCCAGGAATGGTCCCCAGGGCAGTTGTCGCGCCTGGGCTGCCCTTGGGCCCTGTGTCCATACCCTGAGCCGTTCAGACTTTGTCTACCTGGTCTGGGACCCTGGAATCCTTCCTCGGAGTACCCCCTGCGTGGGGGCATCAGGGAGGGCGGCACAGGTGGCTGGATATGTTCCTGGGGAGAGCCTGCCCCCTGGCGGCTGCCTGGGAGAATGCACCAAACATGGCCGAGCAGCATCAGCTGCCAGGGGTGGGCACGGCAGGGGTCAGGGCTGCTGGAGCATCACTGGGGCCGATGGCGGTGGGATGGGGTCTGGCCGAGGGGAGCAGTGGGGGTGCTGGCCAGTGTAGGGCCCCTGGGCTCTCCAAGGAAACACAATGGCGCTCCTTAAGTGTTGGTGCCTGGCAGGGCCGTTCCCCCTGGCTGGCCTCTGTGTCGCTTCAGACTCCCACGGCCCCTCCTCACATCCTCCTTTGAGGGCAGCAGGCTGAGGCCCCCAGGGTAGGCGGCTCACGCCATCTGCTAAGATGCCTGTGCTGCCCGGCAGCCCGCAGGAGCGGGCCTGACCCTGACCGTCTCCCTCAGGGACCAGATGCTCTTCTCAGTCTTCCAGCCTAGGGGGCTCACTAGGCTGTCCTGTCCCATGGGGACAGTGGGCGGTGGGACATCTGTGGTTGTCACAGCTGGGGGGTGCTCTCAGCATGGAGCAGGTGGAGGCCAGAGGTGCTGCTCAGCACCCTGCAGTGCCAGGGCAGCCCCACCCCAGAGAGCAGTCTGGCCTCAGTGTCCACAGCACCTGGGAGAGACCCTGAAGTTAGGGGCTGGGGCCGCCCAGTCCTCCTGCCCTTCTGGAGGAGCCAGAGGTCTCCCTCTCAGAGTGAGCGCTTCTGGGTGTCCAGCATGGGACACTGAGGGACCCCAGCCAGCCCGTTAGGTGCCTGCAAATGAGGTGTCTCCTGCTGCGCCCCGGGGTTGCCCGGACCTGCCCCTGCCCTGCTTGCCCCTGCTGGGCGCAGCAACTAAACCCTTTCTTCCCAGGGTTTCAGAGCGTGCCCTGCTCCGGTGGGGGTGTTCCTCATGAAGTTAACACTTCCTGCTTCCTCTGCCCAGGCCCTATCCATGACGGCACAGCCGGGCCCTGGCCATGGGAAGAAGTTGGGCCATCGAGGTGTGGACGCATCCGGCGAAACCACCTACAAGAAGGTTCCTCGGCTCCCCTTAGCTGGCTGGGGGGAGCAGGAGGGAGCAGAGGGGAGGGGGTTCCCACGGGTACCACAGATGGGGTCCATCACCCCGACACACATCAGGGTCTGCCCAGGGACAGGTTCTGGAGTCCTCAGACCTGGGTGACGCCCCAGTGTTTGCTGTCCTTGCCCGGCGGCCGGACGGCGTGCTTTGTGGCTCAGCCTGGCTGCAACCCCTGCCTGGCTCTGAGTCTCGGGAACCTTAGCAGTGCCTGGGCTCTCAGCCCTGGTGAGGGAGAGGGGTTACGGGTCCCACCACCACCTCAGATCGTGGATGGGATGCTCGGGGGTGGCCTGGCTCACACCGTGTTGGCAGGAAGTCTGACCCCCACTCTGTTCTCACCCACGCCTAGGTCCTGTCTTTTTAAAAAAATACTCGCTTTACTGAGATGGGATTCACACACTGTAAAATTCACCCTTTAAAGTGTTCAATACATGATTTTTAGTACATTCGCAGAGTTGTGCAGCCATCACCTCTAATTCCAGAACATTCCGTCAGCTCAAATAGCCCTGTCCCCATTAGCAGTCACTCCCCATCCCCACTCCCAGCCCTGGCATGCATGCATCCCTTTCCCGCCTCTGTGGATGGGCCTGTCCCGGACCTTTCGTAGAAGCGGAATCCCACGCCGTGTGGCTTTCTGCGTCTGGTGTCTCACTGAGCATAGCATCCTCAGGGTTCAGTGGCTCTGGGGCCCACGTCACAGCCTACTCCTGTTCACGGCCGAGTCGTGTTCTGGCGCGTGGGGGCCCACGCGGGCCCATGCGGCGCCTGCCCTTCGCTGCGTCTTGGACGCTGCGGTGATTCACACGCCTGGCTGTTGTGGACTGTACTGCTGAGGACACGTGTGCGCGTCTGTGTGGAAACGTGTTGGTCGGTCTTGGGCAGACACCCAGGAGTGGAATTGCCAAGGCATCTGTAACTCCGTGTCTCCCTTTGAGAACCTCCCAGACAGTCTGCACAGCAGCTGCTCCGATTTTCAGTCCCGGCAGCGCTGCCTGAGGTCCCGGCTCCCCACGTCGTCACCAGCACTTGGGGTGGTTGTCTCTGATTCTGGCGTCCTCGCGGGTGTGAGGTGGTGTCTCTTCATGGTGTTCGTGTTTTGGCTTGCTTGTAGAAATGGGCTTTTGCCATGTTGCCCAGGCTGGTCTCAAACTCCCAGGCTCAGACGATCCTCCCAGCCCAGCCTCCCGGGGAGCCACGGTGCACAGCCCGTCCGTGGTTTGATTTGCTTTCCTTGGTGCCCGGTGACATGGAGCGTCTTTGCGGGCTTGGCCATTTGTATGTCACCTCCGGGCACACATCTGTTGTGTCCGTGGCATCTTGAGGAGTTGACCGTGCAGGCCACACCTGGAGTGTGACTTAGGAGGGAGGCTGGCCAAACCTGGGCAGTGCCACCTGCCGACCATCCTCCCTATGCCTCGCACTCGCGACAGGAGCACGGGAGACCTGAATTAGAGACTGGAGGGCTGAGGTGGCTTCCCAGGGCTGACGCGGACACGGCGCTGAGAGCGCACAGCCAGAATAACACCATTGATGCCGATGATAAAGTATCAGCAGGCGGCTGGGTGCGGTGGCTCACGCCGGGAGTCCCAGCACTTTCGGAGGCCAAGGCAAGGGGATCAGCCGAGGTGAGGAGCTCAAGAACAGCCTGGCCAACATGGTGAAACCCATCTCTACTAAAAATACAAACATTATTCAGGCGTGGCGGCGCACACCTGTAATCCTAGCTACTCGTGAGGCTGAGGCAGGAGAATTGCTTGAATCCGGGAGGCGGAGGTTGCAGTGAGCCGAGATTGCGCCATTGCACTCCAGCGTGGGTGACAGAGCAAGACTCTGCCTCAAAAATATAAAAAATTAAGTAAAAATAATTGTTAACAGCTGCTGACACCACATCCCCAAGAGGGCCAGAACCATTGTACCCATCCCTGTCCACAGGTGGGGAAACCGAGGCACTGAGCAGCCGTGTGGGTTGCCTAGTGTGACCACATGTATTACATAGAAAGCAGCTAGCAGGAACCTGTGTCTGCAGACATGAAAGTGATCTGGGCATCACGTTGTGAACGATACCCCTAAAAAGAAACCCCGACAGTGAATCAACCCTTGCTAAGTTGGAGCTATTTCATACTGTGAGAACCTTCTAGAACCTCGCTAGCCAACAGGACTAGAGGGCTGAGTGAAACGGGGTGGAAGTCATGGCCGAGCCCTGTACTGGCTGTGTGGCCCAAGGGAGGGTGACCCCACCTCCCGGCCCAGTGTCCACAGCTCAGCAGCTATAGGACGGGCGTCCCGGGGGCCAGGGTGGGGTATTGGCAGGTGACGGGTCCCAAGCTGCAACTGAACACAGACTCCACCCCCTGGGGTGCGCGCAGGGGGTACAGGGTGGGGCCAGGAGCAGCCTGGGGGTGACGCCCTGGTCTCCCCACAGACCACCTCCTCCACCCTGAAGGGCGCCATCCAGCTGGGCATCGGCTACACCGTGGGCCACTTGAGTTCCAAGCCCGAGCGGGATGTGCTCATGCAGGACTTCTACGTGGTGGAGAGCATCTTCTTCCCCAGGTAGGAGCCTCAGGGCTTGCCTGGCACGTGCAAAGCTCCTAGGTGGAGCGGCCTGTCCTGAGCGCCCTTCTGTGCTGGAAACAGCTCCCTTGAGCCCTGGCCCTCTGTCATTCAGGATATTCATTTGCTGCTGAATCAGAGACCTAATGTAAAGGCAGTTTAAAAGCAGGAAAGATTGAGGGTTAGCTCTCCTCCAATCCACAAATGCCAGTAAGCAGTGCAGGGCTGGTCAGGAGACACCTTGGTGTTGGAGTCCTGGGTTCCTTCTGGTCACCTGACACCAGCATTCTCAGTATACAGCTCTGTGGCCAGTGGTCCCAGGTGGCTGCTCAGGCCCCTGCCATCACGGCTTCATTCCAGCCACAGGAGGAACGAGAAGGAGAAGGAGAACAACACAGCCCTTCCATTTAGGACATAAACACAGTGTTCCTGCTCCACTCATGTCTCATCGGCTGAGTGCAGTCACGTGACCACACCTAGCTGCAGGAGAGGCCAGGCGGCGTGGTCTCACTCTTGGCGGCCATGTTCCCCTGGCCAACACTGTGGGCCCTGTCGTTAATGAGAGCAGGGAGGGTGGCTACTGGGGGACGGTCCCATCAGGAGCCCCATGTTGCTTGTGGGATTGGGCTGTTTCACGGAAGCCTTGGAGCTGATCTGCTAGAGGCAGTAGGAGGGGACGTGGTGGGAGTGGGGGAGAGGTGCATAGCCCACCCGCCTCACAGACTTCTCCCGTTCTTCCTCCACAGTGAAGGCAGCAACCTCACCCCCGCCCACCACTTCCAGGACTTCCGCTTCAAGACCTATGCACCTGTCGCCTTCCGCTACTTCCGGGAGCTCTTCGGGATCCGGCCAGACGATTACTTGGTAAGCGTATTCGCTGCCGCAGGCTTCCTGTCTTCCAACAGAACGTGCTTGGGGTCTCAGGGGGCCTGTGGGTCAGGCGTCTGGGGGCAGCCTCCCTGGGTGCCTTGTGTAGGGTTACAGTCAAGTTCAGAGCCGGGGTCTCCTAGCGACTCACCTGGGGAAGGGGAGGGATCAGCCTGCAAGCTCGCATGACTGGCGGCAGCGGGACTCCGTCCTGGCTGCGGGGGCTGGGAGCCTCCGTTCCTTGCCACGCTCAAGCAGGCTCACCGTCAAGCAAGCGAGGGTGTCCACTCCCCAAACAGATGGTACAGTCTTCCGCAGCCTGGCGCCAGAGTGACCGACCCAAGCTTGTGGTTAGAACAAGTCACTGGGACGTGGGTGCCCCGGGGACCAGCTTTGTCGGACCTCCCAAGCTCTAGCTGTGGCTTGATGCTTTCAAGTCAGAAAAGTCAAAATCTAGGCCAACCCCTTTGACCTAGCAGCCGGTTACCAGGGCCCCTAAAAGACGCATGCGGAGGGTGGCGCTCGCTGCGATGGCCTTGGAGCTCGTGGGCACCGGCACCACTTCTGAAAGCTCTGGGTGGCCTTTCCCAAGCCTGCCTGGTGTCTTGGAGAACTCTGTATCAGGGAAAACGTGAATTCTGTAGAAAAGAGCAGTTGTCGTTCTGGCAATGTCTAGGTGCCCGGGGCCCGTGGTTCTCCCGTCCTGCCCTCACCCGAGGCGGACCTGGGGCCCGTGGTTCTCCCGTCCTGCCCTCACCCGAGGCGGACCTGGGGCCCGTGGTTCTCCCGTCCTGCCCTCACCCGAGGCGGACCGGGGGCCCGTGGTTCTCCCGTCCTGCCCTCACCCGCGCAGCCAGTTCCATGCGTCTTTGGTGGTTGGGTGGGGACTGTGCATGTGTTTGGTTTATCTCAGTCTGTGGGAAGCCTGGGTCTTCCAGGAGAACCGGCCTCTGCTCCAGCCGGGGGTGCGTGCGACCCCCGGGAACCCCAGCCCTGTTCAGGTGCCCGGGAGTCACCATGCCCCGGGTCGTGTCACCAAGGCCCAGCCTTCAGTGTCCCAGTGGCTTGCCTGAGCTGGGTGGGACAGTGGAGAGTGAGAACTGCCCGAGGTTTGTGCGTAGAAATGGCCCTTGGGTGACCTGGACGCCACACTTCTGGCCTGTGAGGCTGCTGGGAGTGAAAGGCGGCGGCCGGGCTCGTAGCAGAGATGGCACCATTGTCCATTATCGGGAGCGGACGGATGAAAGCTGAACTGGGGCCATCTGGGGCTCACCTAGAATCCAGTAAGACTGAGTTCTGGGGCCTCAAGCTGGGTGTGCGCCCATGGCGTCAGGGGGCCAGCCTGCTGTTGGTGACCCCTGATCCTTCTGCTCATCTCGGGGTGAGAATTCTCCTGGCCCCAGTGCTGAGCAGGCGGCAGCCCTGGCCTCTGTCCAGGCTGTGGTGTGAGTGGCCGTGCGCCGGCGGTAGGGGACGGGCCGGTGTGCGTGTGGCCGTCCCCAGGCTCCCTGAGTCTGAGTGGCCACAGGTGAGGCTTCGGGGACGTGGGGTTACCAGTGCTTCTCTGATGAGAAAGCTGAGGCCACTGTTCCCTCTGGTAAGTGGGGGTGGCCCTGGCACGGCCCTCAGCTCAGGACAGCCAGGCAGGAGAAGGTGGAGGTGGGACGCAGGGTGGGGCCCAGGCCTGCCCAGCGGTCGGCCGGGGGTGGAGAGGAGGACGCGGTCAGCAGCGCGGCTGCAGAGAGCCCCGGCCCCGACCTCGGAGCCTGTGGGGGCTTGTCCTGGCCCTGCCTGGCACCGAAACCCACGCATGGGGCTGTATCTCCCCGGCAGCTGAGACCCATGGAGGCTGCAGCCCCACTAGCCTGCGCCCGAGGGCAACTGCCATTAGCGTGTGGCTCCAGAATGTCCCTGTCATTGGTGGTCTTTGTGCGAAGCTCCGCTCGCCCTTTCCAGAGCGTTTTCCGAGCTGCAGATGAGATCAGCCTCCCCCCTGCCACTGCGGACAGGAAGCAGGGATTTGTGCCTCGGGGGTGTACTCCGGCTGCTAGGCGTTCCCCGCTCCATGTGACCTGAGGACAGTGGCCCAGGCCTCCCAGGGAGGGCACCAGCCCTAGGAGAGGCCTGTCCTCGCCCTGTGCCACCACGCCTGTGTCGGGGAGGCTGGAGGGCGAGGCGTCCTGCCGTGGCGGGGAGGGTGGAGGAGCCGCGTGGGCCCTGCGTTTCCTGTGGATATTTGTGGCTCGTGGCTGTGGGCGGTGAAAGGCAGACAGATGGCCAGCCAGGTGACAGCAGTGGCCTAGACAGCTCTCCTTGCAGCCTCAGAGCCCCCCATGGCTTACACCCTGCGCCGTCACTCCCAGCCAGGCATGGCAGAAGCAGCGTGAGTGGCTGTTCTGAGCCACCGAGGGGGACAGGGCTGTTGGTGACTCTGCAGAATCCAGCCCGTGTTGACCGGCGTGTGATAACTGATGACGCCATTCCCTGGCCCAAGACCACCCCGCACAGTGGAGTGGCGGGGGGGGCGGTGACTTGAGCCCCAGGAGGGATGGGGGCGTTCCCAGGCCCTGGGCCTAAAGTGACCTCATGTTTCCCAGTTCCTCTGGCCCCCAAGCATATCCACACGTCAGAGTGCGTGGAGCTGGGGACCCAGCTCGCACCCAATCCCGGCTCTGTCAGCATTTTCCACAGGTGGTGCCCCTCACTTGCTGGGGCTCCTTTTGAAATAGTCTTGCGCTGTTGCCCAGGCTGAAGGGCAGTGGCGCTATCACAGCTCACAGCAGCCTCGACCTCCTGGGCTCCAGCAG
Source organism: Sapajus apella (assembly GCF_009761245.1). Taxonomy (NCBI): domain Eukaryota; kingdom Metazoa; phylum Chordata; class Mammalia; order Primates; family Cebidae; genus Sapajus; species Sapajus apella. The sequence continues at coordinate 7,618,683 of NW_022437017.1, forward strand.
TCCTCCTACCTCAGCCTCCCAAGGTGCTGGGATTACAAAGTGCTAGGTGAACCACCATGCCTGGCCTCCCCTGGCTTCCGCTCGCCACCACCCCTAACTCTGGGGAGCGCCCCCGACCTGCTTAGCACAGCAGCGTTCTTCCCAGTGGGGCCGGCAGCACTCAGCACTCGGAGGCCACCCTTCCGTCATTCAGTGGATCCGGCCCCAGCGCTGACCCTGGGTGGACCTGGCTTGCTTCGCTGATGGGGAGCTCGCTGTCACCTTATCCGTGTAGACCAATGGTGGCCACTTAGGATTTTACAGGATGTGACCCGGATGCCTTGGCCCCGAGCACAGTTCGTTGGTTCTGTACCCGAAAGGCTCAGGGTAGCACCCACGGGCCTCATCTTCACTCTCGTCCTTAACAAATACCTGCTGTGTGTCAGTGACACAAAAACCTCCGCCTCCACAGGCCTACTGCCTAATGGCTGGCACAGGGCTGGGGGAAGAGAGACAGTGAGCACATCATGAAACAAACAGCAGGGGCTGAGAACAAGGGCCAGAGAGATGGGGAGGAAGGGCTTGGACTGCCAGGGGCCAGAGTGGGGCCTGCCCACCAGAGATGCAGCTCCCATCCCAGAGGTTACTTCTTGGACCAGCGTGGCTGCTGGGCTTCCAACCATCACATCAGCATCTCAGGAGGGAAATCGGTGGGAAGGAGAGAAGGGCAAATACGCAGGTGCACCAGCTGCCTGTCGCCCTTCTGGGGAGCCTTCCCCGAGTTCCACCCCTCAACTACTGCATATGCCTCATGGGGCAGAGCTGGCGTTGTGGCCACACCAAGCTGCAGGGGTGCTGCCACACCTGCTGGCGCCCCCGTATGATCAGGTGTTTGCTTCTAAGGAGAGGGGGAGGCAGCCTGGGGAAGTGCCCTAGCGGGCCGGCCCTTGGGCTGCAGAGTTGGCTCGGCTCAGGCGCCACATGTCGCTGGCTGGCCTCGGGCAAGTCACGACCCCTCTCCGAACCTCTGTTTCCTCATCTGTAAAATGGAGGGACAAGTCAGGTCCAGGGGCTGTCGGGCAGACTGGGAGCGGCGCCTCTGTGTGTCCGGCAGCCTCGGATCACTGACACGCCTCCCCTGCTTCCAGTACTCCCTGTGCAACGAGCCGCTGATCGAGCTGTCCAACCCGGGCGCCAGCGGCTCCCTCTTCTACGTCACCAGCGATGATGAGTTCATCATCAAGACCGTCATGCACAAGGAGGCCGAGTTCCTGCAGAAGCTGCTCCCCGGATACTACATGGTGCGCGCGCCCGCCCCCACCTGCTCCTGCCGCCTTCTCCCGGCTGGCAGAAGCAGCAAGGCTAGGGCGAGCAGGCATCCTTGGGGCACAGCAAGAGGCGCCTGGGGACTCACCCTCGGGGTCCCTGGGCAGGGCTGGGTGGGCACCGGCCCCTGCCTGGCTCCCCACCCCCACCTTGCCAACACCCCCTATGAGCTGTGGGTTTGGCTTAGGGTTAGGGCGGCCCATGGGCCACGTCTCTCAGGTGCCATGGAGACCCAAGTGGCCCAAGGGTGACTCAGAGAGTTGCAGAGAGGAGGGGATGGGCCGCCAGCTGGTGCCCCACAAAAGACCAGCTGCTCAGGTGGGCGTGAGACAGCTCCATCTGGCCCATTCTTCATCCCACGTGACTCAGAAAGGGCACATCAGGCCCTGGGTTGGGGAGCAGGAGTCGGCGGCGGCCACTGTGTTCTTGGGCCTGGGACTCGGGTACTTGCCCAGACGGGGTGGGCGCCTCCCACGTGGCCAGGTCACAGCTGCTGCCCGGCCACTCTGGGCAGCACAGCCTGTGACTCAGTTTCCCCATTGAGGCCTCCTCCATCACTCTGTGTGATGCTTACGGTGGGGCCCAGGCTCCCTAGATCAGGCTCAGCAAACTCTGTCTGTCAAGTCCCAGAAAGTGAGTGTTTTTGGCCCTGCGAGGCTGTGGTCTGTGACTCCAGGGCTCAGCTCTGCCTGGGTGGCACCGAGCCGCCGTGACCACACGAGAATGGACGGGTGCGGCCATGTGCTCATGAGCGTTGTTCATGGACCAAGAAATGCAAATTCCATATCACTGTTCACCCGTTGCAAAAAACTATTTTTATTTCTCCTCTTTTTATTTATTTAGTTTACTTTTATATTTTTGAAATGGAGTCTTGCTCTGTTGCCAGGCTGGAGTGCAGTGGCGTGATCTCAGCTTACTGCAGCCTCCACCTCCTGGGTTCAAGCGATTCTCCTGCCTCGGCCCCGAGTAGCTGGGACTACAGGTGCACGCCACCACACCCAGCTAATTTTTTGTATTTTTAGTAGAGACGGGGTTTCACTGTGTTAGCCAGGATGGTCTCGATCTCCTGACCTCATGATCCACCTGCCTTGGCCTCCCAAAGTGCTGGGATTACAGTGTGAGCCACCGCGCCTGGCCTCTCCACTTTTTAAAACTGAAAAAAATCATTCTCAGCTCACAGCCCCACAAAAATAGGTGACAGCCGGGTTCCGCCAGGGGAGTGTTGGAGTTTGCAGAGCCTCCCCAGGCTGGTGCCTGAGGCCTCGCCCACTACTCCTCTCCCTGTGGGTCTGACCCGGCCCTGACACCCGGGCAGCATCCCCCTGGGTTCGTCATAGAAGGTTCTGGGCAGGGGAGCTGTGGCCTCACCTGGACAACCCTGGGTCACCCAGTGCCTGCTTGGGGTCTACAGGGCAGAGCGGGACCCAGATCCTGCCTGTGCCTGCAGACCCGGATGTGGAGTGAAAGTCCCAGCTGATCAGTCCAAAACAGGCGGAGCATAGCCAGCACAGAGGCCGGGCGCACGCCTGTGGTCCTAGCACTTCAGGAGGCTGAGGTGGGGGGATGGCTTGAGCCCTGGAGGTCAAGGCTGCAGTGAACTGTGATCGCACCATGCAGATCTCCAGACTGGGCGACAGAACTCCACTCTGTCTCAAGAAAATATGCGCGCACGCGCGCGTGTATGTGTATGTGTGCGCGTGCGTGTGTGTGCACATGCATATACATATGTGTATGTATTTAGGATAGACAGAGCATCACTTTTCTGTCCTCCAGACCTCCCAGCAGGCGAGCCCAGCTGGGGCGATGTCCTGTGGGCAGGCAGGGAGTGTGGAAGCCTCTGGAAGATCAGAAGTGCCTGACTCGGGGCCTGGCTCTGTAGAAACAGACCCTCCTGGAGCTCACAGTTGGATGGGGAGACCCCGAGACCCGTGAGAGTAGGGCGCTGTGGGAAGGCCAGGTGGGCACCTGCAGAGGGAGGAAGGGGTCCCTGAGGACTCCTGGGGAGAGAGGGGGCTGGCCAGGGGCATCCACAAGTCCCCTGAGGCAGAGGCCAGCTCCGCCCACCCCCGAGAGCCTGTGGCCCGGCTGCCCCTGAGACCTGTCCTCTCCTCCCGGCAGAACCTCAACCAGAACCCGCGTACGCTGCTGCCCAAGTTCTACGGGCTGTACTGCGTGCAGTCGGGGGGCAAGAACATCCGCGTGGTGGTCATGAATAACATCCTGCCGCGCGTGGTCAAGATGCACCTCAAGTTTGACCTCAAGGGCTCCACCTATAAGCGGCGTGCCAGCAGGAAGGAGAAGGAGAAGAGCTTCCCCACCTACAAGGACCTGGACTTCATGCAGGACATGCCCGAGGGGCTCCTGCTGGATGCCGACACCTTCAGCGCCCTGGTGAAGACGCTGCAGCGGGACTGCCTGGTGAGGCTGCGGCCCGGGCGGGCACGGGAGGGTGAGGGTGCGGGACTGCCTGGGGAGGGCAGGCAGGGCTGGGGAGGGTGCCAGGCTGAGGCCCGCCTGCCCCGAATCCAGGGTAGGCCCCAGCCCACCGTGGGGTCCGGAAGCAGCTCAAGCTTTTATGGCCTTAGCGTAAGATGTGGTTGGACACAGTGGCCCCTGCCTGGGATCCCAGCACTTTGCGAGGCAGGCGGATGGCTTGAGCCCAGGGGTTCAAGACCAGCATGGGCAAGATTGTGAGACCCCATTTCCCAGAGAAAACACAAAACAAAACACCTCTCCAGACCCAGCCCTTGGGGGTCGGGAGTGTCTGCACTGCTAAGAAGTGGTTCCTCTGGAGATGACATGGTGGCAGTGGTACAGAGTCCCCCTTAACCCCCAGAGAAGAGAGCCCAGCCTTTGGATGCTGCGGCCACAAGCCCAGAGCTCTCTGACCAGCCTTGAAAACTTGCTGTGCGTCAGTTTCCCCACCCATCCAATGGGAGGACTGCCTGCCCTGTAGGCTGCGGTGAGGGCCCTTATCTATCCGGTGGGGGGTCTGGCTCCTGTCCCCGTGGAGCCTGCGGTGGCTCTTCCTCTGCCTGTGTGAGCTGTGTTGTCCCTGCCCTACCCTCACAGCTGAGGCATGCAGCCAAGGAGGGGAGGCCTCAGTCTGTTGGGAGCAGAGCCTGGAACCTCCCAGCTCCCGCACTCCACCCAGGTCCCCCGCTGACCACCCCCAGCTGCCTGACCCCTTTGATAACTTGCTTGCTTAAATTTTTTTAAGAGTTTAAATAAAAAAGAACTTGACTCACATGTCCAGAAAACCGCCCAAACCACTCAGGCCTCAAGGCTACTGTGGGCACCCACGCACCTGGGTGTCGGCTGTTGGGCCAGGCACATCCTCGCCCTTGGGCCTGGGCTGCTCAGGCATAGGCCCGGCCCCCTGTCTCTCAGGAAGGAGCAAAGCCAGGAAGGAAAGTCCCCGTCCCAGCGCCCGAGGCAACCTGCTGGGAGACCGGAAGCCCTCATTCTCTGGCCCGCTTTGAGGCCGCTGTGTGACCACGGCCCCTCTGTCCCTGGATAAGGGTAGAACCCCACCCCTGCAGGGCCGTGGGACTACACCCCTCACATCCGAGCCCACCGGGCCATCGGGCCGTTGCGGGGTGGAGCCAGCTGACCGCATGTTCGCGCCCCACCCTGCAGGTGCTGGAAAGTTTCAAGATCATGGACTACAGCCTGTTGCTGGGCGTGCACAACATCGACCAGCACGAGCGTGAGCGGCAGGCGCAGGGCGCGCAGAGCACCTCGGATGAGAAGCGGCCCGTGGGCCAGAAGGCACTCTACTCCACGGCCATGGAGTCCATCCAGGGCGGCGCCGCGCGTGGGGAGGCCATCGAGTCGGACGACACGTAGGTGGGCGGGGGGCCTCCAGACCCCTCCCGCTTCCCTTCCCTGCGGGCTCCAGCCCCTCAGACCCCCGCACCCAACCCCGTCCCAAGTGTGGAAGCTGGCAGGGAGGGCTGGCGAGGGTGTCATGGGTGACAGAGGGACTGGGAGTCTGGAGCCTGGCATCGGTGCCCCAGAGCGAAGCCAGGCTGTGGTGCCGGCCACAGGCTGAGTGCAGGGTTCGGGGCCTGGTCTGGAAATGACAGGGTGGCACTTCCATTCGCCCGTGACTGGGCCAAAGCCACTGGCCATCCACAGGAATGACATTGAGATGGCATTTCCCCATGGTCCTCAGAGGGGTCCACGCGCCGCCTGTGTAGAGTGGAGCCACAATGGTGTGGAGGATGCGTGGGAGGCCAGAGGGACCGGGCGAGGCGGTGCCCTCAGCGGGACACAGCGCACGACGCGGAGGGCTGCAAACTCTGATTCCACCCAGATCAAAGCGGCTGTCATTCCAGCAGTTGCCAAGGTGGGAGGGTTGCTTCAGCCCAGGAGTTCAGTACCAGCCTGGGCAACATAGCGAGACCACATATCTACAAAAAATATGAAGCTTAGCTGCAAGTGAGCCTGTAGCCCCAGCTACTCAGGAGGCTGAAGGGTCCTGCGAGTGTGGCAGGCAGAGGCTGCAGTGAGCTGAGATTGCGTCACTGCACTCCAGCCTGGGTGACAGAGTGAGACTCCATCTCAAAATTTAAAAAAAAAAATTTTTTAATTAAAATTTTTAAAAAAGACCAGGTGTGGTGGCTTATGCCTGCAATCCCAGCACTTTGGGAGGCCAAGACAGGTGGATCACCTGAGGTCAGGAGTTCCAGACCAGCCTGGCCAACATGGAGAAATCCTGTCTCTACTTCATGCAAAATATTAGTGGTGTGTGCCTGTAATCCCAGCTACCTGGGAGCTGAGGCAGGAGAATCACTTGAACTCAGGAGGTGGAGCTTGCAGTGAGCCGAGATTGAGCCACTGTACTCCAGCCTGGGCAAAAAGAACTGAAATCTGTTTAAAAAAAAATGGCTGCTGACCAGCCGCGGTGGCTCACGCCTGTAATCCCAGCACTTTGGGAGGCCGAGGCTGGTGGATCACGAGGTCAAGAGATCCAGACCATCCTGGCCAACATGGTGAAACCCCGTCTCTACTAAAAATATAAAAATTAGCTGGGCATGGTGGCAGGTGCCTGTGGTCCCAGCTACTCGGGAGGCTGAGGCGGAAGACTCGCTTGAACCCAGGAGGCGGAGGTTGCAGTGAGCCGAGATCACGCCACTGCACTCCAGCCTGGAGACAGAGCAAGACTCCTTCTCAAAAGAAAAAAAAAAAAAAAGTGTCTGCCACAGATGATGGGAATGGCGGTGGAGAGAGGAGGCCATACCTCAGTAGCCTACAATCAAGTCTCTGCTGGACGCCAGGGGCAGAGGGGCCAGGCAGGCCCTCACAGCTCGGGGTTTGGTTGGGAAGACGCTCGCATAGCCCTCCTGGGATAGTATGGATGTTGGGGCAGGGTTGTTCTCTGGGGTGGGGCTGTCCTGGGCACTGTAGGGTGCTGAGCGGTGTCCCGGGCCTCCACCCACTCCAGGCCAGGAGCACCCCCAGTTGTGACAACCACAGATGTCCTCAGACACGGCCCAGGGGATGGGATGGACAGGTGTCGTACGGCAGTGCTGAAACGGTGCCCTGGTCACAGCAGCTCCCCGACTGTGGGGACAACAGAGCCTTCCCCTTGGTTACCGTGTTCAGTCCTCACAGCGGCCTTGGAGGAGGGAAGTGGGCTTCCCCCGTCTCCAGTGGAGGAAATAAAGGCTCCCCGGTGGGGGCAGCACTCCTCAGCGCAGCCGCCAGGCGTGGAGCCAAGTTTGACTGGCCTGGCCCGGGGGGCAGTGCTGGCTCACACTAGGCCACTAGCTGAGCCTTGATTTGCAACAGTGGTGGCGTGTTCATGGACAGCAGAGGGGGAGTTGGAGCCCCAACCAGGGTGTAGCTGGGGGCGGGGAGCCAAGGCCAGGCACAGCTCCCACTCAGACCATCCTGGTGGTTGTAGGGTCTTCGAGGGCCCAGCGGGGGAGCAGGTGAGCACAGTAGCCTGTGGTGTGAGCAGAGCGTGCAGGGCCCGGGCCTAGCGGGTCTGGTCCTGGTGGCTTCAGGATGGCTGCTGCACGTGTGGCCTCACTAATCGCGCTGGGCAGGGGACGTGTGGTGTGGTGCCGGGTGACAGTTAACTTCCCAGGCTGTACCTGAGACCCTGTGGCCCTGCCTGGGCATGCAGCGTGCGGTGTGTGCATGTACGTGTACGTGCATGTGTGTGTCTGTGCACATGTGTGTGCGTGGGGGGTGCGTGCCCGGGCCTCCTAGCTGGGACTCCTCAGCAGCGCCTGGGCCCGGGTTTCAGGCTGGGAGTGATGGAAGGATGTCAGGACAGAGGTTCCCGGGTGTCAGGCCCCACTCCAAGGGCTCCACGGGAGCAGGTGGATTCCCCAGCCCTGCCTGCCCCAAGTCCCAGCTCTGTGGGATGCTGACGGTGCCCTTGGCCTCTCTCCCCAGGATGGGCGGGATCCCTGCCGTGAATGGCCGCGGGGAGCGGCTACTGCTGCACATCGGCATCATCGACATCCTGCAGTCCTACAGGTGGGTGCGGGTGTGCAGTCACACAGGGGGGTGCCGTGTGTTCAGTCACACACTGAGGGGTGCCAGGTCTGCAGTCACACGGGGTGTGCCGGGTCTGCAGCCTACAGGTGGGTGCCTGGCTCTGCAGCCTACAGGCGGACACCTGGGTCTGCAGTCCCACCGGTGGGCGCCCCATGGACACCCATGTACAGAGGCGCTTGCCCGCGGAAACAGCAGCACCAGCAGCTCTTGGGGCTCCTCAGCCTTCTGGAAGGCTCTTGCTGGGCTGTTCCCTCTTGAGCCCTAAAGGAAGGTGTCTGGTCACCTTCAAAATCCACAGAGTGAGTTGCGCATAGTGGCTCACGCCTGTAATCCAGCACTGTGGGAGGCCAAGGTGGGAGGATCACTTGAGCTAAGGAGTTTGAGACCAGCCTGGACAACATAGCAAGACCCTGTGTCTACAAAAAAATTTTAAAAATTAGCAGAGCATGGTGGTGCTCCTGCAGTCCCAGCTGCTCAGGAGACCTTGAGGATCCCTTGAGGAGGATCCCTTGAGCCCGGGGCTGTAGCAGTGAGCCGTGATCACAGCACCGCACTCCAGGCTGGGTGAGCAGGACCCTGTCTCAAAGACAAAATCCAAGGAGTGGGTTTGAGGTCTCACTTTGGGGCTCGAATATTTGTTTTTTGTTTTGAAACAGTCTCACTGTGTCCCTTAGGCTGAAGTGCAGTGGCGTGATTTTGGCTTGGTGCAACCTCCACCTTCTGAATCAAAGCGATTCTCCTGCCTCAGCCTCCTGAGTAGCTGGGACTGCAGGCACCTACCACCACGCCCAGCTAATTTTTGTGTTTTTAGTAGAGACGAGATTTCACCATGTTGGTCAGGCTGGTCTTGAACTCCTGGCCTAAAGTGATGCACCCCCCTCAGCCTTCCAAAGTGCTGGGATCACAGGCGTGAGCCAACATGCCCGCCTGGGGCTCTAGCATATTTAAATACAGGGTCACCCACCCAGTGCTGTGGACATTGGGACCAGGTGGTTCTCTGGGGTGGGGCCGTCCTGGGCATTGCAGGGAGCTTAGCAGTGAGCCTCCACCCACTCTCTGCCTGGAGCACCTGCCACCCTGAGTTTTGACAGCCACGATTGCCCGAGGCCATGGCCCAGTGTCCTGAGGGGTGCACAGTGCCCCCTGAGTGAGGCCACCTGGCGTGGGGGGTGATGTCAGCTGCCACTCCGGGCACTCTCTCCACAGGTTCATCAAGAAACTGGAGCACACCTGGAAGGCCCTCGTCCATGATGGGGTGAGCGCCTGCACCCCTCCTCCCACCTGTCGTCCCGGCCTCCCTCCCATTCATCGCTCCACAAACAGACCACCTCCTGGGGCCAGGTGCTGAGGACTAACATCTGTGTGGCCACAGCCTGTAGAATCCAAGATCCCAACAGACACCCCCATTTTTCAAGAGTGTTTAGAAGGTCCAGGCCATAGCTTCCAGGATAAGCATGGAGCAGGTCAGGGTGTTGGCCGGCAGAGGCCTCTGGGGATGTCTTAAAACTCACCAAGGCCCGGAACCCACGGCCCAGAGTGGATAGGAGCCCTCTCGCTCTGACGAGGCCGGCCAGGATGTCCTGTGCTGCCGCCCCACTTCCCTGGGGTTGTCCTTGTCCCCTCGCCCACAGTGGACAGGCACCACCTCCCACTGCAGCCTGTGAGGGTGGAGTCGTTCACGGTCCTGGCGCGTGGCCACTCCCCACCAAGAAGACTGGGAAAGGAGGCTGCATTCTGGGAAGCCAAGGGTCACATCCCAGCAGGGCCCCAGCCAGGCCATCCTGCCTCAGCCTCCCCTGCAAGTCCACGTGGACCACTGTGCCTGGCCAGAATACCTGATTGACCTGGTTTAAAAAGGCAAAAATGCTGGCTGGACGAAGTGGCTCACGCCTGTAATCCCAGCACTTTGGGAGGCCGAGGCACGTAGATCACAAGGTCAGGAGGTCAAGACCATCCTGGCCAGCCCTGTCTCTACTGAAAATACAAAAATTAGCTGGACGTGGTGGTGGGTGCCTGTAATCCCAGCTACTTGGGAGGCTGAGGCAGGAGAATTGCTCAAACCCGGAAGGCAGAGGTTGTGGTGAGCCAGGATCATGCCGCCGCACTCCAGCTCGGACCGCAAAGCGAGACTCCGTCTCAAAAAAAAAAAGGAAGTCAAACATGCTAACAGGTCTCTAGTGGAAAAGTTCCCGCCTCTTCCCTGTCACCGTCTCCCTCCCCAGAGGGAGCCCCTGTTCCCAGTTCCGTGAGCCCCTCCCAGCAAGCCATGGTGCCATGGACACATCTCCAGCCTTTTCACATGGAAGGTGCCCCCCGACCTCACCCCACACCCCGTGTCTGTCTGGGGCTGTCCCTGGCTGTTGGTTGATACGCCCTCTGACCCCGGGCACCCCCACCACTCTCTTCCAGGACACCGTGTCCGTCCACCGCCCTAGCTTCTATGCTGAGCGCTTTTTCAAGTTCATGAGCAACACGGTCTTTCGGAAGAATTCCTGTAAGCCACCTGAGCCCTGTGGGGTGGGAGGGACTCTAGGGGAGGCTGAGAACCCAGTGGGCAGGGACGGTAAACCCAGAGCCCCTGTGCCCCCCCTCAGACCGGGCCTTACCCGGAGGTAGGGTGGTCAGGACATTTACCTGCACAGGGGTAGAGCATGGGTCCACAGCCTGAATCCTGAATCCTGGCCTGTCCTCCCAGTGTGCCTCAGTTTCCCCATTTGCACAGCATGGTGAGGGTACAGTGTTTATATATGGGATGGGTGGGCCTGGCCCCCCCAGGTAGCTCACAGTGTGTGGGACTGCCCACAACATCACCTTCACCAAGGAAACCCATCCCAGCCAGGAGAACCCAGGAGGCCAGCCCAGCAGAGTATGGGAGGGGAAGGTGGGGACTCAGGGTTCATCCAGGGTGCCCTGGGGAGGTCCCCATCTCTAAGGACTCAGCTTCCCCTCGTGCCACTGTAACATCTGGTCTCAGGCTTGGGGTCCCAGGTCCCAGTGCAGACCTCGGCCTGTGGCCCACCTGCTGCAGATGGGTTCCTCCCGGGTCTGTTGCTCAGGGCCCTCCGTACTGGAAGGCTCCCGGGCTCCCCAGCATCCTGCACAGGCCTAGCACACAGGTGCTTGGGAAGTGTCGGTGGCGTGAATGGTCCATGGGTACGCACCCATGGGGGCCGCTCCCGGGAGCAGCAGGGACAGGCACGCCAATGTCCCGCGCTCACAGTGGGGCCGCTCTTCCCGGCTCCGAGGTCAGGGACCCCCTCTAATTGACACCGTGGGAATTGGCAGACATCACGTGTTAGGAACTGTCTCTGGAGAGCCGGCTGTGGAGCCTGTCCCCACACGCCACTCTCTGGGACCATTGCCACGGGGTCATTCCCAGTCATCCTGGGGTGTTTGCCAGCCTTTGGCGATTATAGGAAGCTGCACAAGGCAAACCGAGCGCCTACTGTTTACCAGGAACTGTGTGGGCCATTCCGGGGCCAGAGGTCACAAGAGCTTGGTGAGGAGGCAGAGCTCAAACAGCTCTGAGGACTGGCCCAGTCCCTTGCGGGGCGCTGTGGCATCACCTGCCCCGCCCAACCCAACTGCTAAGGTCAGCCACCGGGGCCCAGAGACACCAAGCCACACAGCCAGTGGGCGAGCCTGGATCTGGGCTCTACATGCTGAGCCACTGAGTTCTCCAACGACACCTGGTGCTCCCCAAGGCTCTCATGTCTGTCTGAAACTGGGGGCCCTGGCCAGCTTGATAGATGGGAGCCACAGGTCTGCAGGGCCCGGGAGGGCAGGCACTGTGCCAAGCCCCGTGTGTCTCAGAGATGGTTGAGTGGGCAGGACAGGTGACTAGGACCCCCAGTGCCTCCCGCAGCCAGCCTGGTTTTCTACAGAGGCTTTATTGCTTCCTGGCCTCAGGGATGGCAGAGGCACATGCAGGCAGCGGTCCTGTCTGGGCTTTGCTGCGAGCCCCCAGCAGCCCCAGGTGCCAACACACACCCCCCCTCCCCTGCAGCCCTGAAGTCCTCACCCTCCAAGAAGGGGCGCGGTGGAGCCTTGCTGGCCGTCAAACCCCTGGGGCCCACAGCCGCCTTCTCCGCCAGCCAGATCCCCAGTGAACGGGAGGAGGCCCAGTATGATCTGCGGGGGGCCCGCAGCTACCCCACGCTGGAGGACGAAGGTGAGGGGCAGAGGGCGGGAGTGTGCTTGTGGGGGCCGCAGGGTGCCAGCAGCAGCCCAGTGGGCGGGGCACAGGCCTCATCCTGAGTGCTCATCACTCAGTTGCCACCTCCGGGACCTGCAGAGCCGGCCCGGCCCCAGGGAAGAGCCCCAGAGAGAGCTGAGTGTGGAAGGCTCCACTGGGCACTGGGACAGCTCCCACCCTCTGTCACAGTCACTGTCACCTAGGTGCACTGGGATGCCATAGAAGGCATGTAGCCCCCGGGCTGGGCCTGATGTCAGGGAGTTGGGGGGGTGGAATGAAGGAAGGGACGTTGCCATGTGCAGACCGTGGGGCAGTACTGCACCTGCTGTGGGAACAGCAAGGAGGATCTTGTGGCTGAGCAGTGGGGAGGGGAAGAGAGGGAGGAGGCAGTGGGGTGGGGCAGGCCAGGTCGCACAGGGCCTTCTGGGCTGTGTAAGGGTCTGGATTCTATTTTGAGAGCGGTCAGAAGTCTTCATGCAAGGGGGAACGTCACCCTTCTCTGCCGTGTGGGGAGATGGCATGTCCGGGAGGCTGCAGGCGCTGGGCTGTGGGCTCCCGGGTGAGCCCAGCCTCAGGGAGAACCCTCTGTGGTGTTTGGGGCCCGGAGGCTCTGCAAGGTGCCCACAGTCCTCTCCTTGCAGGCCGGCCTGACCTCCTGCCCTGTACGCCACCGTCTTTTGAAGAAGCCACTACAGCTTCCATTGCCACGACTCTGTCATCCACATCCCTCTCCATTCCTGAGCGGTCCCCCTCGGAGACGTCAGAGCAGCCCCGGTACAGGTGGGTGGGGCATCCGCTGTGCAGGAGGCGGGGAATCCACTGTGCAGGTGGACGGGGCATCTGCTGTGCATGTAAGTGGGGCATCTGATGTGCAGAAGCACGGGGCGTTGCTGTGGATGTGGGCGGGGCAATTGATGTGTAGGAGGGCGGGCCATCAGTTGTACAGGTGGGCTGGGTATCCAATATACAGGTGGGCGGGGTTGCCGAGGGGGTGGGCCATGGCTCTTCCCCTGTGTCACCTGTTTGCCTTTTCTCTACAGACGGCGCACACAGTCCTCTGGACAGGATGGCAGGTGAGACCCAGCCCCCTTCCCTCCCTGGGTCTCTCACCGGCTCATCCTGCACAGCTCACAGCTCCCATTCCCGCCCCCCGACCCCTCTGCTCTCTGCCCATTCTCTCCTGGGGACAGATGTAAGGTTCCAGCACTCAGCCCTAGAACCACACAGAATCTGCTAGTCCCTTTGTTTTTCTTATGCCCTGGGGCAGCTCTGGCCTGTGGATCTTTCGATATTTCTTCTTCTATTAAGTTTTCTTTAACTTAAAGAAAGTACAAGAGGGAACATCATGAAATGCCCCCTCCTGCAACGGCCCGTCCCTTCCCAGGAGCAACCACTGGTACTGTGGGTTTGTCTCTTTGCAGAGGTACTTTCTGGGGACACAGCAAATGTGCACCAGGCTTGTGGTTCCTTGATTTATTTTTCTTTTGAGGCAGTGTTTCACTCTGTTGTTCAGGCTAGAGTGCATTGACGCTATCTCGGCTCACTGCAACCTCCACCTCCTGGGTTCTAGCCATTCTCCTGCCTTAGCCTCCCTAGTAGCTGGGATTACAGGTGCCCACCACCACACACAGCGAATTTTTTGTATTTTTAGTAGAGACGGGTTTCACTATGTTGTCCAGGTTAGCCTCGAACTCCTGACCTCAGGCAATCCATCTGCCTCAGCCTTTCAAAGTGCTGGAATTACAGGCGTGAGCCACAGCGCCCGGCTATGGTTCCCTTTTATTTTGACACAAATGGACACACCCATGCACACCGCCTGCCCCTTGCTGTTGTCAGGAGACTGAAGATGGTCCCACGGGTGGGTGCGCCGCTCCCTGTTGTGCCTGCATGCCGGCCTTCCATCCCATGGGCTGCACCCGGCTTCAAGTGCCCAGACCTCACAGACATTTGCGAGGTCCCCAGGGTCTCACTCTTGTGAACACTGGGGCAGTGGCAAGGTGTTGCTTTCCTTAACTGTGTTTTAATCACTGCTGCCTAATGAAAGAAACCCCTTGGTGTGCCGTGGTGCCCAGGGTGTGCTGGGTGGGATGTGACCCTCCCCTCTGTCCAGCATGCCATTTGGAGAGAGCACATGCCCAGGCCAGGCTCCCGGGACACTGACTCACCTGTCAGACCCTCGGTTGCCAGGTTCAGGAACTCTCATGGGGGTGGGCAGGATCTGTGACGCCTAAGCCGGTCGGGGCCACCATTCACTCATATGCCTCAAGAGCCTGCTGTGCCCCGGGCCCTGCCAGCACCACAGTCACCAAGGGACCCAGGTGGACAGTCCCCAGGCTGGGAGTGACAGCCAGAAAGACCAGGCCCGAGCAGGAGGCTCCCAACCCCCCTCTGGGACTGGCCCGGGAGTTCACTAGGCACTCCTGGGGGTAGGACAGGGGGACAAGAGGAGGGAAACTGAGTCACAGCCTCCCATTGCCTGCAGGCCACAGGAAGAGCCACCCACGGAAGATGGCCTGCAGCAGATTACAGTGCAGGTGGAGCCCACGTGCAGCGTGGAGATCGTGGTCCCCAAAGAGGAAGACTCAGGGTGAGTGTGGCCTCGGCGGGAGGTCAGGGCGCCCACCTGCTGCGGCCCCAGAGGAGCCAAGAGCACCCCAAGGTTTCAGAATGAAGCCGCTCCATCTTACTGGCTTGTATTAACAGGTGGTGGTTTTCTACACATTTTGTTTTTGAATGAAGGCAGTGGTTCTCAACTAGCTGGGGCTGATCCTTGTCCCCAGGGAACACTGGGCGATGCCTGGGGGCATTTGTGGCTGTTGGAACCGCGGGTGCTCCTGGCATGGAGTGGGTAGAGGCCAGGAACGCCACTCAACATCAGCCTGCCGTGCCCAGGACAGCCTCACCCCAGAAAAGGACCTGGTTCCACTGTCCACAGGGCCAAGGGCAAGAGACCCTGGGCAGAAAGTTGTGTAAAAGCATCTCTGAACTTCCAAGTCATGAGGGCTTTTTTTGCCTTTTTAGTATTTACTTATTTTATTTTTTATTTTATTGACTTATTTTTTTGAGACAGTTTAGCTCTTGTTATCCAGGCTGGAGTGCAATGGAGCGATCTCGGTTCACTGCAACCTTCACCCCCCCAGGTTCAAGCTGTTCTCCTGCCTCAGCCTCCCAAATAGCTGAGATTACAGGCGCCCGCCACCACGCCTGGCTAATTTTTGTATTTTTACTAGAGAAGCAGTTTCACCATGTTGACCAGGCTGGTCTCGAACTCCTGACCTCAGGTGACCCAACGACCTCGACTTCCCAAAGTGCTGGGATTACAGGTGTGAGCCATTGCGCCCCACATCAGTGCCACACACTTCTAGACTAGCAGATTTGGTGAGAATTTGCCCCAAGGGTAAGGACAGCACCAAGCCGTGAGGGGTCCACTGTCATGGCTGAAAACCCTCCCACCAGGCCCCACCTCAGCCCTGGGCCCACATTTCCACATGCGATTTGGTGGGGACACACACCTCAACCATGTGGAAAGAATGAGCATCTCTGTGTGGGACGGGACGTTCTCTGTGAGCCCTGTGATGTCCAATCTTTTTTTTTTTTTTAATTGCATTTTAGGTTTTGGGGTACATGTGAAGAACATGTAAGATTGTTGCATAGGTACACACATGGCAGTGTGGTTTGCTGTCTTCCTCCTCATCACCTATATCTGGCATTTCTCCCCATGTTATCCCTCCCCAACTCCCCGCCCCCCACCATCCCTCCCCTGTTTCCCCACCAGGGACCCCAGTGTGTGATGCTCCCCTCCCTGTGTCCATGTGTCTCATTGTTCAACACCTGCCTATGAGTGAGAACATGCGGTGTTTGATTTTCTGTTCTTGTGTCAGTTTGCTGAGAATGATGGTTTCCAGGTTCATCCATGTCCCTACAAAGGACCCAAACTCATCGTTTTTTATGGCTGCGTAGTATTCCATGGTGTATATGTGCCACATTTTCCCTGTCCAGTCTGTCATCGATGGGCATTTGGGTTGGTTCCAGGTCTTTGTTATTGTAAACAGTGCCGCAATGAACATTCGTGTGCATGTGTCCTTATAATAAAACGATTTAGGCCGGGCGCGGTGGCTCAAGCCTGTAATCCCAGCACTTTGGGATGCTGAGGCAGGGGGATCACGAGGTTAAGAGATCGAGACCATCCTGGTCAACATGGTGAAACCCCGTCTCTACTAAAAATACAAAAAATTAGCTGGGCATGGTGGTGCGTGCCTGTAATCCCAGCTACTCAGGAGGCTGAGGCAGGAGAATTGCCTGAACCCAGGAGGCGGAGGTTGCGGTGAGCCGAGATCGCACCATCCGGTTTGCAAAAATAGCTGATGGACAACAAAAAATGAAAATTTTCTAGCTCATTTAAAAAAAAAGCAAAAGCCAAATTGGAGGATGGGAAAATAATCCTTCAATAATGAATGATCACCAAAACTACTGCCACCAAGGTCATTCAAGAATGGCCACATTTTTCAAACATGATAACCATTAAATAAAAATTCAAGCCAGGCGCGGTGGCTCAAGCCTGTAATCCCAGCACTGTGGGAGGCCGAGGCGGGTGGATCACGAGGTCAAGAGATCGAGACCATCCTGGTCAACACGGTGAAACCCCGTCTCTACTAAAAATACAAAAAATTAGCTGGGCATGGTGGTGCGTGCCTGTAATCCCAGCTACTCAGGAGGCTGAGGCAGGAGAATTGCCTGAACCCAGGAGGCGGAGGTTGCAGTGAGCCGAGATCGCGCCATCGTACTCCAGCCTGGGTAACAAGATCGAAACTCCGTCTCAAAAAAAAAAAACAAAAAACAAAACAAAAAAAAATAAAACGATTTATAATCCTTTGCATATATACCCAGTAATGGGATTGCTGGGTCAAATGGAATTTCCATTTCTAGATCCTTGAGGAATCGCCACACTGTCTTCCACATGGTGGAACTAACTTACACTCCCACCAGCAGTGTGAAGATGTTGAATCTTCACTGTCATCATTCAGTTCCTTTATGTCTTTTTTGTTGTTGTTTTCTGAGACAGAGTCTCGCTCTGTTGCCCAGGCTGGAGTGCAGTGGCGCGAATCTCAGCTCACTGCAGCCTCCACCTCCTGGGTTCAGGTGATTCTCCTGCCTCAGCCTCCCGAGTAGCTGGGATGACAGGCACAAGCCCCATGCTGGCCCCTTTCTCTCTGTCCTTTCTGTCATCTGTCTGATGCGTGTAATCCCATGCTTGCGTCGTTACCAAATTCTTCCTGCCTTTCTAATGATTTTTGCTTGAGACGGTTTTTTATTTTCGTTGCAAGAGACCTTTTTTAGCACTCACAGCAGCATAGACCAGAAAATAAAGCTCTGGGGATTTATCTTCCACCCGGCGTTCCTGCCACTGTCAGCTCCTGGCCGTTGCCAAACCTCGAACCATAAAATTTCAGGCTTGGCTAAAAAGAACTGAACCTCCGACGTAGCAGGAGGGCGTGTGTAGCCGCATTCCTGGGATAAACACTATGCACCGACTGCATAGCCAAGACCGAGGCCGTTCCTCACCTCCTCTCTGTGCCTCCGTTTTTGCAAAAGTATCACAGGGACGGTAGCTGCACCGTCTCCATCCTTCACGATAGACTCAGTGAGTTAATCACAGGAGCCCGTCCTGGTCTATAGTAAGTGCTCAGTGAAAAGGACAGAGAGGCTGGGCTTGTGGGCTCCTGTCTGTGATCCCTCCTAAAGGACGCTGAGGCGGGAGGATCGCTTGACCCCACGAGTTGGAGACCAGTCTGGGCAACATAGTGAGACCCTGTTTCCACATACACACACACAAAATTAGTTGGGTGTAGCAGTGCACACCTGTAGTCTCAGCTACTTGGGAGGCCAAGACGGGAGGATCGCTTGAGTCTAGGAGGTGGAGACTGTAGTGAGCCATGATGACACCGCTGCACGCCAGTGTGACTGATGGAAAGAGAGCCTGTCTCAAAAAAATAAAGAAATAAAAGGAGAAAGCTCTGATCCCAGTGGGGTGGTGCATCTCTCCCCACTTGACAGGTGAGGTGACTGAGGCTGAGGAGGAACAGGCCCTCCCAGGGTGGCAGAGCTGGGGAGGGTGAGGCCAGCACCTGCCCGCAGGTGTGCGTGTGGGAGGCAGGGCCGAGCTTTCAGTGGGCTGGCAGGTCATTCCTGGGGTCAGCGTTTGGGGGCTTCTTGAGGGGTTTGTTCTGATTTGCGTTAAATAGTAGGAGCATGTAGCCTGCGGTCAGCTGCCTGGGTTTCTATATCAGTGATGAGTGTGCGAAGCCCCTGCCTGGATCCCGAGCCGGGCAGTAGGGAGGCTCTGGGTGGGGTTGAGGGTCAAGTCTGCCTGTCTGCTCCGTCCCCAGGGTGGAGGCTTCCCCGGCCGGTGCCTCTGCTGCTGTGGAAGCAGAAACTGCCAGCCAGGCCTCGGACGAGGAGGGTGCACCCGCCAGCCAGGCCTCAGACGAGGAGGACGCGCCCGCTACTGACATCTACTTTGTAAGTGCCCCGGGCTCCTCCTGACTCCGACTCATCAACCAGACTGTCTCTCTCACATGTTCCACCGTGTGCACACCGTGTGCACATGCACATAGGCACGTGAGAACACTGTGTGCACACACACACACTGCACACAGGCACGTGAGAACACCGTGTGCACACGCATGCACACGGGCACGTGACAGCACCGTGTGCACACGCACGCACCCGCACATGGGCACGTGAGAGCACCGTGTGCACACGCATGCACCCGCACACGGGCACATGAGAGCACCATGTACACAGACACCTGCACACGGGCATGTGAGAACACCGAGTACACACACACCCGCACATGGGCACGTGAGAACACTGTGTATACACACCTGCACAGCCACATGAGAGCACTGTGTACACACACACCAGCACACAGGCATGAAAGAGTGCTCTCTTGACCCTCTACATGCTCTCTCACACCAGCCGGCACTCTCACGCCACGTTCACACCCACGTCCTCTTCCTGGTCTAACCCCACGAGGTGGGAGGCACCTCCAGACCAGGCCTTTCCCACGCCCCAGAGCTGCCCCTGTCACCTCCCCAGCCTCTTGCCCACGGCACCTTCCGTGCCACCCATCTCCGTGGGAGTCATCCAGAATCCTCAGACTCTCGGCCCCTTGGGAGGCCCCGGCATAGGCCAAGGCCCAGCACTCTTGACAGCCTAGATGTTCAGGCAGGGCTGTGGCAACAGGACCTTTTTCCTGTCACCGTGGGTATGGCCAGGTGGGCTCGTCCTTGAGGAGGGCCGGGGGACAGGCAGTGGCAGGAGGGCCCCCTGCTCCCACACCGCACACTGGGGACTCAGGGCTGCTCCTGGTCGAGGCTGGGTCTGCCCGGCCCTGGGGACCTGGGATCCCACCTGCCTTTTGCCAGGGTCTGAATGAGGTGGCTGCTGGGTAGCCAGCGAGGCCTGGGATGTCCGGGCAGCATCTGCACTCCTCAGTGGCCCCACTCAGGGGTCAGGCAGCTTCAGGTCACAGGGAGGGCCGGAGGCTGCAGCCCAATTCCCAGACGGCCTGTCCTCACCCTGCACCCCCTGGGACGGTGGGTGGGGTGCGGGCATCAGCCCTCAGAACCTGTTTTGGGGGCATCCACTGGCTGCTTCCTAACTCCCCTGCTATCTCCAGGGATGCTTGTGGGGTCCCTGTGCCCCCACCTGGCTCTGGAGATGGGAGGGGCAGGCCGCGTGCCTTTGCCCCCACCCACCCCATGTTGCCACCCCTCTCCCCAGGGCTGGTTTGTGCGTGTCTTGGTCTCCGGATGGTACGGGGCCCGGGGGCATATCCTGCTGTGTGTCTGTGTCCTGACACCCTGCTGCGTGGGCAGCAGAGAAAGGAGAAGGGAGGCCTCAGTCCCACCCCTGCCCTGCACCCCCGCCTCCGCTTGGCACTCAGCTCTCCCCACCTGCTCCCACTGCCTCTCCCACCCGACCGCGGGGTCGCCGCCTCATCCGCTGTCCTCTGTTTTCCTTCCTCCTCCCGCCCGCCCGGCCCACCCCGTCCAGTTCACGGATGGGAGGTACTGGATTTACTCTCCCCACCATCGCCGACTGCGGGCCGTGACGTTGAGCGCCTCGGGGACTGTAAGTGACCGCAGCCGGCCACCCTGGGGAGAAGGGGCGGTGCCCCTCGGGCAGAGGGAGCCGCAGGTCCCCAGCCGGAAGCACAGGATCCAGCGTCCGCTGTTCTCCAGAAGGGCTTTGGGGAAATCACGGCTGCGGTTGAGGTCAACCAGGCTGGGTCCGGGCTGGGCACTGAGCTGTGTGCATCACTGGGAATGTCACTTGGTCCCGCGTTGAACTGAGCGCTCCATAGGGCGGCACCATCACCAGCTGCACAGCTGAGGCCCGGGGCCTGCCTCTGGACCCAGCCCTTCCGTGTCAGGGTGTCTTGGGTAGACGCTTCTCATTCGTACAGACCTGGCTGCCCTGGCCCCCAAGGGGCATCTGCTGGCTGCGTGGGGGAGGTTGCACAGGTCAGCAGAGTGGCCACAGGGCTGGGCTCCGAACCGTAGGGCCATGGAGATGGGAGGAGATGGTGTCTCCACACCCACCTCACAGGTGGAGACGCTGAGGCCTCAGCCAGCCTGGGAGACCACATGGTTTAGTAAAAATCCAGGTCCCCGAGCTCTCAAGGAGTCCCCCCGGGACACCACATGGGCCCACGTAGCTAGCTGTAGGATCCTCGGGGCCTGCTCTTGTCATTATGACCAAAAAGCCAGGGACCAGAGAGGCCAAGAAACCTGCCCAGCACTGCACAGCCAGAATGGGGCGCAGACCTGAAGCAGGGGTGTCTCCTGGAGACAAAGCCCCCATGGAGGCCGCCCTGGCTCCCCGCCCATCAGCAGACACCTCTGAGCACCGCCGTGTGCCAGGCACTCTGGAGTGACCCCAGAGGTGGAGGCCACCTCCCAGGCTACACCAGGCAGCTCCGTCCCACGGGGCCAACATGAAGCCAGCCACCCTCAAAGCCATGCCCTGGAGATGGACAAGGAGCTGCCCATCGGGCCTGCTGGGAGGGTGGAGCCCTGGAGAGAGCCACGGCCCTGCCGGCCACCGCCCCGCAGGCAGGGAGCAGCTTGCACAGGCTGCCCGGGGAGCGGGCTGCCTGGACTCTGAAAAACACCAGGTTTGAAGGGGCAGAAGCTGGCACTGGTCTCAGCAGCAGGCACAGCAGAAGCAGAAGTGTGGGGGCCGGAGGGGAGGCAGGACGGCCGTTCAGAACACCCCAAGGCCTGAGTGCGGGCGAGGCTCTGCCCTTGGTTCCGGTCTTCCTGGGCTCACCTGGTTCTGGGTCCCAGCTGCCACTGCCCCCCACTTCCCCTGCCTGCCCAGCTGTTGGCTGAGGGGGTCCCTTTCTGTCCCCGCAACTCCTGCAGGACAGGGAAGTCAGCTGTCCTGCCCTTTTTTTGAGACGGAGTCTCTCTTGTGTCCCAGGCTGGAGTGCAGTGGCATGATCTCAGCTCACTGCAACCTCCGCCTCCTGGATTCAAGGGGTTCTGCCTCAGCCTCCTGAGTAGCTGGGGTTACAGGCACCTGCCACCACTCCTGGCTAATTTTTGTATTTTCAGTAGACAGGGCTTCACCATGTTGGCCAGGCTGGTCTCAAACTCCTGACTTCAAGTGATCCACTTGCCTCGACCTCCCAAAGTGCTGGGATTCTAGGCATGAGCCCCCGTACCTGGTCTGTACCCCCATTTATAACGCAGTAGCAGAAGGATACTGTTGTCCCTGCCCAGGTGCTATGTGCGCAGTGCCACCCAGGACGCCTCCCCATCCCCTGACCCCGGAGAGCAGCTCTGAGGCAGCTGCTGCCACCCTCCTCCCCGTGGGCCAGCTCTTTCCGGTGGGGACCCTGTTTTGGCCCCACAGTTTCAAGTCCCCATTGGAGCCGTCAGTCAGCCACCAAATCAGTACCGAGCACCCACAGTGGCTCCCCACGCCAGGCCCTCGAGGGACACGGGGGGCATGCTGGACCCACCATTTTCACATCAGGGATTCCGTGCTGCATATGCAATCCTCCTGGAGGAAAAGGCGAGGCCTGTGCTGGGGTCCCGGCCCGTTGGTGCAGGAGTCAGTCCTCCGAGACTTGGCTTCTCGGGGTGGGAGCTCGGTGCCCAAGGGCTGGGAACAGGTCTGGTGGGAGCTGTAGGACTGGGCAGGGTGGCGTGAGCACAGAGCTGGGCCCTGTGAGGGAGCGCGGAGGTGGGGCTCGAGGCAAGAGAGGGGGTGCCCCCCAGGTTTGGCTTGGGCAGACGGGAGCTGGCACAGGCAGGGCACATGTCTGATGAAACGGCGTGGGTTGGCCTGGGCAGCAGGTAGATAAAACACTGTCCTGATCGGAAGGACGAGCAGTGGGTCGTGGGGTGATGGGGTTGTGGGGTTGTGGCTGTGACGAGCGTAGGGGCTGAGGGACACCAGGTGGACGTGGCCAGGCAGATGTGTCTTCAGGCCTGGCACACAGGGGCCGAGGTCGGGCCCAGTGGAAATCCCAGTTCTGTGCCGGGAGGGGCGTTGAAGGCTAGGGCAGTGACAGGAGACCGAGAGAGGAGGATGTGAGGAGGAGGACGAGGAGGCTGGACTGGAGTCCTGCGGAAGCAGCCTGGGGCAGGCGGAGCAGAGGGAGCTGGAGGGCCGGGGCTCCTCAGGGGGTGCAGACCCGGGGGCAGGGCGGGGGTGTTGGAGGAACGCACCTTCCCTCCCCCCCAGATCTCACCCAGACTTGGGACCCCTCCCTCGGGCACAGCTGGGAACAGCTCTGCCTGTCCCTTGCCCTGGACCTGCCTGTCCCTGTGCACTTCTGGGCTCTTACAGGGCGAGTGGCCTGAGCCTCAGTCTCTCCTGAGCACACACATGGGCAGCCGTGTGTTCAAAGTCCCGAAAGGCTTCTGCATCAGGAAGTACCTCCAGCACCCCAACCTCCCAGGACCCCCGTAGAGAGCCCCCAGGAGCCCATGCGCTGGTGCCCGTGGCGCAGGCAGGACTGGGGGCTGCAGTGGGGATGGGCTGTGGAGGAGGAGGAGGAGGAGGAGGAACACGTGGTGTTCCAGGTCGCGACCCCGACCCGCTTCCGCCGGCTCTGTCACCTGCTGTCTCAGACCCTGCCTCGACTGAACTAACCGCTTTCTGCCACCCCCCCCGCCCCGCTCCACCACACTGAGCCGAGGCCCCAGGCCCATCCAGGTTGGGAGCAGGTCCACCAGGTCAAAGGGGCAGCTGGGCCGAGCCACCCCTCGTCCTCCGTGGGGGATTCGCCTCTTTTATGTTCTCCTGTCTCTTCCTTCTCCCTCTGCCTCTCTCGCGCCTCCTCGCACCCTGCTCTTCTGCGCCCTCCTGCACGCGCCCACCCGCCAGCCCACCGATGAGAGGAGCTGGGTGTACTCCCCGCTCCACTATAGCACCCAGGCCCCCCCGGCCTCCGACGGCGAGAGTGACACAGTAAGTGTGGCCCAGGTGCGCCCGCTGGCTCCGCGGGGTCCGAGGTTCTACTGAGCGCGGTCCCCAGCCTCCGGGACAGACAGGGACTGAGGCCCGGGGCGGGAGGGCACAGGCCGCCCAGAGCTCTGCCCTGGGCTTTCTGGCGCTGGGGGGCCGTGGGGTCAGTGTCTCGGGGCCTGTGTTGGCCCAAGGAAGCCAGTCCCTGGCAGGGGGCTTGGCGGGTGGCCGGGGGGGGTCCTCTAGCCGCCCACCTCCCACCCTCACCTGCCCTCTTGCTCTTGCAGTAATTTCTATGCAGTCCCCGACCCAGAGCCGAGCGCCGCTTTCGCTCCGGCCGCCCCCAGAGGCGCTGCCCACCCCGCTGAGGCCCAGAGCTCGGGAGACGCCCGCCTCGCCGCCCCACTGGACCTCGTCCTCCCCCTGCACGGATGCCGATGGTCAGGCCCCTCCCCCTGTCGGCGGCCTGCCCCTGTGAGACCGACCCTCCCAAGCGGCAAATCGCATTTGAGTCCTTACTCTGCACAGAGACGGAAGCGCGTGTGTTTGCTTTTAGGAAAAGAACAAAAAAGACGCACACACAAAAAACAGACAAAGAAGAACCCCCACCCACTGCACTCCTTGGTTCTTTGCTGTGCCTGCATGTGTCCTGAGGAGGGAGCCGGGCTGTTCCCAGTGGCCTCTGGGGACCCCATCGGCCTGCCAAGGGTATGGTGTCCCAAGCCACTCCGCCTCCATCCACCTGGGAAGCGGACCCTCCCACCCTCAGCTCGGGTTTGGGGGCCTCAGCGCAGGACATCTGACCTGAGCGTCAGCTGTGGGAACAGCCCTCACCCTGCTGAGCACTGTGGCCGCTCAGCATCTGTGTTCCAGCCACAGTGGAGCCCTGGCGCCCACCTCCCAGGTGCCTCTCGAGCAGAAACCTCCGGCACCTCCAATCCAGAGCACTGCACCTGGGGGGCCGGGCCTCCTCTCCCCCCGCTGCCACCCCCTCTGGCAGCGCTTAGGGCTCGGGACTTGTCCTTCCTTTCTGATGGCGGCTACTCAGCAACTATAACGGAGGGCCCGGCGACAGAGACACTTTCTTCCAGGCTGGACAGAGCGGGAGGCCGGGCCTTGGACCACAGGACACCAGCTCAGGGCAGAAGGTCAGGCTCCCGGCCCCTCCGCCTGGAGGCATGGCCTAGCGGCGCAGGCCCAGCTCCGCAGTCGTCTCCTTCGGGACTGGCCTGGTGTCCCTCGCCTTTCTTGTTTGAGTGGTGTGATGTCTCCGAGGAGAGGAGAGAAGACTGCTTCTGCCTTGTCACTCTCCAGCAGGGCAGCGATCCCAGCGTTGGGACCCAGCCCAGACCGCTCTGGGCAGCTTCCTGGGCCCATGGCGCTTAGAGGTGCCGGTCAGAGCCGAGAGCTGGGCAGTCACCCGCCCTGCCCTTCCCCAGGACCCTTGAGAGGGGCTTGTTGGTGATGGGCGTGGGGATTCCCCACTGCTGAGATGTGCCCAGGATGGGAGGAGCTGGGGTGGACCAGAGCAGAAGCCGCACCTTCAGGAAGAATGCTTCTCCCACCCTGGCAGAGCCGGGTGTGGGGTCTGAGGTGGCCAGAGAACCTCCCAGGCAGGAGGGTCTGTGTTTTGTCTGTGGCAAGCTCCGTGCGACACGGTGCCACCTGCTGTTCACGTCCCGTCGGCCTCCCTCGCAGCCCACGCACTGGGCCTGCAGAGAAGCCGGCCCCTCCCCAAGGCCGCCAGTGAGGGCACACTCCATGCAAGCCACCCCTTGAGTCTCTGCCCAGGAGAGGGGACGACCCTCCACGGGAACCAGCTACCCGCATGGCTCCCAGCACCCATCAGGACAAGCCCATGTGGGGTCCTCCCTGCCTGTTCAGAGGGTCTGTCCAGCCCTGGGAAGTGACCTTGGCCCCAGTTCACAGCTTGGTGCCCATCTGCTGGTACCAGCCACCCACCAATCAGCCCCCGCCTTATCCCTCCAAAGGACACGCGGTGGGCACCCCAGGGAGGTGGGGGCATAGGTCAGAAGGGGTGTCTGGGACCTGGATGACCAAGAGGGATGGGCGTCATCATCTCAAAGGCCCACACCCCCAGAGGTCACACTGAGCCTCCCAGGGAGTCCTCAAGTCCCCCTGCCCAGAGCCCTGGCACCAGAGACGTCAGGTGCCTGTGGGGGCGACTCGAGCAGGTGTGGCCCCGGGGGGGCAGCACCGCGTCCAGGGTGGCCTCCCTCTGCTGAGTGAGTCACGTGACACCAGTGCCCGGCCAACGCTCACTTGCAGGAGAAATTTGCAAACCTCTGTGGATATCTTGACATTTCTATTTTCCTGTTGTCTCCAAGGCTCCTTTGGAGATTGACTTTGTGTTGGTTGCGTTTTTTGGTTCCTTCTCAGAGAACTGTAAACCGAGGCTGACGTGCTCCGATGACTGTGCCGGGGGGTGGGGCGGGAGGACAGCAAGACCTATTTATAATGTTTAGCGAACTCGGCCTCCCCCAGACCCCGGCGGCGAGGGAGGCCCTGGACCCACGCCTCTGCCCCCCACGATGGAAGTCTGTAAATACCTTGGTGACCAATGCCCACTTCCCCTCCTGGCTCACCTCTAAGGGCTGCTGTCCACTGAGAATGTGGACAGTGTCCAAATTCCTGTACTGTAAAGACTAAAAGGTGTTTCCTCTGAGACTGATAAGGTGGAAACTTCCACGTGTCCCCTGCCAGGCTCCGTCCCCCTCAGCCATCCCAACATGTCCCCGTTCCCCTGACACCTGGCTCAGTGCAATACTCCCATGGCCGTGGGGTCCTTCACCATGGTACTGTCTCCACAGCCCCTCAGTCCCCACCCCAGGACAGGTGCCCGCCACCTCCTCCTCTCCTCTGGCGGCTCAGTCGCTCCGCCTGTTCCCACCCCAATCCCATTTTTATGGCCGAACTGATTCCGAAACAAAATGAAACTGCAAACCTCGTGTGTCTTAACTGCCCCGGGGTTCCACTCCATTGCTCCGCCCCGTGGTCTGGTGCGTGACAATCCGAAGCGCTGCGCCTTGTGGCAGAGACGAGGGTGCTGTGTCCCTCAAACCCAGAGCCGTGGGCGCCTCTGAAACCATACAGCCACTCCTGGCCCCAGACAACACTGGTATGCAGCCCAGGTCCCCCGCCCACCCATCCCTGCCACACCCCCTCTTTTTATGTCAAAGAGATCTCTAATAAATCGGGTAATAAGCATCCACTCACTTGTCTGCCTCTGTGGGTTCTGGAGGTCTGGTTGGGAGTCTGAGGACGGATTTTGTTTTGTGTTTTTTTGTTTTCTGGGTTTTTTTGTTTGTTTGTTTGTTTTTTTGAGATGGAGTTTCATTCTGTCGCCCAGGCTGGAGTGTAGTGATGAGATCTCAGCTGAGTGCAACCTCTGTCTCCCAAGTTCAAGCCATTCTGCCTCAGCCTCCCCAGTAGCTGGGATTACAGGCACCCGCCACCACACCTGGCTAATTTTTTGGTATTTTTAGTAGAGACACAGTTTCACTATGTTGTCTCAAACTCCTGACCTCAAAGGACTTGCCTGACTCAGCCTCCCAGGTGCTGGGATTACAGGCGTGAGCCACCGCACCCAGCCTGGGGACTGACTTTGAATCTCAGAAAAGCAACCTTTGTGAGATTGATGCCAATGCCGGTAATAGGACCCAAAGACCGTCACGACTGTGAACCTCCTTCAGGTCCCAGCCCAGCTCAGAAAACATTTTATGCTTCCGCCGTCACTGCAGCCCCCCAAAGTTTGTATTTGCTCTGCTAGAGCAGTTCAAATTCAGTCACGTTTGGACCCCTTGAAAACATTTCTCTTGGACTCCCACGTTGAGAAACTACATGGAAAGTAAGATCCTGGCCAGGCGTGGTTGCTCACGCCTGTAATCCCAGCTGCTCAGGAGGCTCAGGCCAGAGAATTGCTTGAACCTGGGAGGCAGAGTCTGCAGTTGGCTGAGATCGTGCCACTGCACTCCAGCCTGGGCAATAGAGCAAGACTCTCAAAAAAAAGAAAAAGTAAGATCCTATCTGTAAGGGAGCCCTTGGGAACAACACGGTTTTCAGCACAGCTGTTTTATAAACTGAACATAGAGGTGATCTAGTTTTTTGGGGTGTTTTTGTTTTGCTTTTGAGATGGGAGTCTCTGTCGCCCAGGCTGGAATGCAATGGTATGTTCTTGGCTCAGTACAACCTCCACCTCCCAGGTTCAAGCAGTTCTTTGGCCTCAGCCTCTGAGTAGCTGGGATTACAGGTGCCCGTTACTAAATCTGGCTGAATTTTGTATTTTTAGTAGAGATGGGGTTTCGCCATGTTGACCAGGCTGGTCTCCAACTCCTGACCTCAGGTGATCCACCCAGCTCGGACTCCGAAAGTGCTGGGATTTACAGGTGTGAGCCACAACACCTCACCTATTTATTTTTTTGAGACAGAGGCTTGCTGTTTTGCTCAGGCTGGAGTGCATTGGTGTGATCTCAGCTCACAGCAACCTCCGCCTCCCGATTCTTCTGCCTCAGCCTCCCGAGTATCTGGAATTAAAAGCGCACCACCATGCCCGGCTAATTCTTGTGTTTTTAGTAGAGATGGTGGCCAAGCTGGTCTCACACTCCTGATAAGTGATCCACCCGCCTCGGCCTCCCAAAATGCTGGGATTACAGGCATGAGCCACTGCGCCCAACTCAAGGTACACTTTTCTTTTGAGACAGAGTCTTGCTCTGTCACCATGCTGGAGTGCAGTGGCACAATCTTGGCTCGCTGCAACCTCTGCCTCCCAGATTCAAGGGATTCTTCTGCCTCAGCCTCTCAAGTAGCTGGGATTACAGACATTCACCACCACGCCCAGCTAATTTTTGTATTTTTAATAGAGACAGGGTTTCACTATGATGGCCAGGATGGTCTTAATCTCCTGACCTCGTGATCCGCCCACCTCAGCCTCCCAAAATGCTGGGATTACAGGCGTGAGCCACTATGGCCAAGATAAACATTTTAAAGGTTAGCTTAAATTTTTTTCATCCCCCAAAAACAGCCCCTCCCAGTCCCAACCAGTTAGAACTGCAAGGGGTGGTGGTAGCATCAACCATGGGCTGGAGAAGCTCAGAATGGGACATCAGTGTCTTCCAGGGCGCTGGCCTCCAGCCTTGCCCCTGAAGCCTTTCTTCCCCATGCCAAAAGTATTTGAGCAGTAAGTCCCCCATGCCCTGCTCAAAACCCTCCCACAGGTCCCCAACACCCACACCACAAAGCTGGGCAGCCTGGGTTGAGAAGGCAGGTGTCAAAAGTGACTTTCCTTCTCTGAGCCTCAGCTTCCCTCTCTCTAAAATGGGTTGATGGGGGAATACAGGGAGTAATCCAAGTTTTTTGTTTCTTTTGTTTTTTAATTTTAAATCCCGGTCGGGCACGATGGCTCACGCCTGTAATCCCTGAACTTTGGGAGGCCAAGGCGGGTGGATCACCTGAGATCAGGAGTTCAAGACCAGCATGGCCAACATGATGAAACCCCGTCTCTACTAAAAATAGAAAAAATTAGTGAGGCGTGGTGGCGCGCGCCTGCAATCCCAGCTACTCAGGAGGCTGACGCAGGAGAATCGCTTGAACCCAGGAGGCGGAGGTTGCAGTGAGCCGAGATCTAGCCACTGCACACAAGACTGGGCAACAGAGCAAGACTACATCTTTAAAAAAAAAAAAAAAAAAAAAAGCTGAACTCCCAAAATCACAGGTGTTCATTGGCAAGTGGTGGAGCATAACGATGACTCTCATAGGAAGGCTTTGTTTCGGTCCCTGCGTCCACCCTCTCCTTTTTGGAGCTGCCTGGACCCTAAGACATTCCTGGTTCCTCGCCTTTCAGGGACCTTGCTTCCCGGCCACGCCTCTCCTTGGCCACGCCTCTCCCTAGCCACGCCTCTCTTTGGCCACGCCCATGAAGTGCCACTTCCGTCCTAGACCATCCTCTTATAGGTCCCACCTCCGCAGGCTCCGCCCCTCACAAATTTCCTAATTTGCTCTTGCCCCGCCCACAGTCCCTCCGACCCCTGAGGCGCGAGGACCTGCCTGAGGCTGCCTCCAGCATTGCCTGAAGGGAGACTCCCCCACCCTGGAGGTGGACAATCCCAACGGAGTCCACCACGCGACCCATATTTGCAGACAGAGGGGAGAATGTGGGGGATCGGAGTCCTCGCGGCCTGGGACGGCCGGATGAATTGCTCTCTCCCGGCTCAGGCACAGATGGGGCAGCCCGTAACGCGCCGCGAGCAAGGAAGGCCCCCGACGCAGGACCCGGCTATTCGTGTCGGCGCCCCGGCCACCGGCCCAGCCGATGGGTCGGGATACGCGCTCGCGCTCCCGGTCCGCGGGTCGCCGAGGCCGGAGGCAGCGGAGCCAGAGCGGGAGCCGAAGTCGGAGCAGGAGCCATGGGCGGCGAAACCGGCGGCGCCGGGAGGACGAGGGACGGCACAGACGGAGGCGGCGGAGCCGGGAGCGCAGGTAGGGTCGCTGCGGGAGCAGCGCTGGGGATCCG
This sequence comes from Sapajus apella, assembly GCF_009761245.1. Classification (NCBI taxonomy): domain Eukaryota; kingdom Metazoa; phylum Chordata; class Mammalia; order Primates; family Cebidae; genus Sapajus; species Sapajus apella. Next base: position 7,648,715 of record NW_022437017.1, read on the forward strand.
GCTCCTACTTCACCGAGGAGTTGGAGATCCCGAGGGTTGGAGATCCCGGGGAGCTGAGAGACCCCCGACGTACTTGGGGAGGGCTTCCTGGAGAAGGGAACAGCTGACCACGAGTCGAAATTAACCAGGCAGCGGAAGGAAGGCGAGAGGCGTTTCATACAGGGGACCGGGTGGTTCGAGGGACAGCCCGGAGGTAACGAGAGACCAGATGGATCATACTGACTCCTGTATGCTCAGCACATTAGATGTTAGTCAGTAGTCGGAGGGAGGTGGGGAGGCCTGAGAGGAATTTGGGCAGGGGAGTGACGCGGACTGGACTGACTTCTCTGCAAGCTTGCTGGCTTTGAGGTGGAGAAGGGGTGGAGAGGGGTAGGCAGGAGCGGCAGCAGGGGAGGGCGGCACAGTTGTCCGGACAGTTGATGATGGCAACCTCGATGAGAGCGAGGCTGTGGGCACCCACAGCAGGGAAAGTGCCTAGATTTCAGACGGATTCTGGAAGTAGAAGGGATAACATTTGCTATGGAGGTGGGCTGTGGGAGGGATGAAGACTCGGAGTCAGGTGGCAGGAGTCACAGCTGACTCCTGGTACCCGGAGCTCAGCTTCCCCACGGCCCACGGTCCTTTTCTTCTGGAGATGGAGCACTTGGGATTTGCTTTGAGCCGCCTCCAGTACAGAGAAACCAGCATGGTGACAGGGACAGCTTCCCAGTCCAGAGCCCCAGTCCTGGCCCAGCCCCTTCGTGGCTGTGACACTCAGGCCAGTCTTGCCCCACACTGGGCCAAGTTCACTCATCTGTTCGTTCGTTCGTTCTTTCCCCCCCCCCCA
>NW_022437017.1:7649640-7651787 GCF_009761245.1 Sapajus apella
TGATTTGCTGCCTTCCTCCCCATCACCTATATCTGGCATTTCTCCCCTTGCTATCTCTCCCCAGCTCCCCACCCCCCACTGTCCCTCCCCTATTTCCCCCCAACTGACCCCAGTGTGTAGCGCTCCCCTCCCTGTGTCCATGTGTTCTCATTGTTCAACACCCGCCTATGAGTGAGAACATGCGGTGTTTGATCTTCTGCTCTTCTGTCAGTTTGCTGAGAATGATGGTTTCCAGGTTCATCCATGTCCCTACAAAGGACCCAAACTTATCGTTTTTGATGGCTGCATAATATTCCATGGTGTATATGTGCCACATTTTCCCTATCCAGTCTATCGTCGATGGGCATTTCGGTTGGTTTTTTTTTTTTTTTTTACAAGATGAGGTTTCACCATGATGTCCAGGCTGGTCTTGAACTCCTGACCTCAGGTGATCCACCCACCTCGGTCTCCCAAAGTGCCAGGATTACAGGCGTGAGCCACTGCACCTGGCTCTTTTTCTTTTTTTAAGACAAAGTGTTGCTCCGTTGTCAGGCTAAGGTGCAGTGGCTCAAACTCAGCTCACTGCAGCCTCTGCGTCCTGAGATCAAGCGATTCTTCAGCCTCAGTGTCCCGAGTAGCTGGGATTACAGGCGCGTGTCACATCTGGCTAATTTTTGTAGTTTTAGTAGAGATGGGTTTCTTCATCTTGGCCAGGTAGGTCTTGAACTCCTGGCCTCAAGTGAGCCGCCTACCTTGGCCTCCTAAAGTGCTGGGATTACATGCCGTAAGTCTTGCTAATGTCATCTTTGTGTTTTTTCATCTGCCGTTTTCTGGTATTGGAATTATTCGCAATAATTTGCCACAATAGGTATGTAATTAGAATTAATGTTTATGAAAAGTCAGTCAAATTTGTGGCCGATATTTAAGAGCTCTGGCACTATTTCAGCTCACTGCAACCTCTGCCTCCCGGGTTCAAGCAGTTCTCTGCCTCAGCCTCCCGCATAGCTGGGATTACAGGTGTCCACCACCATGCCTGGCTAATTTTTTTTTTTTTTTTTTTTTTTTTTTTTTTTTTCAATAGAGACGGGGTTTCACCATTTTGGGCAGGCTAGTCTTGAACTCCTGAAGTCGTGATCCATCTGCATTGGCCTCCCAAAGTGCTGGGATTACAGGCATGAGCCACCGTGGCCTGCCTGGTTTAGGTTTTTTGACATAATCTTAGTGGATAGAGCATTTAACAAAACATTTGGCTGTTGTCTGTGTATAAAGACCTGTAAACATAGCTGGGTGCAGTGGCTCACATCTGTAATCCCAAGACTTGGGGAGGCTGAGACAGGAGGATTGCCTGAGCTCCTGAGCTCAAGACCACCCTGGGCAACATAGCAAGACCCCCTCTGTACAAAAATATGTGAAAAGTTAGCTGGGCGTGGTAGTGTGCACCTGTAGTCCCAGCTACTCAGGAAGCTGAGGTAAGTGGATGGCTTGAGCCCAGGAGGTCAAGGCTCCAGTGAGCTCTGATTGTGCCACTGCATTCCAGCCTGGGTGACAGAGGGACACCCTGTCCATAATAAATAAAAATATAGACCTTGTCTCTAATAAATAAAAATAAACGGCCGGGCACAGTGGCTCACGCCTGTAATCCCAGCACTTTGGGAGGCCGAGGCAGGCAGATCACAAGGTCAAGAGTTCAAGACCAGCCTGGCCAAGATGGTGAAACCCTGTCTGTACTAAAAACACACACACACAAATTAGCCAGGCCTTGTGGCACGCACCTGTAGTCCCAGCTACTCGGGAGGCTGAGGCAGAAGAATCACCTGAACCCAGGAGGCAGAGGTTGCAGTAAGCCGAGATCACACCATTGTACTCCAGCCTGGGTGACAGAGTGAGACTCTGTCTCAAAACAAATAACAGCCGGGCGCGGTGGCTCAAGCCTGTAATCCCAGCACTTTGGGAGGCCGAGGCGGGTGGATCACAAGATCAAGAGATCGAGACCATCCTGGTCAACATGGTGAAACCCCATCTCTACTAAAAATACAAAACATTAGCTGGGCGTGGTGGCGCGTGCCTGTAATCCCAGCTACTCAGGAGGCTGAGGCAGGAGAATTGCCTGAACCCAGGAGACGGAGGTTGCGGTGAGCCGAGATCGCGCCATTGCACTCCAGCCTGGG
>NW_022437017.1:7651887-7673470 GCF_009761245.1 Sapajus apella
TTCCAGCTACTCAGGAGGCTGAGGCAGGAGAATTGCTTGAACCCGGAAGGCAGAGGTTGTGGGGAGCCGAGATTGCACCATTGCACTCCAGCCTCGGCAACAAGAGGGAAACTCTGTCTCAAAAAAAAAGAAAAGAAAAAAGAAATAAAATAATAATAATCATCATCATAAAGGCCCCTGAGCCACCCCTAGGGTTTTGCGTATTCCGTTCCCTTCGCTCTGTTAACTCCTGTCCATCCTGTGGGAACAGTTCAAACACGGCTTCCACCTGAGAAGCTCGCTGTTGACAACCTAGATGCCGTCGGGTGCCCTGACGCATACTCTTGTAACTCCTGCGCCACCAGCCCCAGCCCCCCCTGCCCCGTGCCTCCTCCCTCTCCTGTGCCCTGTCTCAGCCACACAGCCCCCTCGTTGTTCTTAGCGCGTGCCAGGTCAAGGCCTGCCTCTAGGCTGTCGCTCTTGCTCTTGCTCTGCCGCGAGCACTCTCCCTGCAGGTCCTCCCATCGCTGCCTCCAGGCCTTGGCTCAGTGTCAGCCCCTCCCTGACCTCAGCCCCACAGCCCCAGGCCCTGTGCTCACCATCGTTCCTCTCTGGGGCCTCTGCCTCTGCCTAGGGTTGCACAGTGCGTTTATTTGTTCGTGTCTTCCTTGTCGGGGCCCACCAGAGGGTGAGCCTAGGAAGGCAGAAGCCATCAATATTTGGGTCACTGGTGCGTCTCCAGAACCTAGAACAGGGCCTGGCCCCCCGAGGGCACCCCGTGAGCACCTGTGAAGCAGATGACAGCAGCGGGCACTGAGCAGGCATCCGTGGGTCCTCTCCGCAGGTCAGATTCAGAAGAAGAGCGGTGGCAGCGCTCAGGGATGCGAAGCCGGAGTCCCCCGAAGTCCCGATGGCGCTCCAGGGATGGGTCCTCTCAGTCCGACTCGGGAGAGGAGCCGTCACGGGACCAGTGGTCGCGGCGCCGGCGGCGGCGAGCGCGCTCCTGGTCCCCGGGCTCCTCGGCGTCCAGCTCCGCATCTCCCGGGCGACCCCAGAGCCCCCGGGCAGCCGCGGCCGCCCTGAGCCAGCAGCAGAGCCTGCAGGAGCGCCTGCGGCTGCGCGAGGAGCGGAAGCAGCAGGAGGAGCTGATGAAGGCCTTCGAGACGCCCGAGGAGAAGCGCGCGCGGCGGCTGGCGAAGAAGGAGGCCAAGGAGCGCAAGAAGCGGGAGAAGATGGGCTGGGGCGAGGAGTACATGGGTTACACCAACACCGACAACCCCTTCGGCGACAACAACCTGCTGGGCACCTTCATCTGGAACAAGGTGGGCCCGGGTGCCTCCGTCCCCGCAGCGCCTCCGCTGTCCCCGGAGACCCTCCCCGCCTGCACGCCATCGTGAAGGAAGTAGTTTTGTTTTGAGACGGAGTCTTGCTCTGTCGCCAGGCTGGGGCGCAGTGGCGTAATCTCGGCTCACTGCAGCCTCCACCTCCTGGGTTCAAGTGATTCTTCGGCCTCAGCCTCCCGAGTAGCTGGGACTACAGGCGCGAGCCACCACACCCGGCTAATTTTTGTATTTTTTTTTTAGTAGAGACGGGGTTTCACCATGGCGAGAAGAGAGTTAGTTTTACACACGCACGCGTAACCCAGCTTCTGCCGCCGTCAGCTTTTTTTTTTCTGTGGCGCAGCATCCCGCTCTGTCCCCCAGGCTGGAGTGCGGTGGCCTGATCGTAGCAGCCTTGACCTCCCGGCCTCAAGTGATCCTCCCACCTCAGCCTTTTGACTTGCTGGGACCACAGGCGCTGCCACCACGCCCGGCTAATTTTGTATTTTTTTGTAGAGATGGGGTCTCACTGTGTTGGCCAGGTTGGTCTCGAACTCAAGTGATTTTCCCACCTTGCCCTTCCAAAGTTCTGGGATTACAGGCGTGCGTCACTGGGCCCGGCCCACTGTCACTTTCTTGCCATTAGCTGTCTCTGGCAGTGTACGGCTTCGGTCATTCTTTCCCCAAGCACCAGCCAACCTGAAACCTGTCTAGAGAACAAGCTGTTGGTGTCGCGTACCCAGGACAGGGTTCCACGGTGCCCAGCGCGCTGTCGTCTGAGCTGGTTGGTTCATTCTGTGCCAGCCATTTAGTCACCAGCCGCATGTGGCGTCAAACAAGAGAGTGTACCGTGTCTTCTTTCTGGAGGGCAGAAGTCCAAAATGAAGATGTGGGCAGGGCCGCAGTCCCATCAGGGGCCCAGTGGAGGCCACTCCTGCGTCTCCCAGCTCCGAGTCGTGGCCGCCATTCCTTGGCCCTCCCTGGCTTGCGGCCGCAGCGCCCTGCCTCCGCCTGTTTTTCATGGCTGGCCCTTCCCCCGTGTTTGTCACCACGTGGTGTTCTCCTCGGTGTCTAAGTGTTCCTCTTCTCATGAGGACACCAAGCATTGGATGACGGCCGGCCACCTCCAGGATGACCTCATCTTACCTACGTTTACAAGACCTCATTTCTTTTTTCTGAGACGGAGTCTCTCTCTGTTGCCCAGGCTGGAGTGCAGTGGCGTGATCTGGACTCACTGCAACCTCCGCCTCCCGGGTTCAAGTGATTCTCCTCCCTCAGCCTCCTGAGTAGCTGGGATTACAGGCACGTGCCACCACGCCCAGCTAATTTTTGTATTTTCAGTAGAGACAGGGTTTCACCACGGTAGCCAGGATGGTCTCCAACTCCTGGCCTCACGATCCTCCCGCCTTGGCCTCCCAAAGTGCTGGGATTACAGGCGTGAGCAACTGTGCCCAGCCAATACCTCATTTCAAATAAGGTCACAGCTGCAGCTGCAGGGATTCGGGTGGGGATGTGCCTGTGGGGCACAGTTTATCCAAAGCGGCGCGCCCTCTGGTGGAGGGGGTGAAGCAGGCAGCGTGTGGGCTGGGCCGACTCCACCACTCCCCAGTTGCGCATTTGGGAGCCGCGGGGTCGCCAGGTGGCCTCTGCTCAGTGTTGGGAACACATCGAGGTCCTTCCACCTCAGGACCCTCACACCGCCCTGGCCATGCCTGGCATGCTGCGCCCCTTCCCCGGCTGTCCTCCATCAGGCCTCAGCTGACGTCTCCTCTTGAGAGAGCCCTTCCTGGCCCTGTGCTCCCCGGCCCCCCCAGGGCTCCTTATTGAGGCACCCACGGCTGCCTGGCCCTTCATTGCCACCACGTGCTGGGCACTGCCGTGTGCCCTGCGCGAGCAGCCCTGGAAGTGGAATGTGTGGTCACTATTAATGTGTGTGGCAGTGGCCCCAGGCTGGGCTGGAGAGACCACAGAGTGGCCTGGGCGTTGGGAGTGGTCCCCAGCCAGGCAGCCTGTGTCCCTGGAGGCAGGTTCTTCTGGGTGGGAGGGGTCCTGGAAGCCCCTCATGGGACGGGGTGCCGGCAGCTTGGGGAAGGCGGTGGGGAAGCGGGCGCTCTGCATCAAGCTCGCAGACAGCTGCTGCAAGCAGCCAGCTTTGAGGGTGTCCAGGCTGGGGCGGGGCTGAACAGTGACAGTGGTGGGGGTGCTGGTCTGTGCTCAAGGCAGGTGTGCCTGGTGCTTCCAGGCGCTGGAGAAGAAGGGGATCAGCCACCTGGAGGAGAAGGAGCTGAAGGAGCGGAACAAGAGGATCCAGGAGGACAACCGGCTGGAGCTGCAGAAGGTGGGTCCCTGTCCCGGGGCCGTCCCCGGACCAATCCCTGTGCCCAGGACAGTCGGGCGGGGCCGGGCTCCTGTCACAGGCCGCCCTTGGCCTCCGGTGCCCGCAGGTGAAGCAGCTCCGGCTGGAGCGGGAGCGGGAGAAGGCCATGCGCGAGCAGGAGCTGGAGATGCTGCAGCGGGAGAAGGAGGCGGAGCACTTCAAGACGTGGGAGGAGCAGGAGGACAACTTCCACCTCCAGCAGGCCAAGCTGCGGTGAGCGGCCAGCCTTCCCCACCCTCCTCTGACCCAGACATGGCAAGCTCGCACCTGCCCGGGGCCAGGGCACTGGCTGTCACTCTGTCTGGAAGCCACACTATTCTCCCACCCTTCAGGGTCCCGCAAGGCCCCTCCTGGGGAGGCCCGTCCTGATCCCTTCCCAGGCAGCCAGGCTTCTGCCTCCTGCCCGCGCCCACCGGGCTGGGTGCATAGGAGTCGGACCCAGGTGAACACACCCCTGCCACTGCGCGTGCTGGATGCCGGGTCTGCACCAACTGCGGCTGTCCCTTCCACACTTAGCCCACGAGGGTGGCACCCCCATCCACCTGGTTTACAGACAGGAAAGCGGAGGCTCTGGGTTGCTTTGGGCCCCATGGTGGGTATCCGAGCCCAGGCCCAGTTGTGCCTGCTCCCCAGCCCAGCCCTGGCCTCTCCCTTGCCCAGCAGCCTGCACCAGTCCCGGCAAGGGGCTGACACTGGGTGACATCAGGCTCCTCCCAGCTCAGACGTGCCTGGTGATGGGCTCCCTTGGGTTGGCCCAGGGCCTGCCTGTCATGTACCGCCCTGCAGGCGAACAGCAGAAGCCCCAGCTCCCTGCCCCAGCGGCCTGCCTGGGGGAGGCAGTGGTTGCAAGGCAGTGACGGCTTTGGCCCCCACCTGCCTCTGCTTCAGCTCCTCCACTGTTCCCCATCACAGCTCACGGAGAAGCCGCCCTCCCAGGCACCATCCCAGAGGCCTCTGGGAAGCCCCTCCCACCCGGCCCACCCTCCGGGTCCACGCTGTGTGCACTTTGTCTGCCCTACTGACCTGTGTCCTCTGGCTGACCCAGCTCACTCTACCTTATGCCTCCTCCCCTGGGAAGCCTTCCCTGACCACCACCCAGCGGTCAGGCTCCTCTCCAGCTCCCACTGGTGCAGTCAATCCAAGGGCAGGGCCTTCAGCAGGGAGGGTACAGCTGGGGCTCTGATGCCGCCTCCCCTGCCCCCCATAGCTCCAAGATTCGCATCCGCGATGGGCGGGCCAAGCCCATTGACCTGCTGGCCAAGTACATCAGCGCCGAGGACGACGACCTGGCCGTGGAGATGCACGAGCCCTACACGTTCCTCAACGGCCTCACTGTGGCCGACATGGAGGACCTGCTGGAGGACATCCAGGTACCAGCTGCCCGAGGCTCCGCCAGCCTGCAGGCTGCCCAGCTGCGCCCAGGCCCTGACCCACCCCCCGTCCCCCACCTCCAGGTCTACATGGAGCTGGAGCAGGGCAAGAATGCTGACTTCTGGCGCGACATGACCACCATCACCGAGGATGAGATCTCCAAGCTCCGCAAACTGGAGGCGTCGGGCAAGGGGCCAGGTAACCGCAGACGGGCGCCTGGGCTTGGGGAAGCGCCAGGGGCTGCGAGGTTCACCCGGAATCCTTAGACTTGCTGTGGGGCCCAGTGCTCTCTGCAGACCTGTTTTCCCAGCTGGGCTCTCCGGGCCAAGCCACCAGGGGGCAGCAGCGGGCAGCAGGCCCTGGGAGGGTTGTGGGGTGGCGCCCTGTCTGGGGTGCATGGCCAGCAGCGGCCAGACCTAGGGCGTCCCGTAAACACTGACTCGGCAGGTTTCAGTGCTCTCCAAGGCTCTGCGCTCTCAGCGGCTCTGCCTGGTCAAAGGCCGTGCCACCCTGGTTCCCCCTCCCATTGGTCAGTTCGTGCCCCTCCGGCCTGACGGGCTTCTAAAATCACGTTTCCCTCCCATTTCCCTCCACTGCGTGCGGTTGCACACCCGCGGTCCCCGGGGGTGCTCTACAGTGTCTCCCCCAGCACTGTGGACCTTCGGGCTGGGCCGTTCCCTAGGGTGGGGCCATCCTGGGCTCTCCTAGTCCCGACAACCATAAACGTCCCCAGACATTTATGATGAGACCCCCCCCTCCCGGAAAGAATTGGCCTGGGGGCAGAATCGCCCTAGGTGACACCCCCTTGGTCTAAAAGCCAACCACAGCAGCTCTGGCCCCTGTCCCCCAAGACCCACTCCGCGTGGCGGCTGTAACAGCACCTGCCTCTCGTGGGCCTCATCCCTGTCGGTAGGACCCGGTCCTTCCCCTCCCCGCTGTCTCTCTGAGGCCCTGGCTGCCGGCAGCCCTTGGTGGCCCAGGATTGTGGGAGGCTGGGTCCGTGTCAGTGTGGTCTGCGGCAGAGCCTTCCCCGTAGGAACAGCCCGTGGCTTTCCTCTTTTTCAGTGGAGCTGTCTTCCCCAGAAGTCACTCAGTCATCCCGCCCCTCACGTGGTCCCCTCCACTGGGTGCATCCTCCCATAACCTCAGAGAGAGGCAGGGGAATTCTGCGGCATTAGAGGGGTCTTTGTGTGTTCCTGTTGGTGGCAGCAGGGCCGGGGGAAGACTTCTGGGAGCTGGCCATTTTCCTGCTGAAGCCCGAGAGCCCACCCACCGGCAGCAGGAAGCCTGGGACACTTTTCCAGCAGGCCCCATTGCCCTGGGCCTTGGGCCTCTCCCGCCACTCCCCAGCCCAGTCACGTGCAGCCTTCTCCCTCCGCCATGACCCTGCCCGCCTTCCGCTCATGCGTTACAGCTGGGGACGCCAGGTGGCTTCTGTGGCCTCTGAGGGAGTTTCTTCTGATTCTCCTTTTAGCATGATTTCCAGGAGCAGCGAACCGTGGGGTCTGGACTTCGCTGTCTCCTCAGAGACCCACAGAGCCCTGCCTTGGTCTCCTTCAGTTAAACTGGACTTTTTCTTGTCATTTTTCATAGACAAGGTCTCACTCTGTGGTCCAGGCTAGAGTTCAGTGGCACAGCCACGGCTCACTGTAGCCTCAACTTCCTGGGCTCAGGTGATCCTCCAGCCTCAGCCTCCCGAGTAGCTGGGATTACAGGCACTCACCACCACGCCCAGCTAATTGGTTTGTAATTTTTATTTTTGAGGTGGAGTCTTGCTCTGTCGCCAGGCTGGGAGTGCAGTGGTGCGATCTCGGCTCACTGCAACCTCCGCCTCCCGGATTCAAGTGATTCTCCTGCCTAAGCCTCCCGAGTAGCTGGGACCACAGAGGGCGCACCACCATGCCCAGCTAATTTTTGTATTTTTATTAGAGACGGGGTTTCACCATGTTGGCCAGGATGGTCTCAGTCTCTTGACCTCAGCTGATCCACCCGCCTCAGCCTCCCAAAGCGCTGGGATTACAGGCATGAGTCCCCATGCCTGACCAATTTTTTTTTTTTTTTTTTTTCCTTTTTGTAGAGATGGGTCTCGCTGTGTTGCCCAGGCTAGTCTGGAACTCCTGGCCTCAGGCAGTCCTCCTGCCTCCCTTCCATAAGGGTTAGGATTAAAGGGGTGAGCCACTGCAGGCTTTTTCTTTTTTGACAAAATTATGTAAGTTTTTTATTTCTGTGGGTTATTGGGGAACACGTGGTGTTTGGTTGCGTGAATGAGTTCTTCAGTGGTGAGCTGTGAGACTCCGGTGCGCCCATCACCTAGCTTTCTCTAGGAAATTCTAACCCTACCATAGGGTGTGCAGGAAAAAGTGGGTCTCATCCCAGCCCAGCCTCATTGGTCTCCCACCCTGTGTAGGGCCTGGCCTCCTCACACAGCCTGCAGCCCCCGCCTCTAGCAGCTGCTGGGCCCCCCAACTCAACCCCTCGGCCTCCTTGTGGACAGTGGGGAGGCGTCCAGATGCGCCGCAGCATCCAGACCCGGCTTCTTATAAAAGCTGCCTCAGCGCTTGGCTTCCAGGCCCTGCCGCCGGGCTCTTCCGCTTGGGTTTCGGTGTTCGTGGCAGCCCCGCCTGTCTGAGCAGAGCTGCACTCTGCTTGGCTGGGGCTGCCACGGATTCCAGGGCCACTTAGGGCCCCGAAAAGGGGCCGCAGCTCTGGGCCGAGTGCAGGGTCCCAGGCAATTGGCTGGAGAGGACTCGGGTCCCTCTAGACCCTCCAGTTCCCTGTGGTCTGGGTGTGGGCCTCTTGACCCTCTGCCCGCCACCGGGGGCTGGAGAAGGCAGGTTTCCAGCAGGGCACACATGCTAGTCACCCCCGCCCGGTATGTCCCCAGCAGGTCTGCACGGAACTCTCCGTGGGCCCAGCATGGCTTGGGGAACAGCAGCAGTTGAGCCCCAGTGCCCGCCTCGGGAAGCTGCCGTCGCTGGATGGTCAGGGAGGACTTCCTGATGGAAGGGATGTTCTCCCTGAGCATGGAGGATGAGAGGAATTCAGGAGGCAAACGGGACAGAGAAGGATGGGTGGCTGGGAGGAAGCACAGCGCATGCAAAGGCCCAGAGGTGGCAGGGGGCAGGCTCGTGGGGCGAGGCCAGACCCAGCAGGGTGGACGGCAGTGGCCCCCTTAGGCCGCCTGCATGCCATGGCATCTGCCCCGAGCGGGGTCAGGCTGGGGCTCCTGCCTCCCAGCATCTCACTCCTCCCCTCAGCAGCCTCCCCGTCTAGCGAGGAAGGACTTGAGCCTCGGGCCCCGGGGCCAGTGATAGATGGCACACGGACTCCATGTGGGATGGGTGGGCAGCGGGGCATTTGTCCTGGGGTAGCCCCAGGGCCCACAGGGTGGCCTTTTCCTGGGCAGAGCCCCTCACTGGGCTACACAGAGGGGAACCAAGGCCCAGCGACAGGGCAGGCCGCTTACCCATTGTCACACAGCCTGGGCTGGCAAAGCAGATCTGAATTCCAGGAGCTTGCCTACTGGGCACACCCCACCCCCTCCATGGCCTGCCCAAGGTTACGGCAGAGTTGGGCGAGGTTGGTGGGCCTGATGCTTGACCAGGGTTCTCAGACTCACCCAGGAGGGGCTGAGAATGCCAGCCCCAGCCTCCCCAAGCCTGGGGGCCTGAGCCTCCAGGGCAAGGCCTTGGCATCTGCATTTAACATGCTTCCTGGCTCTGGCCAGGGTGGGGGTGATCTGAGACCAGGGAGGAGATGGGACCCCCCTGTGGAGGGGGCGGGGGAGCGCCTGGAAAATGGAACTGCCCCCCCATGCCCCTACTCCCTGCAGGTGAGCGCCGCGAGGGGGTCAACGCCTCCGTCAGCTCCGACGTGCAGTCGGTGTTCAAGGGGAAGACCTACAGCCAGCTGCAGGTCATCTTCCAGGGCATCGAGGGCAAGATCCGCGCCGGCGGCCCCAACCTGGACATGGGCTACTGGGAGAGCCTCCTGCAGCAGCTGCGCGCCCACATGGCTCGGGCCCGGTGAGTGCTGGGCACAGGCACTAGGGACAGTGCTGTCTGGGTGGGGTGGCTCTCGCCCCCTCCTGCGACCTTATGGGGGCGGGCAAGAGAAGTGCTGGCTGGGTGTGGCCGGTTCGTCCTTGACTCGGGTGGGAATGCAGGCCGCTAGCTGGAAGGCCCCAGGAGGCTCCAGTGCACTGGCCCCGGAGTTGTGAGCCCCGTAGTTAGGCGGGGCCTCTCAGGGCTCCCCAGCAGCTTCCGCCCTTTAATGAGTACCTGGCCGGCTCCAGCAGCCCCGGCATCACAGGAAGCCCGGAGGCGGCCTGTCCACGCTGCCTTCCGCCCAGGCCGGCACCCTCCCAGTGCTGCTGCCTCCTCTGCCTGTGTACAGATTCCTGGAGTGTTTGGCACCGCTATGTAAATACAGCGTCTCCTCTGCTAATTTGTAAATGTCTCTAAATTTATCATGCTCGTTGGCTGGTGTCCTGTTGGGCCCCTTCTCCTGACCAGCCCCAGCCACAAGACACTGAGACTCCAACCTGAAACAGAGACCCGCCCCTCCCTGCCACAGAACAGTTCTCAGGGGTCCCTGGGTCCCCTCGTCCTCGCTGCTATAAGCCTTGACCCTGAACTGGCAAGGCCTGGGCAAAGGTCCCAGCGGAGCCTTGGCTGCTCGCCACCTTCTCAGGGTCCTTGCAGCAAAAGGGGATGTGAGAATGTCGGTGGGGGTGGGGCTCGGAGCCCCTTCGCCTCCACGTGGGTAACCCCGGCCCTGTGTCCCAGGCTGCGCGAGCGCCACCAGGACGTGCTGCGGCAGAAGCTGTACAAGCTGAAGCAGGAGCAGGGCGTGGAGAGCGAGCCGCTGTTCCCCATCCTCAAGCAGGAGCCCCAGTCCCCCGGCCGCAGGTAGGCGCAGCGCGCGCCCTGGGCAGGATGGAGGAGCCGCGGGCAGCCTCCGCGCCTTCGCCCTCCATCGCTCGCTCGCTCGCTCGCTCTCTCTCCTCCCCAGCCTGGAGCCTGAGGACGCGGCCCCTACCCCTCCCGGGCCTTCCTCGGAGGGCGGCCCCACGGAGGCCGAGGTGGACGGCTCAGCCCCTACAGAGGGTGACGGCGATGGTGATGGTGACGGTGACGGTGATGGCGAGGGCGAGGGAGAGGCAGTGCTCATGGAGGAGGACCTGATCCAGCAGAGCCTGGATGACTATGACGCCGGCAGGTACAGTCCGCGGCTGCTCACGGCGCACGAGCTGCCACTGGACGCGCACGTGCTGGAGCCGGATGAGGACCTGCAGCGCCTGCAGCTCTCGCGCCAGCAGCTCCAGGTCACGGGTAAGGGCGGGGCTGGGGTGGGGGGCGGGGCCAGTGGAGCGCGCTGGGGGGCGGGGTTTGCGAGGCGGCCTGGGGCGTGGCTGAGGCCCAGGGGTGGGGCCAGGTGCGTGGGGCCGTGCCTGGTGGAGGCGGGGCTTGCTCCAGCGTCGTTTCCAGGCGGAGGCCAGTGGGGAGTTGCTTGTTTCTTCCCCCCCCCCGGGTCTCTGGGCGTCCATTGAGTCAGCTGCGCGCACTGGGGCATTCACTCATTCATCCTGGGCTTGCTGGCCCGCTGGCCTTGGGGACATGGGTGGTCGGAGCTTTTACAGGCCACTGTCAGCCCTCTGGGGAGCATGGTCCCAGGACAGAGGAGGAAACAGGCCTCAGAAGATCCCTAGGCCGGGATCCCCTAGGGGTTCTTGCGCGGGGCTGGGTCCCGCAGCCAGGCCCTAACCACTAGGCTCTCGCGCTCCGCGCTTCGTCCCTACCCAAGAGGACGATAGATATGACGACCAAGGTCTGGGGCCCAGGGCAGTGGTGCGGGACTCAGGGTCCCCCAGACCCTGTCCCCGCTGTGTGTCTTCACTGGCCCCAGCCTCAGTTTCCCTTCTCGGGAGGCACCAATGGCTGCCCTTGCGGGAGAGGCTGAAGGAAGACTAGGACCCAGGGGGAGGCCTAGGCCCGCGTTCACACCGTCCCGCCTGCAGGAGACGCCAGCGAGAGCGCCGAGGACATCTTCTTCCGACGGGCCAAGGAGGGCATGGGCCAGGACGAGGCGCAGTTCAGCGTGGAGATGCCGCTCACCGGCAAGGCCTACCTGTGGGCCGACAAGTACCGGCCGCGGAAGCCGCGCTTCTTCAACCGCGTGCACACGGGCTTCGAGTGGAACAAGTACAACCAGACGCACTACGACTTCGACAACCCGCCGCCCAAGATCGTGCAGGGCTACAAGTTCAACATCTTCTACCCCGACCTCATCGACAAGCGCTCCACGCCGGAGTACTTCCTGGAGGCCTGCTCCGACAACAAGGACTTCGCCATCCTGCGCTTCCACGCGGGGCCGCCCTATGAGGACATCGCCTTCAAGATCGTCAACCGCGAGTGGGAGTACTCGCACCGCCACGGCTTCCGCTGCCAGTTCGCCAACGGCATCTTCCAGCTGTGGTTCCACTTCAAGCGCTACCGCTACCGGCGCTGACGGTCCCAGAACGGCGGGGCACCCTCGGCCACAATAAAGGGGCTTCGTGAAGTTGGTGGTCACTGCGCTGAAGGGTCGCGGGGTCACTTCCCACCTCAGGCTGCATCTTCCCCTCACCAGGCCTCAGTTTCCCCCTATACAAAAGGGGGGTCACCATCAAGCCTGCCTCGGAGAGCTGAGGGGACGCTGGGACAGGCTGGCCCATGGTCCCAATGCATCAGAGGGGGCACTGGGGGCGTCTTCAGAGCCAGCTGACCTCGCCGTCCAGGCGGACATGCTCCGCCACCTCAGCCAGGCTGGGTGTGGGGCCCACAGGGCCTGCCCCAGCCGAGACCACACGGGGTGCTGTGGGGATGGGCCACAGGGTCCCAGGCCTGGCGGTGCCTGGCTTGTGAGAGGCAGGAAACTCAAGGCCAGCCCCAACACATCACAGGGTGCCCATCAGGCCTGAGGCAGAGCCCGGGACGTGGGGCAGCTCCAGCCCTGCCTACAGGCCGCCCACACCCTCATCGGCAGCACTGAGGCCGGGACCCTGCTGGCGCCTGATCTGCCACTGCGGAAGAGACCATCGGTGAACACATGCTTTCTGCAGGGACTGGCCCTGGCTCACCCCTGTCTGGCTGTGAGGCCCGTTTCCCTGCAGCAGAGAAGGAGGACAAGTTGGGGTCCCCATACCCATCTACTTCAGGGTTATGGGAACCAAAGCTCACTGAGCTGTCCTTCCCTGCCTCTGAGCACAGGGCCTGGGGGACAGGCTCCCCAAAGCCCAGCCGGTTAGAGGTTGGTGAGGGGCTTCCCCCGGGGATGCCCCCATCTGGCCTGGTCACAGGGCCTCGGGGCATGAGACCAGTGACCCTGAGTTCCTGCTCATGTCAGGACAGTCTCTCCTTGCTCCCCTTTCTAAGGCAAGGAGGGCTGAGGCCACATGGGTGCCACAGCCCTGCCTGGAGTGGCCCAGCAGGCAGGTTCGTTCCTTCAGCATCCGCCGGGGAGCATCTCCAACTGAAGCAAAGTGGAATGTGCCTCCCAGGCCCCCAGAGGGCCACACCCAACCTCCCCAGTTACCAGCCCCAGACCACCCACAGCCCTGCCCCATCTGGAAATAGTTTCATTTGTTTTTTTAGACTTTTGTAGGTGGGGAAAACATCTTTTATTCTCATGGAATTGGCCTGGTGGCAAGATCGCATGTTTTTTAAATAAACGTTTTATTTTAGAATAATCTCAGGTTTGCAGAAGTGCGGAGAGCGCAGCGTCTCTGGCGCCCCACACCCGCTGCCCTAGTTGCTGGCGTTTGTGACTCCACACATTTGTCACAAGGAAAGAGCCTGGGAAACAACACGGCACCCGGCTGGGCCCGGCAGTCCCTGGGGGGCTGTGCCCCACCCCTCTGTCTTGTCTCCCGAAGTGGGGGCAATGGTCCGTTATTCCCCAGACAACGGGAGGGAGGGCACGAGGTTGGACTCCGCGGCTGGCCTGGGCCCAGGCTCTCATGGGGACGGTGCTTGGGCACACCTGGGGACAATCGTGGTGGTCCCACCTGGAGCTGCTGCTGGCATGGAGTGGATGGAGGCCAGGGGTGCCGTCCAGTGTGCCGCAGTGTCCAGCATGAGCCTCCCCACGTGTCCACCGCAGCAGGCAGAGGTGGGAGGCAGGTCCTGAACTCCCCCCGGGACACCGCTCACCTCCCAGCCCTGACCTCAAACAAGATCCCAGGAGTCTGGCACAGGGCTTGGGGCTGGCCAGCTAGGTGCACCTGATCAAGGAGCTCCCTCTCCACATTGCAAATCCTGGCCCACCCTGACCAGCCTGCTCCAGAATGCCCAATCGCAGTGGAGCACCCAGCACCGCCTTTACCAGACATCACAAGTAGCAGATTGCCAGCGCCGTCTTAGAATCCACTGCGCAGCCTCTCACATGGGTCCCTGGCCAGTTCCACCACCGGTCGGTACAGGACAAGCAGCTGTGGGCAGCGCTGACTCCGGGTGGACCTGGGAGGCACTTTTTGTATTTTTGAGACGAGGTTTCACTCGCCCAGGGTGGAGTGCAGTGGCGTGATCGAGGCTTTCCGTAACTTCAACGCCATAAGGCACCTCTGAGCCTAGAGCGGTGTTTGGGAAAAGCCCGGTTCTACAGTCATGGGCCAGGTCATGCTGTGTGGCTGCTGCAGCCCCCCCACACCGCCCCCCCGGACCCCACACCAGTTCTATGTGACAGTAGTTACTTCCATTTGGCTGCTAGGGACACAGGCTCACAGCAGCCCGCGTTTTCCAGCCCAGAAAGTGGCAGAGCCAGTATCAGAAGCTGGGTTTCTCTATCTTGGAGAATCCCACTTCCAGACCACCATGCTGTCCCAGCCTGTTTCCCTACCTGCCCCTGCAGGGGTCCCCCCACACCCAGCATCCTTGTTCCCCCTCCTCTGGTGCCTTTTGGACCCCAAGGGAGATGGCTGTCCCCCCACTGGCAAGGCACATGTTTTAACGGGGGCCCCAGTCTGGAGGGAGCAGAGCTGGGGCCCTGGGATCCCCGAAGGCTCATAGGCACTAGGCCTGAGAAGACGGGCTGCCGGCCAAGGAGGGTGATGGCGCCTTGGGGAGGACAGGCCAGCAGGTGTCCAGGGCAGGGGCACACGGCTCAGGCCAAGCTAAGTAGCCAGGTCTTGGGGGAGCAGGGAACCAGGGAGGCACGGAGGGCACGTGAGCTGGGCAGGGCCTCTGAGCTGGGTGTCAGGGTCACCCTGCAGGGACTCTGGAGGCCAG
The DNA here is from genome assembly GCF_009761245.1 of Sapajus apella. Lineage (NCBI taxonomy): Eukaryota > Metazoa > Chordata > Mammalia > Primates > Cebidae > Sapajus > Sapajus apella. The sequence continues at coordinate 7,666,200 of NW_022437017.1, forward strand.
AGGTAGACTCTGCATGCACCGCCCCCCCCAGCTACCCCAGGACTCCCCAGCCTGGCCCCAGGTCCACCCAGTGTCCTGGAAGCTTCCCCCGCCCCCACCCCAGCTTCCTGACTTGGGCTGTGTCCAGAGCTAAGAATAGACACTCCCTGCCGGAAACCACAGCCGTGGGGGGCACATCCTGAGCCTGGCCTCCGTTCCCACTATCTGCCCCCAACTCCTCCCACCAGAGCCTCCTGTGCTCCCATTGAACCTGAGGTGCTGGCGGGGGCGGGCCAAGACAGGGAGACCTCCGGCCACCAGCCTCAGACTGCAGGGAAGCCCAGCGCCCATGTCCAAATCCCACACAGCGATGCATCATTTCCCCTTTGGGCCTCAGTTTCCCCATCTCTAAAGTGAGCATCTTTACCCGGATTTGTAGAGATGTGGTGAGACAAGCTAAGTAGTGAGTGTCCTCTGAACCCCGACCAGGCTGTTTCCCCGAAGAGACATTGGCCTTGTTATCTCTGGGCCGGGGACAGAGGAAGTGGGGACAGGACAGCCTTCCTCCACCTCCCACTGCCCCCTCTTCTGGAGCCCCAGCCCCACATCCTCCTCCCCCGCCCATATCTGCCCTCCTTGCAGTTAGTATAGCGAGAACCTCACACACTTTTGCCTCCAAAGCTTTATACATGCAATTCCTGTCACTGCCACATATCCCAGACCTGGGGAGCTCCTATTCATCCAATAAAACCCCACTTGGTATGCCCTCTCCTCACGAGATGCCTTTCTAGCTCACCTCTGGGCTCTCCTAGGCCCTGTCACTCCCTTTGGCCCAGCCCTGACCCCAGGGGGCTGGAACAGGCTGTATCCAGTTCTTTCTCCAGCCTAGGGCATGCCGAAGGGCTGGCCTGGTTTCAATCTCACTTGGAGCTCAGAACTGTTCCACTGTGTAAGCTGGGACACAGAGAGGGGCTGAGGAGAGTAAGGCTTGGAGATCAGATCAGGTTGGCTTCACCGAGGAGTGGTCTTGGAGCCAGGGTTTTGCCAGATGTATAGGAGTTGGATGACCTCCTTGCCAGGGAAGAGAGAAGCTGTGTGAACCGGCTGGTGAGTCAATGGGACAGACCCTAGGGAGGGAGGCTGGGTGTGGCCAAAGGCCAGGAGGAGGAAGGATGGGGGGCGGGGTCGCCGGGGAAGGGGCTTCCGGACTCTGCTCACGGGGAGGGCCGGGCTGGGGCGGGAATCCATCCCCTTCACTCACAGCCTGGCCCAGGGGATGGGGTGGGGTGGAGTCAGGGCCAGGCCAGACTGTCCCGTCCCACTCCAGGCCCTAACTCAGGTTCCTGTCTTGAGGCCCAAGATCCCCCCTCCGCAAAGACACGGTCCCAGGCCCTGCATCCGCGCCTCCTCAGCCATTCCTATGGGGCTCCATCCCTCCTTCCCCAGCCCACGCTGGGGGACCGGCAGGAAAGAGTGCCCATCCCCCACTGCAGCCTCCTGGCTCCGGACCCCTCCTCCTCTCCTCCAAAGCCACCTCCGAGGCTCCTCCTCCAAAGACCTTCCCACGAAATGCCATCACCGCAGCCCTCCTGGCTCACCTGCTCTGAGACCCCCCCCTTTCTCATTCTGCCTGTGGAGTCTGGTGCACCCCCATCCCTCTGTCCTCCCGCTGCACCCCTGGAAGGGGCCTCAAATATGCCCTGCATGTATTAAGCACCTACAGCGTGCCGGCGTCCAGCGCACCCAGTGAACTGGCTTGCAGTCCTGGGGTCTGGGCGCCCCGGGGAACCCATCCGTCTGGACCTGCTCCGCCCCCTCCAGGCCTTGGGTGCTGCCCAGATGGTGAATAATACGGGTCTGGCAGCAGGAGCGCCGGGAAGAGGCCTGGAAGGGCGGCCGGGCCGCTGGAGGGGCTGAGGCTCCCAAGGAGGCGCCCCTGCCACCCCCACTTGGGCCACCACATCCCTGCCACCTGCGGCCTGGAGGGGTCCCAACGGGTGCTGCCTTCCCCAGGAGGCCACAGGGTGTCCCGGCGTGCTGGGGGCACCCACTGACCCCAAGTCAGCCAGGCCCGGGCCCGAGGGGCGTGGCCAGCGTGGGGTGGGCGGGGCTGATGAGAGACAGCGAGAGACAAAGAGACAGGACGCAGAGAGACAGGACGGAGAGACAGCGGCGGGTGCCAGCGGCCCCGACCCGCCCCGGCTCGGCTTAGCTCCCGCGGACCCCTCCAGGCCGCGCCCCCGGGGCGTCCTGTGCCACCACGCCCTCCATCTGTGTCCGGCGGCGACGCGCCAGTGCCAGGGTCCTCTGCTGGGCCCGCCCCTGGCCGTGACTCAGTTTCCCCGGAAGGCCCCACCGGATCCTGGCCTTCCCCGCCCTCCGCCCGCCCCCGGCCCCGGCCCTGGCCCCAGCCTGGGCGCCCGCAGATCTGCCTGCTCAGCTCCGGACGGCGCCGGGACCCCCTGCGGGCAGGATCCAGCCAGGTGGGGGCCCCGCAGAGCAGAGGAGTCTCCGCAGGTGAGGTGGCCTCGCGGCTCAGGACGGGACGCGCTGCTCTGGTGTGAGCCGGGCTGCTGGGCGCATCCGGCGCTGGCCCTGCCCTGCCGTGGGTGTGTCCCAAAGCCCGCCGTGACAGCGGCCAGGTGCCGGGTGTCCCCTGTGTGGCCCAGCGGGTGGCACGGCGCCCCGGGCCTGCACTGGGTGCCCAGGCGGCTGGGTCTGGGTGCCGCCCAGGCCGATTCTGTGAGGGGGGCTCGCTGGGCTCTGTGGGGCCACTTGGCCGTGAATGGGTGGGGGGCCTGCAGCCGGGGAGGGGGCCCAGGCCCTGGGTGTGGCCGGCAGTGAGTGCGTCTGTGCAGCTGCAGCTTGTTTTGGGGGAGGGAACCGTGCGTAGCTCTGGTTGTGTGTCTGTGTCTGCCTGTCTGGTGGTTGTGTGTGTGTGACTGTGTGTTCGTTTGTTTCTGCCTGAGAGTCTGACTGTTTACCATTGTGTGTTCGTCTGTGTGTGTTTCTGTGTGTGTCTGTGTATGTCTGTGCATCTGCTGTTTCTGCCTGTGTGTCTGTGTTTTTGTGTGTCACATTTCTGCCTGTGTGTGTCTGCGTGTGTGTCTGTGTGTGTCTGTGTCTGTGTATGTGTCTGCGTGTGTCTGTGTGTGTGTGTGTCTGTGTCTGTGTCTGTATGTGTGTGTGTATGTCTGTGTGTGTCTGTGTCTGTGTCTGTGTGTCTGTGTCTGTGTGTGTCTGTGTATGTCTGTGCATCTGCTGTTTCTGCCTGTGTGTCTGTGTTTTTGTGTGTCACATTTCTGCGTCTGTGTCTGCGTGTGTGTCTGTGTGTGTGTGTCTGTGTCTGTGTGTGTGTGTCTGTATGTGTGTGTGTGTCTGTGTCTGTGTGTGTCTGTGTGTGTGTCTGTGTCTGTGTGTCTGTGTGTGTGTCTGTGTCTGTGTGTGTCTGTGTGTGTCTGTGTCTGTGTGTGTCTGTGTATCTGCCGTGTTCCCGTGTGTCTTTCTGTGCATGTCTGTGCATCTGTCTGCTGTTTCTGTATGTTTGTCACATTTCTGCCTGTGTGTGTCTGTGTGTGTATGTCTGTTGTGTGTCTGTATGTGTCTGTGTGTGTGTGTCTGGCTGTGTGTGTGTCTGGCTGTGTGTGTATGTCTGTTGTGTGTCTGTGTGTGTGTGTCTGGCTGTGTGTGTGTCTGTGTGTGAGCGCATGTGTCTGTGTGTGTCTGTATGTGGCTGTGTCTGTGTCTGTATCTGTGTGTGTCTGTGTGTATGTGTGTCTGTGTGTGTGTGTCTGCGTGTGTCTGTGTGTGTACGTGTCTGGCTGTGTCTTTGGTTCATGTCGTTGGAATCACTGTAACCCGTGGTCCACCATCCACCAGCTGCCCAGCCTTGGTCCTGCCCCCCGGCTCCCTGCAGGCCCCTGTGTGAAGGAGGCTCCCTGCGTGCTCCCTGGGGGCGTGCCCACTGGAGAGATGGGGAAACCGAGGCTCACAGGGTAGCCTGGCTGGCTGGGAAGCCCCCGCCCTGCACCCTCTGGGCTGGGGACCCTGTTGGTGTCACAAACAGGAAATGTTCCCGGAAACGGAGCTCTGTGGTGAAGGGCGGTGGGCCCCGCAGGGTGTGGAGTGTGTCTGCCCCGGCGGCGGTGCGGGGTCCACGCGCACGGGCCTTCACATCCACAGCAGGCATGGGAGGGTCTGGCCTGGCCCCTGACGTTTCAGGCCCAGAAGAACCCTGTGGATCCAAGGTCCGAGGCCGACCTGGGTGACAGGGAGCCTCGGGGATCCGCCCTGCTGCCTGGGCTCCCTGCAGGGAGCTGAGCTGTGAGTTCAGCGCGGGCACCCTGCAGAGGTGAGAGCCAGGCAGGCCTGGGCTAAGCACTCGTGGGCGTGGGGATCAGAATCTCACCCCCATTGCACAGAGCGGGGAAACTGAGGCCTGGCAAGGTGGAGCCCCAGCCTGGCAGTGGCAGATCGCAGACTAGAGCCTCCAAGCCTGTGTAGCGGGGGTTGGGGCGGGCCAGGCCGTGGGACAGGCAGGCAGCGCCCGCCGGCAGGGTGCGGGGCGAGGAGAGGGGACTCACTGAGAAATGGATGGATGATGAGGTGACCGGCTCCAGCGGGGAGGAGGAGGAGGGCGGGGCTTCGAGGATGGAGGACAGGCGGCTGCTTGGGAACCGAGGCTCACATTCCACTGGCAGCCACGCATGGGTGAGCCAGGCCGGGTGCCCACGGCCAGCCCAGCACCCAGGCCTCGGGAAACAGTGGCAGATAGAGCCCTCCCCGTCCCACTCCCTGCAGGCACGGTGGGTCCCCTGGCAGGGGCGGCATCCGGGGACGGAGAACTCACCATCCGCCTTCCAGAAAGCAGCCAGGAGCTAGGGCAGAGATTTCTGGAACCCGGGACCCAGCCAAACTCCCATCAGAGTTACGGAACATCAGCCTCTTGGGATTCTGGAATAGTGAGGCCTCCTGGATTCCAGGACTGGAAGCTCGTTAGAATTCCAGAACCCTGGGCCCGCTAAGGGCAAACCTCGGTTCTCAGGCTACAAAATTCTGGACTTACTCAGCGTGGAAGAGGGATCTTGGGTCCACACCTCCCCCCAGACACAGGGACAGTCATTTTCCCAAAAGCGCATAGTGCTGCTGTAGTCCCCTGCTGCGTGGTGGCCCTACCACCCCTCCTGGCCAATGTGGGAGGGAAGGGACGCCCTGCCAGGTCCCCTGTTGGCCTCCTTGCCTGGAGAACCTGAGACGGTTGCTCTCACCTGAACCCAGCGTGGGGAGTGGAGGCGGGGGGGACTGGAAACCGCCATCTGTGGCCAGAAGGACTCAGTGCCAGTTTCCAGACTCCCCGGGGCCAAGAGCCTTTGCTCCCAGCAGAGGGGAGTGTGTGACCCCCGCTGAGTAGAGTGCAGTGTGGTCAAGGAGACCATGAGACCCAGCAGGGACTGGAGGCTACTCCAGGCAGAGGCTGTGGCCAGGGCGGTGGCCACAGGGACAGCCGATGTCCCAGGAATGTTCAGAAACTCGTACCGGCTCTCAAGGGAGGAGCGCCCTGTCCAGGGGAAATCCAAGCGCAGGAATCCAAATCCCAGGCGGCAAAGCAGCACGGGGTGGAGGGCGATGATTGCCAGAGGTTCGGGGAGCACCACCCCCGCCACCGCCCCATCGGCGCCGCAGGCCTCAGTTTCCCCTCTGGAAGCCCCGCCTCCCACCAAGGCGGCAGTGGCCTTAGCTGTCCACCCCAGAAGGGAGCTCAATGCCACTGTCAGGAGCCGGATAATTTATGAGTCTGGATAAAGCGTAGCCAAGCCCAGCATCTTGGCCCCAGACACCCATCTGGCCGCTCCAGATGCGTGAACCCTGCGGCCCCACAAGCCAGGGGCCTCCGGGCCAGCGTGCACTGAGCATGACTGTGGTGTGCTGAGCACTGCGAGTGGGTCACCTCATTCCCATCACCAGTACTTTCCTTTGTTGTTTTTGAGTTTCGCTCTTGTCACCCAATCTGGAGTGTGGTGGCGAAATCACAGCTCACCACAACCTCTGCCTCCCAGGTTCAGGCTGGTCTCAAACCCCCGACCTCAGGTGATCTGCCCACCTCCCAAAGTGCTGGGATTACAGGCGTGAGACACTGCGCCCAGCCCTGTTTTTTTTTTTTAATTTTTGTTTTTTAGATGGAGTTTCACTCTTGTTGCCCAGGCTGGAGTGCGGTGGCGCAATCTCGGCTCACTGCAACCTCTGCCTCCTGGGTTCAAGCGACTTTCCTGCGTCAGCCTCCCGAGTAGCTGGGATTACAGGTGCCTGTCACCACGCTCAGCTAATTTTTTGTATTTTTAGTAGAGACAGGGTTTCACCATGTTAGCCAGGCTGGTCTCAAACTCCTGACCTCAGGTGATCTGCCCGCCTCGGCCTCCCAAAGTGCTGGGTGTGAACCACCACAGCTGGCACTCACAGGACCTTTTTGAGCCTTAACTGGAGCCTCCATCTCACAAACAGTCCCCTTCCCCCACCTTTGCCCCCCTGGTCCCCTCTGGTGTACCCTCTCTCCTGCCCAAGGATAACTTGGGGCCGTGCCAGGGCGACAGGCAGGAGACCCAGGTTCCAACCTGGCCTCCTGGGTGACTATACACCCAGTCACCACTCTCTGGACTTTGACATCCTCCGTGGGGTGTCAGGAGCTGGTTTTGTTTCTTTGTCTTATTTTTATTTTTTTCTTTCTTTCTTCAGATGGAGTCACGCTCTGTCGCCAGGCTGGAGTGCAGTGGCACTGTCTCGGCTCACTGCAACCTCTGCCTCCCAGGTTCAAGCGATTCTCCTGCCTCAGCCTCCCGAATAGCTGGGACTACAGGCACCCCCCGCCGTGCCTGGCTCCTTTTTGTATTTTTAGTCAAGATGAGGTTTCAGCACGTTGGCCAGACTGGATTCGAACGCCTGACCTCAGATGATCCTCCCACCCTGACCTCCCAAAGTGCTGGGATTACAGGTCTGAGCCGCTGCACTTGGCTGGAGCTGGATTTTGAGACATCTTACTTCATTTTTACTTTACTCATCACATCTGGCCCCATTTTTTGCTTTTTGGGTTTTTGGTTTTTTTTTTTTTTTTTTTTTTTTTTGAGACGGGAGTGCAGTGGCACAATCATAGCTCAGTACGGCCTCGACATCGGGGCTGAAGCGATCCTCCAACCTCAGCCTCCTGAGTACCTGGGATTACAGGCAAATGCCACTACAGCCAGATACTTTTTTTTTTTTTTTTTAGAGATAGAATCTCACTGTGTTGGCCGACTGGATTC
>NW_022437017.1:7673570-7678664 GCF_009761245.1 Sapajus apella
TTTTTTTTTTTTTTTTTTAGAGATAGAATCTCACTGTGTTGGCCAGGCTGATCTCAAACTCCTCACCTCGGCCGGGCGTGGTGGCTCAAGCCTGTAATCCCAGCACTCTGGGAGGCCGAGGCGGGTGGATCACGAGGTCAAGAGATCGAGACCATCCTGGTCAACATGGTGAAACCCCGTCTCTACTAAAAATACAAAAAAATCAGCTGGGCATGGTGGCGCGTGCCTGTAATCCCAGCGACTCAGGAGGCTGAGGCAGGAGAATTGCCTGAACCCAGGAGGCGGAGGTTGCGGTGAGCCGAGATCGCGCCATTGCACTCCAGCCTGGGTAACAAGAGTGAAACTCCGTCTCAAAAACAAAAAAAAAAAAAAAAACTCCTCACCTCAAGTGATCCGCCCACTTTGGTCTCCCAAACTGCCGGGTTGAGAGCCTGAGCCACCACACCAGGACTGGGTCCGATTTTGTTGCGTAGGGTGGCTGGGCATGAGCCCCACAGTGGGGAACGGGTCTCCTCCCACCCAGTCTACAGTTTGTCCCTGGGGAACCTCACTCCAAAGAAGCTGTGTTTTTTGTTCCCAAAATAGAACTGATTTCAGGGTCTATTTCTTATTATAAAAGCGACACCACAAAAATGGAGAAAAAAAGGCTGCGTGCGATGGCTCACGCCTGTAATCTCAGCACTTTGGGAGGCCGAGGCAGGTGGATCACCTGAGGTTGGGAGTTCAAGACCAGCCTCACCAACATGGAGAAACCATGTTTGTTTTTTTTTTTGGTTGTTTTTTTTTTTTTTTTTTTTTTTTTGTCTCTACTAAAAATACAAAAATTGGCCGGGTGCAGTGGCTCACGCCTGTAATCCTAGCACTTTGGGAGGCCGAGGTGGGTGGATCACCTGAGGTCAGGAGTTCAAGACCAGCCTGGCCATCATGGTGAAACCCCATCTTTAAAAAAAAAAAGAAAAAAATTAGCCAGGCGTGGTGGTGCCTGCCTGTAATCCCAGCTACTCAGGAGGCTGAGGCAGGAGAATTGCTTGAACTCAGGAGGTGGAGGTTGCAGTGAGCTGACCGCGAACCTCTGCACTCCAGCCTGGGCAACAAGAGCGACACTCTGTCTCAAATTAAAAAAAAAAAAAAGAGCCTGGCGTGGAGGCTCACACCTGTAATCCCAGCACTTTGGAGGCCAAGGTGGGCGGATCACGAGGTCAAGAGATCGAGACCATCCTGGCCAACATGGTGAAACCTCGTCTCTACTAAAAAAATACAAAAATTAGCTGGGCGTGGTGGTGCACACCTGTAGTCCCAGCTACTCAGGAGGCTGAGGCAGGAGAATGGCTTGAACCTGGGAGGCGGAGGTTGCAGTGAGCCGAGATTGCGCCACTGCACTCCAGCCTGGCGCCTGGCGACGGAGGGAGACTCTTGTCTCAAAAAAAAAAAAAAAAATGGAGAAAAAGGAATCCACACAATTCTCACGTGTGGGGACAAAAGATCCCCTGGGTCCCCCTAAAATACCAACGAGCTTGGGCCTCTCACACCTAACATTCACAACACATCGTGACTCAAAGTTGACCTCAGAGCCCCGGTGAGAACCAGAGACTCTTGGCCAGCTGCTGGCTACCCACCCTCCCTCCTGACACTGGACAGGGTCTCGCTCTGTCTCCCAGGCTGGAGTGCAGTGGCGCGATCACGGCTCACTGCAGCCTCGACCTCTGGGGCTCAAGCGATCCTCCCACCTCAGCCTCCCTAATAGCTAGGACTATAGACATACACGACGCCAGGCTAATTTTTGTATTATTTGTAGAGACGGGGTCTTGCTACATTGCCCAGGCTGGGCCTGAAGTCCTGGACTCAGGCGATCCTGCTGTCTTAACCTCCCAAAGTGCTGGGGATACAGGCTTGAGCCACCACACCCAGCCAGTGTCAGAATTTCTATTTCACAATGGCTGAAATGTGTTCTGCAATCTGCCCAGGGCTTGGATAGGTGACCAATGGGGAAACTGAGGCACAGAGAGTAGCAATCACTTGCCTGAGGTCACATAATGAGCACCAGGGCTAGAGTTCAAATCTAGGGCTCCTCAGCCCATCTCTGGGACCCACAAATACTTCCTGGTGTCCTCCAGGGACCCCAGAAGACATGGCCTTGGTCTTTACCCTTGACAAGTCCAGAGGTAGTAAAGGCACAATGGTGGACCCCATTGCAAGAACAGTGGGAATACTCTCTGGGTGGAGACGGAGCTAAGCCAGGAAAGGCTTCCTCAAGGAGGCAATATCTGGGGCCAGGAGTTCAAGACCAGCCTGGGCAACATAGTGAGACCCTGTTTTTACAAAAACTAAAAATAAAAATTTAGCTAAGCATGGTGGTGCAGCCCACCTGTAATCCCAGCAGTTTGGGAGGTCGAGGCAGGAGGATCGTTTGAGCTTAGGACTTCAAGACCAGCCTGGGCAACACAGGGAGACACCACCCCCCTTTGTTTCTACCAAAAAATGAAAATAAGAAATCAGCCAGGTAGAGTGGTCCATGCCTGTAGTCCCAGCTATTTGGGAGGCTGAGATGGAAGGATCATGTGGGTCCAGAGGCTGAGGCTACCGTGAGCTTTGATGGCACCATGGCACTCCAGCCTGGGTGACAGAGCAAGACTCTGTCTCAAAAACAAAACAAAACAAAACAAAAAACAAGGAAGGGATATTTGAGTTGGGGCATTGAAGGTTGTACAGGAGTTCACCAGAGCTACTTACACTGAAAGGCAGAATTACAAGCACATCTTCTTTCTCTTGCCTCTCAGGTGTGCTGTGCCTGAACCAGTGCCAGCTAGCCCCGTCTGCAGCCTCGGCCTGATGGGGTGGTGACTGATCCCGCAGGGCTCCGGAGCCATGTGGCCCAACGGCAGTTCCCTGGGGCCCTGTTTCCGGCCCACAAACATCACCCTGGAGGAGCGGCGGCTGATCGCCTCGCCCTGGTTCGCCGCCTCCTTCTGCGTGGTGGGCCTGGCCTCCAACCTGCTGGCCCTGAGCGTGCTGGCGGGCGCCCGGCAGGGGGGCTCACACCCGCGCTCCTCCTTCCTCACCTTCCTCTGCGGCCTCGTCCTCACCGACTTCCTGGGGCTGCTGGTGACTGGCATCATTGTGGTGTCCCAGCACGCCACCCTCCTGGAGTGGCACGCCGTGGACCCCAGCTGCCGCCTCTGCCGCTTCATGGGCGTCGTCATGGTCTTCTTCGGCCTGTGCCCGCTGCTGCTGGGGGCCACCATGGCCTCGGAGCGCTACCTGGGCATCACCCGGCCCTTCTCACGCCCGGCGGTCACCTCGCAGCGCCGCGCCTGGGCCACCGTGGGGCTGGTGTGGGCGGCCGCGCTGGCACTGGGCCTGCTGCCCCTGCTGGGCGTGGGCCGCTACACCGTGCAGTACCCGGGCTCCTGGTGCTTCCTGACGCTGGGCGCGGAGCCCGGGGACGTGGCGTTTGGGCTGCTCTTTGCCATGCTGGGCGGCCTCTCGGTCGGACTGTCCTTCGTGTTGAACACGGTCAGCGTGGCCACCCTGTGCCACGTCTACCATGGGCAGGAGGCGGCCCAGCAGCGCCCCCGGGACAGCGAGGTGGAGATGATGGCCCAACTCCTGGGGATCATGGTGGTGGCCAGCGTGTGTTGGCTGCCCCTGCTGGTGAGTGGCGGGGCTCTGCGGGGTCCTGCTACCCCCCTGACCGGACCTCCGGTCACCCAGGGTGGATATAAATCCTGGCGATGGGCCGGGTGCCATGGCTCAGGCCTGTAATCCCAGCACTTTGGGAGGCCAAGGCAGGAGGATCGCTTGAGGCCAGGAGTTTGAGACCAGCCTGGCCAATGTGGTGAAACTCCGTCTCTACTAAAAAGACAGAAATTAGCCAGACACGGTGGCAGGTGCCTGTAATCCCAGCACCTTGAGAGGTCAAGGCAGGAGGATTGCTGGAGCCTAGAGGTGGAGGCCGCAGTGAGCTGTGATTGCACCACTGTATTCCAGCCCAGGCGACAGAGTGAGACCCTGTCTCAAACGAAAAAAAAAAAAAAATAGCCGGGCGTGGTGGCTCACGCCTGTATTCCCAGCACTGTGGGAGGCTGAGGCGGGTGGATCACCTGAGGTCAGGAGTTCAAGACCAGCCTGGCCAACATGCTGAAACCCTGTCTCTACTAAAAATACAAAAACTAGCCGGGCGTGGTGGCCGCCTTCATTCCAGCTACTCAGGAGGCTGAGACAGGAGAATCACTTGAACCTGGGAGGCAGAGGTTGCAGTGAGCCGAGACTGCCATTGCACTCCAGCCTGGGCAACAAGAGCAAAACTGTCTCATACACACACACACACACACACACACACACACACACACACACACACACACACACACAATTGAAAGCCGCCACAGGAAACACGTAAATGAGTGGGCATGGCTGCAGCCAATAAAACGTTACTGATGATTGGATGCTGACATTTTTTTTTGGCTAAGTTCCATCAATTTAAAAACGATGGTTAGATGCCACGAAGTAGGTGGCAATGCCTTAACCGTATGCGTGTTGTCAGGCCCAAGGGCCTCTTCCATCCTTGTCAAGGGGAGTGCTAACCTTCTCTCCTTTCATACAACACGACATTTGAATTTCATGCCGTTTTTATGTCACTCAGTTTTTGCCTCTATTTTTTTTTTTTCCTCTAAGCATTTAAACATGGAAAGACATTCTTAGAAAAAACAAAACCGGCCAGGCACAGTGGCTCACACTTGTAATCCCAGCACTTTGAGAGGCTGAGGCAGGCAGATCACCCGAGGTCAGGAGTTCAAGACCAGCCTGGCCAACATGGTAAAAAAAATACAAAAATTGGGCCGGGCGCGGTGGCTCACGCCTGTAATCCCAGCACTTTGGGAGGCCGAGGCGGGTGGATCACGAGGTCAAGAGATCGAGACCATCCTGGTCAACATGGTGAAACCCCGTCTCTACTAAAACTACAAAAAATTAGCTGGGCATGGTGGCGCGTGCCTGTAATCCCAGCTACTCAGGAGGCTGAAGCAGGAGAATTGCCTGAACCCAGGAGGCAGAGGTTGCGGTGAGCCGAGATCGCGCCATTGCACTCCAGCCTGGGTA
>NW_022437017.1:7678764-7681312 GCF_009761245.1 Sapajus apella
AAAAAAAAAAAAAAAAAAAAAAAAAAAAAAAAAAAAAAAATTGTGTATTTTTTTGTATGTGTGGGTTTGGTGGCGGGCGCCTGTAGTCCCAGCTGCTCGGGAGGCTGAGGCATGAGAATTGCTTGAGCCCAGGAGGTGGAGGTCGCAGCGGGCCGAGATTGTGCCACTGCACTCCAGCCCAGGTGACAGAGCAAGACTCCATCTCAGAAAAAAGAAAGAAAGAAAAAGAAAAAAAAAAAAAAAACAAAACAAAACAAGAAAAGCAAAAACCCAAAGCAAGTGTCAGGCTGGATTTGGCCCATGGGTCAACCCTTACTCTGAACCCTCCCATGGCTCCCTGCTGCCCTATGAAGAACGTTCTCACAGGCGCTTCCTGCAGACAAACCTGGCCCACTCCGATGGGCCCTTCAGCGCCTTCCACGGGCCAGGTCAGGAACTCCTGGGGGCTCTGACACTGCTTTGCCGTCACAGCTTTGCCCACCCCATGCTGTAACCCCTCGGCCGGGTGTCCATCTCCTGACCGGACTGTGAGCCTATGACGGTATGTCCTGGGACTCTCGGCCACTGTTCTGTCCCCGCTTCACCCAGCATACAGTAGGTGCTCAGGAAATGATTTTATTTATTTAATTAATTTATTGTATTTATTTGAGATGGAGTTTCACTCTTGTTCCCCAGGCTGGAGCGCCATGGCGCGATCTCAGCCCACCGTAACCTCCGCCTCCTGGGTTCAAGCGATTCTCCTGCCTCAGTCTCCCAAGTAGCTGGGATTACAGGCGCCCGCCACCACACCCGGCTAATTTTTGTATTTTTAGTGGAGACGGGATTTCACCATGTTGGTTGGCCAGGCTGGTCTCAAACTCCTGACCTCGTGATCTGCCTGCCTTGGCCTCCCAAAGTGCTGGGATTACAGGCGTGAGCCACCGTGACCAGCCCTATTTTTTTTTTTTTTTTGAGACCGTATGGGACTGTGGCCCGGGCTGAAATGTAGTGGCGCCATCTTGGCTCACTGCAACCCCACCTCCCAGGTTCAAGTGATTCTCCTGTAATCCCAAAGTGCTGGGATTACAGGTGTGAGCCACCAGGCCTGGCCCAGGAAATGATTTTAATATAGTAATGCTTTCTAATGTAATATAAATTATTTTAGCCAGGCTCACTCCTCTAATCCCAACACTTTGGGAGGCCGAGGCAGGTGGATCACTTGAGGCCAGCAGTTCGAGACCAGCTTGGCTAAAACGGTGAAACCCCGTCTCTATTAAAAATGCAAAAAATTCTGCCAGGCGCGGTGGCTCACGTCTGTAATCCCAGCACTTTGGGAGGCCGAGGCAGGTGGATCATGAGGTCAAGAGATCGAGACCATCCTGGTCAATATGGTGAAACCCCGTCTCTACTAAAAATACAAAACATTAGCTGGGCATGGTGGCGCGTGCCTGTAATCCTAGCTACTCAGGAGGCTGAGGCAGGAGAATTGCCTGAACCCAGGAGGCGGAGGTTGCGGTGAGCCGAGATCGCGCCATTGCGCTCCAGCCTGGGTAACAAGAGCGAAACTCCGTCTAAAAAAAAAAAAAAAAAAAAATGCAAAAAATTAGCTGGGCGTGGTGGTGGGCACCTGTAATCCCAGCTACTCAGGAGACTCGGGTGGGAGGATTACTTGAACCTGAACTTGGGAGGCAGGGGTTGTAGTGAGCTGAGATCACACCACTGCACTGCAGCCTGGGTGACAGAGCCAGACTCCATCTCAAAAAAAATGTATATGTATAAATTTATTTTATGTTATTTTATTCTGAGACGTAGTTTTGCCTCAGCCTCCCAAGTAGCTGGGATTACAGGCGCCTGCCACCACACCCGACTAATTTTTGTATGTTTTAGTAGAGACGGCGTTTCACCATGTTGGTCAGGCTGGTCTTGAACAAATTATTTTAATATAATGTAAATGTTAATTATCTAATTGTAGGATATATATACCAATAACAGGCAACATAATTATGAACAACAATAATTTTATTATGTATTATAGAGTAATTTGTAAATGGCATTCTTATTTTAAATGTTTATTTTAAAATATAACTTAAAAAATGTTCCCATCAATCTTGACCTATAGATAAATATAATTTTTATCATTTAAAAATTTTAGGCTCACACCTGTAATCTCAGCACTCTGGGAGGCCAAGGTGGGCAGATCACCTGAGGTCGGGAGTTTGAGACCAGCCTGGCCAACATAGAGAAACCCCATCTCTACTAAAAATACAAAAAAATTCGCTGGAGGCCGGGCGCGGTGGCTCAAGCCTGTAATCCCAGCACTTTGGGAGGCCGAGGCGGGTGGATCACGAGGTCAAGAGATCGAGACCATCCTGGTCAGCATGGTGAAACCCCATCTCTACTAAAAATACAAAAAATTAGCTGGGCATGGTGGCACGTGCCTGTAATCCCAGCTACTCAGGAGGCTGAGGCAGGAAGAATTGCCTGAACCCGGGAGGCGGAGGTTGCGGTGAGCCGAGATCGTGCCATTGCACTCCAGCCTGGGTAACAAGAGCGAAACTCTGTCTTAAAA
>NW_022437017.1:7681412-7687740 GCF_009761245.1 Sapajus apella
TAAAAAAAAAAAAAAAAAAAAAAAAAAAAAAAATTCGCTGGGCATGGTGGTGGGTACCTGTCATCCCAGCTCCTCGGGAGGCTGAGGCAGGAGAATCGCTTGAACCCAGGAGATGGAGGTTGCAGTGAGCCGAGATCACAACACTGCACTCCAGCTTGGGTGACAAGAGCAAAACTCCATCTCAAAAAAGTAAATAAATAAAATAAAAATGAAAATGTTATTTATTTATTTTGAGACAGGATCTTTCTCTGTCACCCAGGCTGGAGTGTCACCATGCCCGGGTAACTTTTTAATTTATTTCTACCTTTTGTAGGCATGGGATCTATATTGCCCAAGCTGGTCTTGAACTCCGGGGCTCAAGTGATCCTCCCCATTGACCTGTATTGACCTGGGATTACAGCAGCGACCCACTGCCTGGCTAAGACTGTGCTAATTTATGGTCCCATCAAAAGTAGTTCAGAGAGGTTAGGCAACTTGCCTGAGGTCACCCAGCAATGCTGTAACAGAGTACACACCGGTCAGGCATGGTGGCCTATGCCTGCAATCCCAGCACTCCTGAAGGCTGAGGTGGGCAGATCACTTGAGGTCAGGAGTTCAAGACCAGCCTGGCCAACGTGGTGAAACCCTGTCTCTACTAAAAATACAAACATTAGCCAGGTGTGCTGGCAAGCACCTGGAGTCCCAGCTACCCAGGAGGCTGAGGCAGGAGAATCGCTTGGACCTGGGAGGCAGAGGTTACAGTGAGCTGGGATCACACCACTGCACTCCAGCCTGGGCAACAGAGCCAGACTCTGTCTAAAAATTAAATTAAGTTAAAAAGCTTGGGTGTGGTGGCTCACACCTGTAATCCAAGCACTTTGGAGACCAAGGTGGGCGGATTACCTGAGGTTGAGAGTTCAAGACCAGCCCGACCAACATGGTGAAACCCCGTCTTAAAAAAGAAAAGAAAAAAAAAAAAAAAAACAGAGTGCACCTTGGAACTCAGGAAATAGGAGGTGCTGGGCAGGAACGGGCCGGCGGGGCTGCAGGCTGGGTCCTGACTGACAGCTTTGCCCTCTGCAGGTCTTCATCGCCCAAACGGTGCTGCGGAGCCCGCCTGCCATGAGCCCTGCGGGGCAGCTGTCCCGTGCCACGGAGCAGGAGCTGCTCATCTACCTGCGAGTGGCCACCTGGAACCAGATCCTGGACCCCTGGGTGTACATCCTGTTCCGCCGCGCTGTCATCCGGCGCCTCCAGCCTCGCCTCAGCACCCGGCCCAGGTCGCTATCCCTCCAGCCCCAGCTGACGCAGGGCTCCAGGCTGCAGTAGGAACGGGAAGGAGCGCCCCTCCCGCACATCCCCGAGGAGCCCTGGGTCCCCTCCGACGGCCTATCTGCCTATTCTGAGGGTCTCAGAGCTGGGGGTGCTGGCTGGACAGTGGGCATCAGCAGCAGGGTTTGGGGCTGACCCCAATCCAAACTGGGGACCCGCAACTCCTCCCTGATCCTTTTACCAAGATCTCTCCCTCCCTCAGCCCCCTTTTCCCATTCGGAGATCCCGCCCCTCCTCTGCTCTCCTCCCAACCCCAGGAAGGGCATGGGGACATTGGCAGAGGGTCTTGCATTGCTGTTTTTTTGTGAGACAGAGTCTTGCTCTGTCGCCCAGGCTGGAGCGCAGTGGTGTGATCTCAGCTCACTGCAACCTCCGCCTCCCAGGTTCAAGCGATTCCCCTGCCTCAGCCTCCTGAGTAGCTGGGATTACAGGCGCATGCCACCACGGCCGGCTAATTTTTGTATTTTTAGTAAAGACGGGGTTTCACCATGTTGGCCAGGCTGGTCTCGAACTCCTGACCTCAAGTGATCCTCCCACTTCAGCCTCCCAAAGTGCTGGGATTACAGGTGTGAACCACCACACCCAGCCTTTTTTTTTTTTTTTTCTTTAGGAGATGGAGTCTCGCTCTGTGGCCCAGGTGGGAGTGCAGTGGCATGATCTCAACTCACTGCAACCTCTGCCTCCTGGGTTCAAGCGATTCTTGTGCCTCAGCCTCCTGAGCAGCTGGGACTACAGGTGTGCGCCACTGCACCCGGCCTTGCGTTGCTCTGTGACCCCGAATTTGACCTGCTTGCTGGGGTACAGTTGCTTCCTTTTGAACCCCCAACCGGGAAGCCTGTGTCCAGAAAGGATTGCGTGTGAACGGGGCACCCCCCTTCTCTTGCCAAAATATATCTCTGTATTTGGTTTTATTTTCCTTCGGGTCCAAAAGCCATCAGTCTCTGGGGTTTTGTGCACTGGACCTCTCCTGGGGCAGAGGAGGGCAGGGCTGGGGAGGCTGCGGAGGGACAGAGGGGAAGTGGCTGCCCCTCCCTAATCACCCGATGGGCTGGGCGGCACTGCCAAGAATTCTCCTGGGAACCTGTAGCAGAAGGGCTACAGGTTAGTCCTGGACTCTGCATTCAAACCACCCTTGAATCTACATATATATATATTTTTTTTTTTTTTTTAGTTTGAGACAGAGTCTTGCTCTGTCTCCAGGCTGGAGTGCAGTGGTGCAATCTCAGCTCACTGCAACTGCCACCTTCCTGGTTCAAGCGATTCTCCTGCCTCAGCCTCCCAAGTAGCTGGGACTACAGGCCCGGCTAATTTTTGTGTTTTTAGTAGAGACAGGGTTTCATCATGTTGGCCAGAATGGTCTCGATCTCCTGACTTCGTGATCAGCCCGCCTCGGCCTCCCAAAGTGCTGGGATTACAGGCGTGAGCCACCGCGCCCGGCCAGGAATCTACATGTTATTAAAAGTGGGTGGGCTGGGCGCGGTGGTGCACACCTGTAATCCCAGCAAGTTGGGAGGCCGAGGCCGGCGGATCACGAGGTCAAGAAATTGAGACCATCCTGGCCAACATGGTGAAACCCTGTTCTCTACCAAAAATACAAAACTTAGCTGGGCGTGGTGGTGTGCACCTGTAGTCCCAGCTACTCGGGAAGCTGAGGCAGGAGAATGGCTTGAATCTGGGAGGTGGAGATTGCAGTGAGCTGAGATCTCGCCACTGCACTCCTGCCTGGTGACAGAGCGAGACTCGCTTAAAAAAAAAAAGTTTTGGCCGGGCGCGGTGGCTCACGCCTGTAATCCCAGCACTGTGGGAGGCCGAGGCGGGTGGATCACAAGGTCAAGAGATCGAGACCATCCTGGTCAACATGGTGAAACCCCGTCTCCACTAAAAATACAAAAATTAGCTGGGCATGGTGGCGCATGCCTGTAATCCCAGCTACTCAGGAGGCTGAGGCAGGAGAATTGCCTGAACCCAGGAGGCGGAGGTTGCAGTGAGCCAAGATCGCGCCTTTGCACTCCAGCCTGGGTAACAAGAGGGAAACTCTGTCTCAAAAAAAAAAAAAAAAAAAAAAGTGACCAGTTGTGAAAGCTCATGCCTATAACCCCAGCACTTTGGGAGGCCGAGGCAGGTGGATCACGAGGTCAAGAGATTGAGACCAGCCTGGCCAACATGGTGAAACCCCGTCTCTACTAAAAATACAAAAAATTAGCCAGGCGTGGTGGCGTGTGCCTGTAGTCCCAGCTGCTTGGGAGGCCTAGACAGGAGAATTGGTTGAACCCGGGAGGCAGAGGCTGCAGTGAGCTGAGACTGTGCCCCTGCCTCCAGCCTGGGTGATGCAGTGAGAGTCTGTCTCAGAAAAAGAAAGGACCAACGTCTGGGTCTTCATGGAGCACCCGTCGTGTGCAGGCATGAAAGCTCATGCCCGCGTGGTGCTTAATGACATGCTTGGTACATAGTAGGTGGTCAGGAGGTGCTCAGCGTAGTTTCAGCCAGCAGCCCCAGACCCACATCTCCGCGCTCCCCTAATTCCCCGCAAAATGACACACCAGGCTCCAGAGATGGGAGGCGCCTTTATTCACCACGAGCCTCAGGGTACATGTGGTGCGGGATGTCTCCCCCCTCCTTTTCCCTCCCAGGACCTGGATGTGAGCCAGGCCCGGTGAAACCGAAGCCCCTGATTCTACCACCGTACCCCGCCCCCACCCCCGCCACTGCCTGCTGGGAATATAAGGTCACTTGCTGCTTCTGGGGGAACAAGCTGAAAGGGACAGGACAGGATGGGAACCACAGGAACCAGGGCCAAGTCACCCCAGTCTACAGCCCCCTGCAGTAATGGAGGGGTCCTGGTTCCCCCAGAGTAGGGGAAGGGGCAGGAGCCAGCGCTGGGGACTCAGAAGGGTGGGAGCTCAGGAGGGCTGCCCTGGGGGTGGGGCCAAGAGAGACAGATATGGTGGGTGGGGTGGACTTCTGCGGTCCCAGCTCAGGCTTTGGGGGAAGGGCTGGCTTCTGGGGGGTTGAGGAGGCCTGTGGCTGAGGGGCCAGGTAGGAGGCTGGGGGTGAGCCTGGAATGGGGCCAGGGCTGACCTGGGTGCCATGGACCTGATCATGGGGCTGAGGCAGAGGCTGGGGGTCTCTGCTAGGGGTTGTGGTGGGGGCTCTGGGGGGTGGGCCTGGGGGCTGAGGTCCGGCTGGGGCAGGGGCCTCAAGCTGAATTCTAGGGTCAAGGCCAGGGGTCTGTGAGCACAGCCCATTTCGAGGGCTCAGCCAGATTCTTGAACTGGTGTGAGTGCCGGAGCTGGGCTGGGCTCCAGGGCTCCGGTGAGCTCCGGAGCTGGGCTGAATTCTGGAGCTGGTCTGGGTTTCTGAGCTGAGCCCTGTCTCAGCGCTGGACTGCGTTCTGGAGCTAAGGTGGGCTCCAGGATCGGGCTGAATTCTCGAGCTGGTCTGGGTTTCAGAGCTGGACTGACTCCCAGGACTGACGTGGGTTCTAGAGCTGAGCTGGGTTCCAGAACTAAGCTGACTTCCAGAGCTGGCTCGAATTCTTGAACTTAACTGGGTCGCAGAGCTGGGCTGCTTCCCAAAGTCCACTTGAATACCAGAGCTGTCTGGGGTTGTGGTCTGGAGCTGGTATCTAGAACCTGGCAGGGTTCCAGAAGTGAGTTGGGTCCCGGAGGTTGGTTGAGCTCCTGGGCAGCGCTGGGTCCTGGAGCCAGGCCTACTGTCGGAACTCAGGGCCACAGAGCTTAGCTCTGTTGCTGCAATGTCCTGGGTCCCAGGACTAGACTGGACTCCAAGGCTTAGCCGGATTCTGGAATTTGGCTGGGTCTCGGCCACTGTCTGCGTTTTGGAGCTGGCTGGGATTTCAGAACCAGTCTGCGCTGCAGAACCGAGATGACTTCTAGAGTTGGCTGCGGTGCCTGGGCTGGGTTGAGCTCTGGAGCTTGGCCGGGCCTCGAAATGAGTCTGAGTCCCGGAAGCAAACTGCATTCTAGAGCTGATCTGCGTTCTGCTGGGAGAGCGGGGCTCAGCACCAAGCTGTGTGCTGGGGCTGGGCCCTGCTTCTGAGACGGACAGCGTTCCAGGGCTGGTCTGAATCCTGGAGTTGGACCTGGTTGTAGCACTAGGTGGGGTTCTAGAGCTGGGCCCAGTCTCAGAGCTGGAATCATCACTGGAACTGGACCGGGCTGCAGGATAGGGATGGGTACTTGCATGCAGCTGGGTTTTAGAGCAGGGCTGGGGTTGGAATCTAGACTGGGCAGCTGCACGGGTCTGCGTTTCTGAGCTGGTGTGAGTTCTTGAATACGGTTCGATTTGGGAGCTGTCTCTGAATCCTGAGCTGGCTGGGGTTCCAGAGCTGGGCTGCTTCATGAATCTCACATGGGTGCCAAAATTAACTGGGGTTCTGGAGCTAGACCGAGAGTCCAGAGTTCCAGAGTCTGCTCGAGTGTTCCAGCAGGGCTTGGCCTCCGAGCTAGCCTGGATTCTGGAACTGGGATTCGTCCCCAAGCTGGCCAGGGTCTTAAAATTTGTCTGCATTCCAGAGCTAGGCTTGCTGTCAGGGCTCAGCTGGATTCTAGAGATGAGCTTCATCTCAGAGCGGGCCTGGGTTCTGGGCTTGTGCTCGGAGTTGGGTTTGGTTTCAGAGCTTAGCTTCGTCTTGGAGCTGGGCTTGGTCTCAGAATCAGTCTGCGTTCTGGAACAGGGCTTGGTCTCAGAGCTGGGCTTGGTCTCAGAGTTCTTCTGGGTTCTAGAGAAGGGCTTGGTCTCAGAGCTCTTCTGGGTTCTAGAGCTGGGCTTGGTCTCAAGGCTGGCCTGAGTTCTAGAACAGGGCTTGGTCTCAATGCTGGGCTTGGTCTTAGAGCTCATCTGAGTTCCAGAGCTGGGTGTGGTCTCAGAGCTCA
This sequence comes from Sapajus apella, assembly GCF_009761245.1. Taxonomy (NCBI): domain Eukaryota; kingdom Metazoa; phylum Chordata; class Mammalia; order Primates; family Cebidae; genus Sapajus; species Sapajus apella. The sequence goes on from NW_022437017.1 coordinate 7,687,619, forward strand.
TCTGGATTCTAGAACTGGGCTGGGTCTTAGAGCTCATCTGGGTTCTAGGGCTGGGTGTGGTCTCAGAGCTCATCAGGGTTCTAGAGCTGGGCTGGGTCTCAGAGCTTATCTGGGTTCTAAAG
>NW_022437017.1:7687750-7693321 GCF_009761245.1 Sapajus apella
TAGAGCTGGGCTGGGTCTCAGAGCTCATCTGGGTTCTAGAGCTGGGCATGGTCTCAGAGCTCATCTGGGTTCTGGAGCTGGGCTGGGCCTCAGAGCTCCTCTGGGTTCTACAGCTGGGCTGGGCCTCAGAGCTCATCTGGGTTCTGGAGCTGGGCTGGGCCTCAGAGCTCATCTGGGTTCTGGAGCTGGGCATGGTCTCAGAGCTCATGTGAATTCTAGAGCTGGGCATGGTTTCAGAGCTCATCTGGGTTCTAGAGCTGACCTTTGTCTCGGGGGTGGCCTGGGCTCTAGAATAGGGCTTGGTCTCGATGCTGGGCATCATCTCAGAGCTGGTCTGGGCACTAGCACATAGCTTGGCCTCAGATCTAGGCTGGATTCTAGAGAAGGACAGAGTTCTGGAGCAGGGCCGGGGCAGGGGGCTGGGCTCCGGGCTGGGGCTGTGCTGGGTCCCCGGGGGGCAGACTAGCCGCAGGCCTCCCTGGCCTCTCCAATGGCGGCCCACACCTCCACCACAAACTCGTCGGGGAAGGCAAACTCGCCCAAGACGGAGTCTAAACAGCGTGCAAACTCCTGGGCAGTCTCTGTCTTCTTGGACGTCTCCACCATGGTGGACGCTGCGGGCCGTGCCAGAGGGGTGGTCAGCAAGGGCACCTCCTGCTGGGACCCTGCCTCCTCCCATGGGCCGCCCTCCCCCCAGGGCCCCCTGGCTTACCCTGGCCCCTTACCCAGCTCGGGGTCCCGAATGCCCATGTAGCTTTCCAGCAGGTCATCAACCTTCCGAGACGCCTCCTCCTCAAACTCACTGGGCTGGAGGCACCAGGGAGGGAAGTCGGGGTGAAGAGCCTTGCATCCCTCGAGCCCAGCCCCCTCCCGACCCCCACCCCTGAGGGAAGAGCGGACTGGACCCTCCCACGCATCAGGGGTGCTGTTACCAACATCACTGCCCCATCTTTCAACGAGGACCCATTTTGCAGGCAGAGAAACCGAGGCTCCGAGGTCTTGTCTAAGGCCGCACTGACTCGGCGGCAGAGCTGTGGGGGCAGAAGCCTTGGAAGAACCCCTCCCCTCACTCACCGCTTCCTCCACCGTGGCGGCCCCCCCAGAACGAAGCCGCAGGGTCTCCCTCCCGCTGGTCACTCTCGCCTCTATGGGACATTTGCTGGACCGACTTCTGTGGCCAATCATATCTTGAGGAAACAGTAAGCAGATGGCCATGAGTTCTAGGTGGACCCACATCTTTGTAAACCCTGGGAGGCCACCAGCCGAGTCTTTCTAGAATCTTCCTCCCCTTCAAAGTCCTCTATGTCTGTGTGGCGAATCTCCAGAGACCCATTCAAGATTCCTCTCTTCCCATCCCCAGCAAACTAAACCACAAGTCCAGGATAAGCTGCTGTAATGGAGCAGGTGTAGAACTAACCCCAGGCCGAGCGCCGTGGCTCCCGCCTGTGATCCCAGCACTTTGGGACGCTGAGACGGGTGGATCGCCTGAAGTCAGGAGTTCAAGACCAGCCTGGCCAACATGGTGAAACCCTGCCTCTACTAAAAATACAAAAATTAGCCGGGAGTGGTGGCAGGTGCCTGTAATCCCAGCCACTCGGGAGGCTGAGGCAGGAGAATCGCTTGAGCCCAGGAGGCAGAAGTTGGAGAGAGCCGAGGTCGCGCCACTGCACTCCAGCCTCCACTCCACTTGGGAGACCTAGGCAAAGGGATTGCTTGAGCCCAGGAGTTTGAGACCAACCTGGGCAACACAGTGAGACCCTCTACAAAAAATACAAAAATTAGCCCGGAGTGGTGGTGCGTGCCTGTAATCCCAGCTACTCGGGAGGCTGAGGCAAAACAACCGCTTGGGGCCGGGCGCGGTGGCTCACGCCTGTAATCCCAGCACTTTGGGAGGCCGAGGTGGGTGGATCACCTGAGGTCAGGAGTTCAAGACCAGCCTGGCCATCACCGTGAAACCCCACCTTTAAAAAGTAAAACTAAAAATAAAGAACCGCTTGAACCAGGGAGGCAGAGTTTGTGGTGAGCCGAGATCACACCACTGCACTCCAGCCTGGGCGACAAAGCAAGACTGCATCTCAAAAAAAAAAAAAAAAAAAAAAAAAAAAGGAAAGGAAACCATTCCCATATTCTCATTCTCTAGAACGCACCATGACCTCAAAGTGCTACTTTAAAAGCTCCCAGCCGGGCTGCAGAGTGGTCCTGGACGCCCCCTCTCCCAGGTTGGGGGAGTCTCTTTACCCAGTCCTTCCTCCCTCCCCCACTGACTCCATGACAGTCTATTAATAGAAATGACCTACTGTCTCTGATGCCCTGCCAGAACTCCTCGGCATGCACCGGATGCACCTAGAACCTTCCAGCCCGTCCCATCCCCAACCCACCTCCACCCCACGCACCCGTAGAACCCATCTGGGAAGAGCTCCTGCCCGCCTCACCAAAGGCCCTCTTGGGCTGCACCAGCCTCAGGGTGAAGGGCTGGGACTTGGGAAGCTCCCGGAGCATCTTGGCCACCTCGTAGTGGCGGCAGCCCACGATGGAGTGGTCGTTGATGGCTTCGATGCTGTCTCCCACGCACACCGCCTCGATCCGGTTGATGATACTGCCTTCCTTGATTCTCTGTGAGGACCCAGAGCTACTGGCGGGGCAACCCCAGCCACCCACTTCAGATCCCCAGAACCCATGTAGACCCAAAGGGGACAGAAGGGGCAGTGGCTGGATCCCAGGAAGCCACCCATCCACCTCCTCCCCCAAGCACCTTGATGAAGGCGTAGCCGGCCCCGTTGTCCGTGATGGTCAGCCCCAGAGCGTCCTCTGTTTTAGTGACCTCCACCTCCTTGGTCTCGCCTCGCACGTGGGCGAAGATGAAGTCCTCCAGGCCTATCTGCCCCCCTAGGAGCTTCTGCATGTCCACTTTGTGGCTGTTGAGGGTGCAGAATAAGATCTTTCCCCGGGGAGAGGGAGCCTGGAGTTAGGAAACGCGTCCCCCACGCAGCGCCCTGTCTACGCAGGCCCCTCCCTGCCTCCAGCAACAAGGAGCCCAGGTCATGGGAAAGGGCAGGGCATGGGACCCCCACAATGGAAAGAGGAGGGAGAAGGAGGCTTCCAGCAGGTGGAGACCCCTGTCCAGACCCCCGGCCCTCCAGCCCCCAGACCTCCAGGTTTAATCTGCTAGCGCCCCCTGGGGGCTCAAACCCAACGAACCTGGATTGGAAAAACGCCCAGGACCCCTCCAACCCCCACCCCCACCGCGGCCTCAGACTTGCCACCTTTAAGGGGGGGGCACCTGGAATCCCAGACCCCAGCTATGTCCAGGAAGCACAGAGGCGCTTTTCCGAGGGCTGCTGGGATCCGCTCCAAGCCAGGTCTGCGCAGGGGATTTTCTAGAATATCTAGGGGTCCCCTAGCCCTAAGACCTGCCCATCTTTTGGGCAGAGCGTGCAAAGGGGGCCCTGGAGGTGTGGCACCCCGGGACCTGAGGGCTGTGTCTCTGAGATCCGGCGATTACGCGGCCACCCCGACGTGTGGGATCCGGGGATCTGGGGTCTCCCGTCCAGGGCCCAAGCCCTCCCCACCCCTCACCCCATCACGCGGGTGGCCTCGGGCGCGGGTGTCCTGGAGCCTTACCTCAGTGGGCGCGATCCCGAAGGCCTCGGCGATCTTGGCGTACAGCTCGCGGACGTTGGTGAAGCCCTCGATCTTGCCCGTGGGGCTCCCGTGCGCCAGCTGCGTGCGGAAGACCAGGCGCGGGCAGGCGCGGGGCGCGGCCGGGGGCTCCGAGGGCGAGGGCGGGGGCGCGGGCGCGCGCGGGGTCTCGGCGCCCCGGGCCTCGCGGGCCGCTGCGCTCTCCATGGCGGGAGAAGCTCGGCCACCCACCGGGCCCTCGCCGCCGCCGCCGGATCCGCGGCTTCCTGCAGCCTCCCCTCCCCCGGCCCAGGGCGCGACAGCCGAGACGGCCTGGTAAGGGGATCCGGGAACCCGAGCCGCCCGGGAAGGAGACACCGCCGGGTTCGCAGAGGTGAGTCGGGCCCCAGGTGTCCGGGCCCTGCCAGGGCCAGCTGCGCCCTCCCCGGGGATACCGGCAGTCTGGGGGGGGGGGGGCGCCTCAGCTCAGAACCCTGGAAGAACAGGGACCTCAAATAAGGACACGGACAGGCCGGCGTAGTAATCCCAGCACTTGGGAAGCAGAGGCGGGTGGTGGACCACCTGAGGTCAGGAGTTCGAGACCAGCCTGGACAACATAGTGAAACCCGCTCTCTACTAAAAAATACAAGATTTAGCCAGGTGTGGTGGTGGGCGCCTGGAATCCCAGCTAATCAGGAGGCTGAGGCAGGAGAATTGCCTGTAGCTGGGAGGCAGAGGTTAAAGTGAACGGAGATGGCGCCACTGCACTCCAGCCTGGGCGACAGAGCAACACTCTGCCTCTACATAAATAAATAAGAAACATGACTAATTTTTTGTACAGCTGGGATATCACTATGTTGCCCAAGCTGGTCTCAAACTCAAAACTGGGAGGCTCAAGCCACCCTCCAGCCTTGGCCTCCCAAAGTGTGATTATTAGAGATGTGAACCACTGTGCCCAGCCTCTCCCCAGCATTTAAACCTACCATCTGATGTAGCAGATATTTTATTTTATTTTATTTATTTATTTTTTTGAGACGGAGTTTCACTCATGTTACCCAGGCAGGAGTGCAATGGCGCGATCTCGGCTCACCGCAACCTCCGCCTCCTGGGTTCAGGCAATTCTCCTGCCTCAGCCTCCTGAGTCGCTGGGATTACAGGCACACGCCACCATGCCCAGCTAATTTTTTGTATTTTTAGTAGAGACGGGGTTTCACCACGTTGACCAGGCTGGTCTCGAACTCCTGACCTCAAGGGATCCTCCCGCCTCAGCCTCCCAAAGTGCTGGGATCACAGGTGTGAGCCACTGCGCCCGGCTGATATTTTATTGCATTTTGTGTACTGTTTGTCTCCAGGACTGGAGGAATGTCAGCTCTAGGAGGAGCTCCGGGGGTTGTTCCCCTGATGTGTCTCCATGCCCAGTGCCCAGTGATCTTTGGTGAGGAATGAATGGATGTCCAGGTCGTAGGTGGAGAAGGAGACCGCAGGCACCAGGACGCATTGGTAAAACTCCGCTGGAATGCAATGCCAGAAACACCTATGCATCCATCAAATTCCTACCCAGGAATGTTGGCTCAATAAACAGCCGTCCTGCCTGCAGGGGTGAGCCCTACAGCAGAGCCAGACACAGCCTCCGCCCGGGAGGAACCTCACAAACCAAACACAGGTAGAGAAAAGCAAGTGGCAGAAGGGTTTGGACAGTGTAAGAAAGTTTATGTAGGCCGGGCGCAGTGGCTCAAGCCTGTAATCTGAGCACTTTGGGAGGCCGAGGCGGGTGGATCACAAGGTCAAGAGATCGAGACCATCCTGGTCAGCATGGTGAAACCCCGTCTCTATTAAAAATACAAAACAAGGCCGGGCGCTGTGGCTCACGCCTGTAATCCCAGCACTTTGGGAGGCCGAGGCGGGTGGATCACGAGGTCAAGAGATCGAGATCATCCTGGCCAACATGGTGAA
>NW_022437017.1:7693721-7706099 GCF_009761245.1 Sapajus apella
AAAAAAAAAAAAAAAACCATAAAGTTTAAACTTTAGCAAAATGTGCTGCAAGCTGTGACATGGATGAATCTTGAGGACATCACGCTCAGTGAGAGAGAAGCCACGGGAGTCTCAGTGAGACACGAAGGGCCACCCAGCGTGTGATGTCATTTCTATGAAATGTCCGGGGCAGACTCATCCACAGACAGGAAGGGGATAGCGGGGCTGTCAGAAATAGGGGAGGACATGGGGAGTGACTGTTGATGGAGACAGGGCTTCCTCTGGCGGTGATGGAATGTTCTGGAATTAGAGGTGATGGTTGCACAGCTTTTTTTTTTTTTTCTTCCTGAGACAGACTCTCACTCTGTCTTCCAGGCTGGAGCGCAGTGACGCGATCTTGGCTGACTGCAACCTCCACCTCCTGGGTTCAAGAGCTTCTCCTGCCTCAGCCGCCCAAGTAGCTGGAATTACAGGCATGCACCACCACGCCCAGCAATTTTTGTATTTTTAGTAGCAACGGGGTTTCACCATGTTGGCCAGGCTGGTGTCGAACTCCTGGTCTCAAATCATCCGCCTGCCTTGGCCTCCTTAAGTGCTGGAATTACAGCCGTGGGCCACCGTGCCCAGCCCACACAGCTTTTTGAATGTACTAAAACCACTGAATTGTATACTGGAATTTTTTAAAAGTAAAAAATCTGCTACAAAATGGTATTTTCCAGGCCTGCCTAGAAATGAGAAGCTCTAAATTTCCTGGCACATCTCCTGTGCCAGGAAAGGGTGAAACGGCCTGGCGGGGGTTCAGGGTTGGCAGTATCAGTTTGTCTGATCCAGGGCGGCCGTAACAAAGCACCACAGAGTGGATGGGGTGAGGTGGCTCTCGCCTGTGATCCCAGCACTTTGGGAGGCTGAGGCGGGAGGATCATTTGAGCCCAGGAGTTTGAGACCGGCCTGGGGAACAAGGTGACACCCCCATCTCTACAAAAAATACAAAATTAGCTGGGTGTGGTGGCACGCACCTGTGGTCCCAGCTACTTGGGACGCGGAGGTGGGAAGATTGGTTGAGCCCAGGAGGCGCAGGCTTCAGTGAGCTGTGTTCGTGTCTCTGAGCTCCAGCCTGGGCGACAGAGCAAGATCCTGTCACAACCGCAAAGAAACAGCTGGACACAGTGGCATATGCCTGTAATCCTAGCACTTGGAGAGGCTGACCCAGACGGATCACTTGAATCCAGTAGTTAAAGACCAGTCTGGGCAACATAGTGAGACCCCATCTCTAAAAAAATGCAAACAAATTGGCCAGGCACAGTGGCTCATGCCTGGAATCCCAGCACTTTGGGAGGCTGAGGCAGGTGGATCACCTAAGGTCAGGAGTTCGAGACTAGCCTGGCCAACATGGTAAAACCCGGTCTCTGCTCAAAATACAAAAATTAGCTGGGCGTGATGGCGGGTGCCTGTAATCCTGCCTACTTGAGAGGCTGAGGTGGGAGAATCACTTGAACCTGGGAGGTGGAGGTTGCAATGGGCTGAGATTGCACTGCTGCACTCCAGCCTGGGCAACAGAGGGAGAGTTTGTCTCAAAAAAAAAAAAAAAAATCAGTAGTGATGGCAGGCACTTGTGGTCTTAGCTACTCACAGGAATCAGGTAAGACGATCACCTGAGCCCAGGGAGGTCAAGGCTTCAGTGAGCTATGATTGTGACACTGCATTGCAGCCTGGGCAACATACCGGGACCCTGTCTCAAAAACAAAGTGACGGAGCATGGTGACTAACACCTGGAATCCAAGCACTTTGGGAGGCTGGAGGGAGTGGATCGCCTGAGGTCAGAAGTTCGAGACCATCCTGGTCAACATGGCGAAACCCCATTGCTACTAAAAATACAAAAAATTAGCCAGGCGTGGTGGCGGGCACCTGTCATCCCAGCTACTCGAGAGGCTGAGGCAGGAGAATTGCTTGAACCTGGATGGCGAAGGTTGCAGTGAGCCGAGATCACTCCATTGCACTCCAGCCTGGGCGACAGGAGCGAAACTGTTTAAAAAAAAAAAAAAAGCGTGGGATGGGGGTGGGCACCATGACTCACACCTGGAATCCCAGCACTTTGGGAGGTCAAGACAGGAGGACTCTTGAGCCCAGGAGTTCAAGACTAGCCTGGGCAGCATAGGGAGCCAGGTGAATCGCTTGAACCTCTAAAAAATAAAAAACAGCTGGGCGCGGTGGCGCACGCCTGTAATCCCAGCACTTTGGGAGGCTGAGGTGGGTGGATCACATGAGGTTGGGACTTTGAAACCACCCTGACCAACATGGAGAAACCCCGTCTTTAAAAAAAAAATTTTTTTTTTCAATTAAAAATATAATAAAAAGAAAGCACCACAAACAGGTGGTAGAAATGGATCTTCTCACAGCTCCAGAGGCCAGAGTTCCACAATCAAGGTGCTGGCAGAGCCTCACTCCCTCAGAGCCCCTGGATAGAACCGTTCCTGGCGCGCACAGTTTCCGGCTGTGGGTGGCCTTCCTTGACGTCCCTTGGCTTGTAGACACATCACTCCAATCTTGGCCTCTGTTGTCACTTGGCTGTCTCTTCCCTGTGTCTGTGTCCAGATTTTATCTTCTTATAAGGAAAGCAATCTTATCGGATTTAAGGCTCACCCTACTTCAGGATGACTTCATCTTAACTAATTATATCTGCAACGACCCTATTTCCAAATACGGTCACATTCAGAGGTTCTGGGGTTCAGATGCTTTGCTGAATTTTTTAGGATGTCTTATCTACGCCATTCAATGCAGAAGTCTGGGAAGGCTTGTCAGTAAGCAACACACACACACACACACACACACACACACACAGCAAAACGCAGAGCTCCGAGTAATCTAATGGAAAATGGGCACTCTAACAAAATCGTGTACATGAATGTCCACAGCAGCATTACTCACAAGTAAATGTTAGAAACAGCTAAGTGTCCTTGGACAGATAGACGGGTCAGTACAGAGCGGGTTCGTCCATACCACAGCTGGGCTCGGCCACGAAAAGGAACAGGGCTCTGATACAGGTCACCACGTGGATGAAGCTTGAGGACATCACGCTCAGTGAGAGAAGCCAGACACAAAAGGACACACAAGCCAGGCGTGGTGGCTCGGGCCCGTAATTCCAGCACTTTGGGAGGCTGAGGGAGGAGGATTACCTGAGGTCGGGAGTTCAAGACCAGCCTGGCCAACATGGCAATACCCAGTCTCTACTAAAAATACAAAAATTAGCCAGGTGTGGTGGTGGATGCCTGTATTTTATCTAAAAAGTCCAGATCCAGCAATGGGAAGGGGCCTGATCCAGTAGCGGGAAGCTACTCAGGAGGTTGAGGCAGAAGAATCACTTGAACCCGAGAGGCGGAGATTGCAGTGAACTGAGATTGCACCACTGCACTCCAGCCTGGTGACAGAATAAGACTCCCGTCCAAAAAAGGACACACAATGTGTGATCCCATTTCTATGAAATATCTGGGACAGGCCAAGCCACAGAGGCAGGAAGGGGATTTGTGGGTGCCAGGTGCTGTGGAGGGGATGAGAGTGACTGTTGATGGGGGCGATTAGAATGAGCAGAGATTAAGGCCGGGCACGGTGGCTCACGCCTGTAATCCCAGCACTTTGGGAGGCCGAGGCGGGTGAATCACGAGGTCAAGAGATCGAGACCATCCTGGTCAACAAGGTGAAACCCCGTCTCTACTAAAAATACAAAAATTAGCTGGGCATGGTGGCGCACGCCTTTAGTCCCAGCTATTCAGGAGGCTGAGGCAGGAGAATTGCTTGAACCCAGGAGGCAGAGGTTGCAGTGAGCCGAGATCGCGCCATTGCACTCTAGCCTGGGTAACAAGAGCGAAACTCTGTCTCAAAAAACAAAACAAAACAAAAAATTAGCAGAGATTAGGTAAAGGTGATGATTGCATAACACTGTGAATAAACTAATTGCCACTGAATTGTGCATTTTGAAATGGCCGAAATGGTCAGGCGAGGTGGCTCATGCCTGCAATCCCGGGGCTTTGGGAGGCTGAGGCAGGAGGGTCTCTTGAGCCCAGAAGTTCAAGGCTGCAGTGAGTTATGACTGGGCCACTGCACTGCAGCCTGGGTGGCAGAGGGAGACCCAGTCTGTCATACACAAAATGGCTGTAATGGCAAGGTTTATGTTGCTGATTTACACAATAAACAAAAGCAAAGTCAGTCTGCTGGGGAAGGACTTGAACCCCAAGATGAAGGATGAACTGAGCAGCCCTCTCGAGCCCCAAGCCCCCACATGTGCTGAGCCCACAATATGCAAGTTCAGGTAGAAGGCAGGATGGAGACGCCTGTCCTGCTGCTGGCTGGCTCTGTGAACCCCAGCAAGTTCGGGCCCCAGCCTTCCTCAGAAACTCTGAGGCGCTGCTGGAGGTAAGAGAGCAGGCCTGGCACCCCCAGCAGGGATGTCATGGGGGGCCACGGCTACACCTTCTGAGTCCTCCACACCACCCCAAACAACTTAACACACTCACCAACTGAAAACACAAATTCCGTTTCTATTTATTTAAAAAGTCCGGATCCAGCAGTGGGAAGGGACTGCACCCAGGAGGGTCCCTCGACCGGAGGAGGGCAGGATGGGCAAGACCACCCCCCCTCTGGGGGGCAGGCATTTGGGGTCCCATCCCAGGTAAGTCCTGGGCAGCTGCTTGTGTGGCCCAGGGCACACACCTGGGTAATCTGGAGGGTCCTGCCGTGTGCTGGGGGTGGTTGTCTGTCCTGGTCCCGGGGATAACGGGGAGAGCCGCGCGGTGCATGGCTGTCCTCCGAGGAGGGGTACCCGCGGTTGTGCGGTCACAGCGAGTGTTTCTTCTGGGTTCAGAGTGCTGGGGTGATTGAAAGCTAAAGGGATGCTGCAGAAATTTAATTTTAGGGGGGCTGGAGCCCCCAAGGTGCAGGATGGGACCAGGCCCCAAAGGGTGGACCCTCAGCCTCTTGTCCACGGGGCAGGGTGGGGCAGGGCCGCGCCCACAGCTTCTCTGGATCGTGGGCCCGCCCACTCCTCACAGGTGCTCGCTGAAACAAGACAGGAGGGCCCAGGATGAGGACCGCACCATCTCTGGCCCCCACCAGACTCAGAGGAACCCCAGAGGCCAGGCATCAGCTACTTCGACACGTCAGGGTTGGAGGGGCCAGCGTGGATCCCACCTAATCCAGGCACCAGGATCCGCCCTGAGAAGCTTTGGGGAAATCCTGGCGCCCCCCACCGAGTGAGCTCGGCCTCGCCCCGCCCCCCGCCTCGCCGGGCACACACCTGGCGACCTGGGCCAGGATTTCCTTGATGCGGATGATGAGCTTCTCGTGCTGTGCGGGGTCGCGCTCGATGGCACCGTGCAGCCGGGCCATGTAGAAGTCCAGGGTGCCTAGCGTGGGCGTCTCGCCCGTGCCTGGGGGACACGTAAGGTGAGTCAGGCGAGAGTTCTGGGGAGTCGCAGGGCGGGGGCTCCAGGGCAAGGGCAGAGGTGGGGGGTGTACTGTCAGGGCGGGTCTCGCGAGGGCGCGGGGACGCGAGTCGGTGGGGTTCCCCCAGCGCTCGGAGGTCACCACCCTGGTCAGCGCGGGCGGGGCGCACGGTGGGTTAGGGTCAGCCGAGGCAGGAGGCGGCTGGCGAGGTCGGGGCGGGGTGGGGTCTCGAGCGGCGGGGGTCCTGGGTCAGCTGAGGAGCGTCACAGAGGGAGCGGGGTCGGGGAGGCGGCGGGATGACACCGGGGGGTTGGGGTCTGGCGGGGCGGGGGGAGGTGGGGTCAGTGCTCCAGGCCGGTCGGGGGCTGGCCAGGGAGGGGGTCCGGCGAGGGTGGGGCCGGTAGGGAGCCGTGCCTGGAGCGTCCGAGGTGGGGGCACGAAGGGGCTGTGGGAGGAAGAGGGGTCAGCGGGGACCAGGCGGGAGAGGTCGTGGCCGGGAAGTGCGGTCCGTGGGGGCGAGGCCAAGGACGGAGGCGAGCAATGGGGCGCGGAGCGGAGCAATGGGGTGCGGATGCGGGTTCGGGAGGGGGCGGAGCTCGGGGTGTGTGTGGTGAAGGCGGGACGACAGGCAGGGCCGGCTGGCTAGGGAAGGGGACGGGAGGGGGGTCCGGGTGACCTGGGCGGGGCGATAGGCGGGGCCGGGTCACAGGGGCCGGGGCGACCGGGGGCGGGGCGGTAGGCGGAGCCTGGTGGCCGGGCGGGGTGGATGGGCGGGGCCGCGGGCGGGGTCCGCACCCGGCACCGGCAGCGAGGCGAAGCTGGCGGTGAGCGCCTGGCGCACAGCCTGGAGCTGCTGCTGCAAAGCCAGCGTCCGCCGCTCCTCCAGCGCCAGCTCCTGCTCCAGACGCTCGCGCGCGCTGCTCATGCTCTGCGTGTGCCTCTGCAGCACCGCGTTCTGCTCCTCGAAGGCCACGTTCATCTTCCGCAAGCGCCGCAGCTCTGCCTCGCGGGCTGGGCCGGGGTGAGCAGGGTCAGAGCGTGTGTCTCCCCACTCCCCCCATCGCCCGGCTTTAGCCCGAGACATGTCCCTGCCGGGGTTTCCGTCACTGCGCCCTCTGCCTCCCTCCCCACATCAGTTCCTGGGGCGACAACGGGTGCCTGGGCGCTCAGAGGCAACCTCCCGATCTGCCCCCTCCCGCCTTGGGGCCTTCCTGGCCCACGCTCCCCTCCACCACCCACTTCCACGGAGTTCGCATCAGGACTGCAGTTGACAATCACCTTTGTTTTGGTCCAAGAACTCTTCAGTGAAGATGGGAACGTCGAAGGTGGAGAAGCCGTCGCAGTCCCCACCCTAAGACGAAGGGAGAAGGTGGAAATTTGCTGGTGGTAGGGGGCAGCCACGTTCTTTCTGGGTGTGCCCCAAACCTAAGAGCGTCTCCCGGGGCACCCTGGGTGCGAGTGCAATCAACAGCGCCCCCACAGGGCAGTGGCACCACCCCTGCCTGCATACGTCTGGGCGAGGGGCAATGGCTTCCTCCTCGAAGCGCCGGTTTTAGAAAACTCCAGACCTTTCTACCTCAGGTGCTTTGCTAGGAGGAGGGTCGCTTACCTTGTGTCCATTCAGGAGGGTGTTCATGAGCCCCGGGCCCGAGTCTTCTGGTGGGGGAAGGGAAGGGAACGGTCAGCCTCCCACGTCTCCAGGGACCACGCCCTGCATGCAACGTCAGCCCTGCTCATGGGCTGCAGCTCCGCACCTGCGTCCCCCCGCGTCTGGGCATCCCCTGCTGCACTGAGTGAGCTCCTTTCACTCCCGTCCGGCTAGGTATCTCTCCCTTGCCCACCCCATGGGACTGTGCCTCATGTAGCGGAGGCCTTACCTGGGCTGCGGTCGCACCCCACAGAGCAGGACCCCAAATGCTCCCGCTGGCCCCTCACCATTTTTCTTTCTTTTCTTTTTTTGAGACAGTCTCACCCTGTCACCTACGCTGGAGTGCAGTGGTGCAATCTCGGCTAACCGCAACCTCTGCCTCCTGGGTTAAAGCGATTCTCCTGCCTTAGCCTCCAGAGTAGCTGGGACTGCAGGCACATGCCATCATGCCCAGCTAATTTTCGTATTTTTAGTACAGAGGGGGTTTCACCATGTTGGCGAGACTCGTCTCGAACTCTTGACCTCAGGTGGTCCACCTGCCTTGACCTCCCAAAGTGCTGGGATTACAGGCGTGAGCTGCTGCGCCTGACCTCTCCCACCTTTCTTGATCTTCTTCTCCTGCATCTTCTCCGTGCACATCTTGTAGGCTTCCGACTGCTGGTATGCCCGCAGCTCCTTCATGTACTGCTGCTTCTCTCTCTCCGCCTCGTCCAGGTACCGCTGGAGGGCAGCACCAGAAGACTTGACCCACCCAGAGGCAGGGGAAGCCTCCAACATCAGGACCCAGTTTCCATCACTCAGCTTTCACTGCACCCTCCCCTCTCTTGAACTTTCGAGAGCTCCCTGTTCCCTTCAGACAGACAACCAGCTCCTCAGCCTGTCGCTCAGGGACCTCTGAGCTCCCACATCACTTCCCATGCCCCTGACTCGTCCAGCCCTGACAAGCCACTCCCAGATGCCAGTCATGGGCAGGCACCCACCTCCAGGATATGCGAATGCCTGGACTCCCTCTTACAGCCGTTCTCTTTTTGAAATCTCACTTACAAGGGTGCATATCGGTGGTGGCTTTGGTACATTTTCTTAATGCTTTTGCAATTTTTAAACTAACAGGATATGAAAATCAGGTTTCACAAAAAATCCAGGCCACACCCGACTTCTTAGACATATCCTTGTTGGTCCTCCCGTTTTCAATCTGTCTGGCCTCTTGCTAGCCCCGCCCCCAAAAGCTGGTTGCGGGCCAGGCATGGTGGCTTACGCCTGTAATCCCAGCACTCTGGGAGGTGGAGGCTGTTGGATCATTGGAGGTCAGAAGTTTGAGACCAGCTTGGCCAACATGGAGAAACCCTGTTTCTACTAAAAATACAAGAATTAGCCGGGCATGGTGGCGGGTGCCTGTGATCCCAGCTACTTGGGAGGCTGAGACAGGACAATTGCTTAAACCTGGGAGTCGGAGATTGCAGTGAACAAATATCTCACCACTGCACTCCAGCCTGGGCAAGACAGCAAGACTCCATCTCAAAAAACAACAAAGAAAACCCACCAAAAAAACCTGGTCATGGGTGGACATTTCGCCAGCCAGAAGGAAAAACCCTGCACGTGGAATCCTTTGGGGGTCAGGGCTACTGGGGGGTGGTCCGTGGACCCGTCGGCACTGTTCGGGGACCCGCCCCCCCCACCTGCTTCTCTGTTGGCTGCAGCTTGCTCCACTCGGCGCCCAGCATCTTGGTGATCTCGGGAAAGGGCAGGTCTGGGTGGCGCGTGCGGATCTGCTCGCGCCGCTCGTTCAGGAAGCGCACGTAGCCCGTGACCGGTGCCTTGGGTCCATTCGGCAGAATCTTCTTCCGCTTCTTACCCTTGGGCCAGCCGCGTTTCTTCACCGGCTGCAGAACCGGGCTGCGTCGTTGGGAGGGGGGCCTGGCGGCCTGGGGCGGGGCTCAGGGGGCATGGGCGGGGCCTAATGCTGTATGGGCGGGACTAGGGATGGGGCTTAGCTGGTAGAAAGAACCCGGAAGAGATGGAGGTAGGGCCGGGTTAGGAGTCAGGACACGGAGGGTTAGAGGGGTCTCTGGCCAGAGGTGAGGGGATCTGAGGGGCTAGGGGCCGAGGTTTGAGCCCAGGGGTAGCGTTGACCGGTTGTGGGCGTGGCCTATTCTCGGTGGGCGTGGCTCCTTGCTGGAGAAAGGGCCCACAGGACCATATGGGAGGGTGCCGCCCTCAAGGAGTGGAAGTAGGCGGGGCCTTAGCGTGGGCAGAGCTGGCATTGGGCGGCGAGCGGAGCCTGGATTTAGAGTGGCAGAGGATCTGTCAGGGGCGTGGCAGCTCGCACGGGGCGGGGTCTCAGCTTCCGGAGGAAAATCTGGGCTGTGGGCGGAGCCACAAGCAATTCAAATCTAGCTTGGGGCGGGGCTTCAAGGCTTGGGCGGGAGCCCGGGGCCTCCCCAAGCTCAGCGCAGGGACTCTCACCTCCTCCTCATGGGACCCCTTCTCGCCAGCGCGTGGACCCTCGCCGCGCTCTTGCTTGACAGCCACCACGAAGCCCCCATGCTGGCCCGGAGCCTTGCCGCCCGTCGGCCTGGAGCCAAGGATACCAAGGTCAGCCTCGTCCCTAGAGCCTCCCCTCCCCCCAACGCCCACCCCAGGGCTTTTAGGCCCCCGACGGCGGGGCTGCAGCGAGGGTGCAGGAGCCCGAGGAGGCGGGGTCTGATGGGGTCAGGATCCGGGGAAGGTGGGACAAGCGGGGCTCCTGGGAGGGACTGGGTGGAGGGAGAAACCCTGTGACCCAGGTCGGAGAGTCAAGACCCCGGTCGGCGGGACTGGGGCGGGGGTTCTGGAGCTAGAGCTGCAGCCGGGAAGGTGGCGCGGGCGTGGGGAGAGGGTCAGCGCACTCACGCGGCGGCCGCGCCGGGCTGCTTGGGGCCGTGGGACATGGCCGCTCCGGGCCGGACCTGGAACACGGACGCGGGTGGAGGTGAAAGGCGCCCGGGCCGCCCGATGGCGGACCGCGAACTGGGGTACCCCGCGATGGAGAGCCCCGGGATGCCGGGCCCGAAGCGCTGGGGGGGGCCGGATCCGGGGGCGGAGAAGTCCTCGAGGGCGGGCACCCCAAGAATCCTTTGTTGGGCGATCGTCCCCCGGGAGGCCTGGGTCGCTTCCCCCCAGCCCAGGAAAGACCCCGGCCCGGCCCCGGGACCCCCGCACCCCCGCCCCCTCGCAGGCCCTGGAGTTCCGCGGCTGTTTTCACCTCCAAAGAAACTTTCCCGGACCTCCCGACTGCGCGACGCTCCAACCAACCGCCCGCAGCCCGTCCCCCGCCCCCTCCGGCCGCCCCGCCCCTTCCCGCCCCCGGCATGCTAATGACGGCCTCGGCGAACGGTCCCATTGGGTGCGGTCTTCCCCCGGGGCGTGGCCATGCAGATACAGATCGGCGCGTTGGCTGACGATTGGCCGGGGAGGCTGCTGAGCCGCGTGGGAGGTTGGTAGGGAAGGCGGCGGGCGGTGCGTCAAGTTCGGCTGCGCTCGGCCGCGCTCGGGACCAATCGGAAGCGCGTGGCGGACTTGCCGGGCGGAGCCGCTTAAAGGGCCAGTAGGGTCGGCGCGGACTCCTCCTCCGAGTCTGAAGGCGAGACTCGCAGGCGCTGCCGGATGGGGCGACCGGCGGATCCGGGTTGGACCCCGCCCCGGTTGCCATGGGAACGGACGGAGGCGGGTTGCCAGGGTTAAGGTCCTGCGGGGCAGCCCCCAGCCCTAGGACCAGGTGGGTTGTGTTCTTAGCTTCCTGCAAAACCTAGCTGGGAAGTTTCCTATTGATTTATTCAGTTTAGAGCCCCCGAAGTCCTGATCCCGGGACTTCTGGCCGCAGGGGCTGCTCGCTCTCTCTGGGACCCGGGCTTTCCCTCCTGTGCTACGGGAACATCGTACGATGCTGCGAGGCTGAGAACTGGGTGTGGGTCAGGCAGGGGGTGGGGTCGGAGCTGGGCTGGAGGTATTTGGGGAAAGATAGTGGGTGAGGGGAGGTTGCAAGGGCCTCCTGGGGATGGGGCTGGGAGGCTCCCCCCGGGGGATCGGGAACCTCCCAGCAGGAGCTCGGTCTTCTGGCCCTAGGTGGGGCTGCCTCTGCTCCGAGGGCACTCCTGAGGTCACTGGCTGCAGACCACGGCCCACTAAACCCTACACCACCTGCCCACATCATGTCCCTGCCTTCTTCTTCCTTTTTTTTTTTTTTTTTTTGAGCTGGAGTCTCGCTGTCTCCCCAGGGTGGAGTGCAGTGGTTTGATCTCGGCTCACTACAACCTCAGCCTCCAGGGTTCAAGAGATTCTCCTGTCTCAGCTTCGTGAGTAGCTGGGATTACAGATTTGAGTCATCACACCCTGCTAATTTTTTGGTATTTTTTTATTACTATTTTTGTTTTTTAGAGAGTCTTGTTCTGTCGCCCAGGCTGGAGTGCAGTGTCCCGATCTTGGTCTCATTGCAACCTCCGCCTCCCAGGTTCAAGCGATTCTCCTGCCTCCCGAGTAGATGGGACTATAGGCATGTGCCACCACGCCTGGCTAATTTTTGTACTTTTAGGTAGAGACGGGGTTTCACCATGGGAGCCAGGCTAGTCTCAAACTCCTGACCTCAAGCAATCTGCCCACCTCGGCCTCCCAAAGTGCTGAGACTACAGACTCCTAAGCCACCGAGCCCGGCCAATTTTTTTTGGTATTTCTGGTAGACACGGGGTTCCCCGTGGTGGCCAGGCTGGTCTGAAATCCTGACCTCAGGTGATCCTCTCACTTTGGCCTCCCAAAGTGCTGGGATTATAGGGATGAGCCACCACGCCCGGCCTACTTCATTTAGTCTGCTCAAATGTCACCTGCTCAGCCAGGCCTTCTCTGCTTTGTTTTTTTCTTCAAAAGTTGGCTTCCTCCATCCTGCTTGTTGGGTTCAGGGCGGTGGCCATAGTGCGTGCTCGAAACACATTCATGGAATCCTGCTATTATCTAGGAGGCAGATGCAGCCGCTGTGGAACACAGCCTGGCATTTCCTCAAAGGGTTAAGTAAACATGGACTCACCATGCGATTCAGCAGTTCACTCCTAGGAATATACTTCAGACAACGGAAAACAGGTGTTTAAACAAGAACAGGTACACAAACGTCCCTAGCTGCCTGCTTCATAATGGCCCAAAAGTGAAAACAACTCAAATGTCCACTACTGATGCACAGATCAATGGCGTGATACATTGGTTTTTTTTTTTTTTTTTTTTTTTTTGGACGGAGTTTCCCTCCTTTTTCCCACGCTGGACTTTTTGGCTGTTCTCACTTCTGGGCCCTTATG
>NW_022437017.1:7711099-7763408 GCF_009761245.1 Sapajus apella
CGGCTGGAGTGCGGTGACATGATCTTGGCTCACTGCAACCTCCGCCTCCCAGGTTCAAGTGATTCTCCTGTCTCAGCCTCCCCAGTAGCTGGGATTACAGGCACCCACCCCCACACATGGCTCATTTTTTTTGTTATTTACTAGTAGAGGCCGGGTTTCTCCACGTTGGTCAGGCTGGCCTTAAACTCCCGACCTCAGGTGATTGACCTGCCTCAGCCTCCCAAAGTGCTGGGATTACAGGCATGAGCCACTGTGCCCAGCCTTCTATTAGTTATTTTTAAACGTACAATTAAATTCATCCGGGCATGGAGGCTTGCACCTGTAATCCCAGCACTTTGGGAGGCTGAGGCAGGAGGATCACTTTGAGGCTGGGAGTTCCAGACCAGTCCCGCCCACATAGCAAGATTCCCATCTCTACAAATAATTTTTTAAATTAGCTGGGCATGGTGGCCTGTGCCTCTAATCCCAGCACTTTGGGAGGCCGAGGCCAGTGGATCAGGAGGTCAGGAGTTAAAGACCAGCCTGGCCAAGATGGTGAAACCCCGTCTCTTCAAAAAATACAAAAATAAGCAGGGCCTGGTGACAGGCGCCTGTCATCCCAGCTGCTCGGGAGGCTGAGGCAGAAGAATCATTTGAACCCCAGGAGGCGGAGGCTGCGGTGAGCCAAGATCGTGCCACTGCACTCCAGCCTGGGTGACGGAGAGAGACTCTGTCTCAAAAAAAAAAAAGAAAAAAAATGAAATGAAAATAAAATGATGTGCCTTTAGGCTACGATTGCTATTCACTGAGCTCCAGGACTGAGAGACCTTTATGTTCCTAAGAGAAACAGGTCTGTAACTTGGAGGCAAACAAGATGGACATTTTCAAAGAGTTATGAAGGATGTCATGTCAAATAGTATAAAAAGTATAAATTATGGGGTTTTTTGTACTTTTTTTTTTTGCCAACTCACTGAGCATATAATTTTTTTTAAAGACTCTGTCTCAAAAAAAAAAAAAAAACTTTTCCTAAACACACACACACACACACGCACGCACGCAGTATTGGTTTGCTAAGGCTGCAGTCATAATTATGACACATTGAGGCACTTAAGAGAAATGTATTGTTTCACAGTTCTGGGGACCCGAGGCCCAAGGTGAAGGTGTGGGTAGGGCTCGGTCCTTCTGGGGCCAGGGGGAGGGGAGGGTGGGGGAGACTGTCCCGAGTCTCTGCCAGCTCCGGGTGTCGGCCAACAATTCCAGGCATTCCTTGTTTGGAGGAGTGACACCCCGATCTCTGCCTGCATCTTCACGTGGGCTCCTCCCTCGGTGCGTGTCTGCATCCACATTTCCTCTTTCCGTAAGGACACGGGTCACACTGAGTCAGGGCCCACCCTAATGACGTCATGTTAACTCATTACATCTGCCATAAGTTTTTTCCAAATATGGTCACATTCTGAGGCCTTGGGGATGAGGCCAGCAACCTATGCATTCTGTAAGGACATGATTCGACCCACGATGCATGCCCACGCAGGTACATGTGTGTGTATTTCTACTAAAGAGATGGGACGGGCTCCATGGCTCATGCCTGTAATCCCGGGAGGCCGAAGTGGGCAGATCACTGGAAGTCAGGAATTTGACACCAGCCTGGCCAACATGGAGAAACCCCCGTCTCTACTAAAAACACAAAAATTAGCTGGGTGTGGTGGCATGTGCCTCTAGTCCCAGCTACTCAGGAGGCTGAGGCAGGAGAATCGCTTGAACCTGGAGGGACAGGTTGCAGTGAGCTGAGATCGTGCCACTGCACGCCAGCCTGGGTGACAGAGCAAGACTTCCCCTCAGAAAACATTAAATAAACAAATATATGGGCTGGGCTAGGCTCCCTCTCAAAACATACTAAATGAATAAATAAATAAATCTATGGGCTAGATGTGGACCCTAGCCTGGGTGACAGAGTAAGACTCCCTCTCAAAAAATATTAAATAAATAAATAAAAATATGGGTTGGGCATGGCGGCTCCCACCTGTAATCTCAGCCCAAAGCGGGCAGAGCCCCTGAGGTCGGGATTTGAAGACCAGCCTGGCCAACATGGCAAAACCCAGTCTGTACTAAAAATAGAACGGGAGGCTAAGGCAGGAGAACGGCTTGAACCCGAGAGGCAGAGGTTTCAGTGAGCCAAGATCAAGCCACTACACTCCAGCCTGGGCGACATGGCAAGACTTTGTCTCAAAATCAACAACAACAACAAAAGCAAAGTTTGCTCCTGGCCAGGTGCGGTGGCGCCCACCTGTAATCCAAGTACCGTGGGAGGCCGAGGCAGGAGATCTGAGTTTGAGACCAGCCTGCACATCATAGTGAGACCCTGTCTCTACAAAAAATAAAGAAGAAAAGCGTGCAGGCTGGGCGCGGTGGCTTACGCCTGTAATCCCAGCAGTTAGGGAGGCTGAGGCAGGTGGATCATGAGGTCAGGAGCTCGAGACCATCCTGGCTATGATCTCTACTAAAAATAGAAAAAATTAGCCTGGGGTGATGGCGCCGCCTGTAATCCCAGCTACTCGGGAGGCTGAGGCAGGACAATCGCTTGAACCCGGGAGGCGGAGGTCGCAGTGAGCCGAGATCGCGCCATGGCACTCCGGCCTGGGCGACAGAGCGAGGCTCCGTGTCAGTACATAGGTACATACGTACATACATAAACGTACGCAAACAAATGTGAGGTCCTGTTCTGCTGTGTATTATACCAGTGCCTTCCTGTGTAAGCTTCAGCTGCAGCCAGCTCTGTTTAATCAATAACGTCTCTCAGATAAAAACAGGTCTTTGGTTTTCCGCCGTGTCACCCAGGCTGGAGTGCAGTGGTGGGATCTCAGCTCACTGCAGCCTCAGCCTCCGGGGCTCAAGTGATCCTCCTGCTTCTGCCTCCCAAGTAGCTGGGACCACAGGTGTGCACCGCCACGCCTGGCCGATTATTTTAATTTTTGTACAGATGGGGTCTTGCTCTGTTGGCCAGCTCCCAGGTTGGAGTGCAGCGGTGCAGTCTCGGGTCACTGCCTCCACCTCCTATGTTCAAGTGATTCGTCTGCCTCAGCCTTCCGAGTAGCCAGGACTACAGGCATGTACCACCATGCCAGACTAATTTTTGTATTTTTAGTAGAGATGGGGTTTCACCATGTTGGCCAGGCTTGGTCTCAAACTCCTGGCCTCATGCGATCCTCCTGCCTCGGCCTCCCACAGTACTGCGATTACAGGCGTGAGCCATCATGCCCGCATTAATTTCTTTGTTTTTTGAGACAGAGTCTCACTCTGTAGCCCAGGCTGGAGTGCAGTGGTGTGATCTCGGCTCACTGCAACCTCTGCCTCCCGGGTTCAAGCGATTCTCCTGCCTCAGCCTCCTGAGTAGCTGGGATTAGAGGCGTATGCCACCACACCCAGCTAATTTTTTTTGTATTTTTAGTAGAGACAGGGTTTCACCATGTTGGTCAGGCTGGTCTTGAACTCCTGACCTCGTGATCTGCCCACCTCAGCCTCCCAAAGTGCTGGATTACAGCCGTGAGCCACCAGGCCTGGCCCCTCCATTAAATGTTTAATAGGTATTAGTCAACATGGATGGTTTGACTTTTCTCCACCACCCAGGGATAGTCAGGGTGTGGTTGGCTCTCCCAGGCCATGGGCAGTCTCAAACTTCCTGGGGCTTTTTGCAGAGGGAATTTAACAGAGGGCATTGTTTAAACAGATGCTGGAGAGCTGGGAAGGTGACAGGGAAGGTGAGAGAGAGCTGAAGCCCCAGCACCCCCTGGCCGCAGGGCTGCCAGAACACAGGGCTGATGGGACAGGAGTCTCAGGCCTCTGAGGAGGGGGCAGCCCACTGCTGCTCGGCCCTCAGAACTCAAAGAAGTAATGGTAAGCCCCAACTATGGGACTTGGGCAACTGACTAAACCTCTGTGCCTCAGTTTCTCCATCTGTTAAATGGGATAAATGCTGTATCTACCTTCATGAGGTTGCTGGCTGGGATTGTCCAGGGAGAATCCAATGCCTGTTATAGAAAACGTTCTAGCTCAGTGGTTCTCATCCGGGGCCAATTCTGTCAGACTAGGGAACACCAACAATGTCCAGAGAGACTTTTCACTTGAAGACCGGGCAGGTGCTACTGGCGTCTACGTGGTTGAGGCCAGAGATCCTAGACAGCCTCCACCACAGAAAATGATGTGGTCTCACTGGGCGTGGTGGCTCACGCGTGTAATCCTAGCACTTTGGGAGGCTGAGACAGGCAGATCAATCACAAAGTCAGGAAGATTCCAGTCTGGCCAACCCAGGGAAACCTGCCTCTACTAAAAATACAAAAATGTACTGGGTGTGGTGTCCAGTGCCTGTAATCCCAGCTACTTGGGAGCCTGAGGCAGGAGTATCGCTTGAACCCGGGAGGTGGAAGTTGCAGTGAGCCGAGATTGTGCCACCGCACTCCAGCCTGGGTGACTGAGCTCGACTACATTTCAAAAAAAAAAAAAAAAAAAAAGATACGGTCCCAAATCTCAGGAGTACCCTGGTTGGTCAGGCGCAGTGGCTCATGCCTGGAATCCCAGCACTTCGGGAGGCTGAGGCCAAGTGGATCACTTGAGGTCAGGAGTTCAAGACCAGCCTGGCCATCATGGCGAAACCCTGTCTCTAGTAAAAATACAAAAAACTTAGCTGGGCATGGTGGCAGGCGCCTGTAATCTCAGCTACTCAGGAGGCTGAGGCAGGAGAACTGCTTGAACCCAGGAGGCGGAGGTTGCAGTGAGCAGAGATCTCGTCACTGCACTCCAGCCTGGGCGAGAGAGCAAGACTCCGTCTCAAAAAAAAAAAAGGTAACCAAGCTTGTGGCCTGGAGAGGGGGCTCATGCCTCTCATGTCTGTAATCTCAGCCCTCTGGGAGGCCGAGGTGAGCAGATCACCTAAGGTCAGGAGTTCGAGACCAGTCTGGCCAACATGGCAAAATTCCATCTCCACTAAAAATACAAAAAACTTAGCTGGGGATGGTGGTGAATGCCTGTAATTCCAATTTTACTGATGAGGCTGAGGCAGGAGAATCGCTGAGTCACGCAAAGACCGCCGGAAGAGAGTCAACTCTGTTCTCACTGCCTCGAGGGTTTTCCTGTTCCCCATCAGCTAAAGGAGCACCCCTTTCAAGCAAAATTCCAACAGTTTACAGGCTGGGTGGGGAGGTTTGCACCTGCAATCTCAGTGCTTCGGGAGGCCAGGACTTTGAGACCGGTACCAGCAACAGAGCGAGACCACTCCCAACCCCCTGTTTCAAATATATATATATATATATTTGGAGTTTTGCTCTTTTGCCAAGCTGGAGTGCAGTGGCATGATCTCGGCTCACTGCAAGCTCTGTCTCCAGGATTCAAGTGATTCTCCTGCCTCAGCCTCCTTCTGAAAAATATATTTAAAAAAATATTTTTGAGACGGAGTCTCACTCTGTCTCCAGGCTGGAGTGCAATGGCGCTATCTCCTGGGTTCAAGCGATTCTCCTGCCTCAAACTCCCAAGTAGCTGGGAGTACAGGCGCATGTCACCACGCCCAGCTAATTTTTGTATTTTTAGTAGAGACAGGGTTTCACCATGTTGGCCAGGATGGTCTCGATCTCTTGACCTCGTGATCCACCCACCTCGGCATCCCAAAGTGCCAGGATTACAGGTATCAGCCACCACGCCCGGCCTCTTAAAAATATTTTAAAAGATTAGGCAGGCATGGTGGTTCCACTTGTGGTCCTAGCTACTCGGGAGGCTGAGGCAGGAGAATCACTTGAACTTGGGAGGTGGAGGTTGCAGTGAGCTGAGATCACACCACTGCACTCCAGCCTGGGCGACAGAGCAAGATACCACCTAGAAATACACACACACACACATACACAATTTATTTTAGTGGAGACGGGGGCCTTGCTGTGTTGCCCAGGCTGGTCTGGAACCCTGGCCTCCCATGGTGCTGGGATTCCAGGCATGACCCAGTTACATATATTTTTAAATGACACAATGTATAAACGTAGAAAGAGGAGCTTTAGCCTGGGTGTGGTGGCTCACGTGTGTCATCCCAGCCCTTTGGGGAGCTGAGGCAGGAGGATCACTTGAGGCCAGGAGTTTGAGACCATGCCGGGCAACACGGTGAGACCTCAATCTACAAAAATACAAATAATTTGCTGGGTGTGGTAACACAAGCTTGTAGTCCCAGCTACTCAGGAGGCTTAGGCGAGAGGACCCCTGGAGCCTGGGAGGTGGAGGCTGCAGTGAGCCATGATCGTACCACTGCACTTCAGCCTGGCAACAGACGCCAGGCGTTTCTACCTCTACCAAAAATTTAGACTATAGGCGTGAGCCACCGCGCCTGGCCAAGTTGTGTGGTTTTAAGTTGACATCTTGAAGCCTTTTTTTTTTTTTTTTTGAGACACTGCAACCTCTCTGCCTCCCAGATTCAAGGGGTTCCCCCGCCTCAGCCTCCCGAGTAGCTGGGAGTACTGTTGCATGCCACCACTCCCGGCTAATTTTTTTGTATTTTAGTGGAGACGGGGGTTTCATCATCTTGGCCAGGATGGTCTTGATCTCCTGACCTTGTTGTGGTCTGCCCTCTCAGCCTCCCAAAGTGCCGGGATTACAGGCATGAGCCACCTCACCCAGCTATAATTTTTGGTTTTGTTTTTAATTAATTAATTTTTTTTGAGATGAAGTCTTGCTCTGTCGCCAGGGTGGAGTGCAGTGGCGTGATCTCGGCTCACTCCAACCGCCGCCTCCCAGGTTCAAGCCGTTCTCCCGCCTCAGCCTTCGGAGTAGCTGGGATTACAGGCGTGCACCACCACACCCCGCTAATTTTGTATTTTTAGTAGAGACGGGGTTTCATCTTGTTGGCCAGGCTGGTCTTGAACTCCTGACCTCAGGTGATCCGCCCGCCTTAGCCTCCCAAAGTGCCGGGATTACAGGCATGAGCCACCGCGCCCGGTCTGAAGCCTCCGCGTATTCTGTTTGGTTCAGTTACTCTCGCCCCCATTTTCCAGAGAGGGCAGCTGAGGCTTGGGGGCTTTCCACGGGCCACCCAGCTCTGATCCCGGCCTTACTCGCCGGCTTTCCGCCTCCACCGTGACCACCCTCAGATCTCAGGAAGCTGCAGGACAGCCTCAGGAGCCCTCACCGCCCCCACCTCTGTCATCCCGGGCCTGGGTCACACAAGATCAAGGACGCTTCTGGTACTTGACATTCTCCACCCCACCCCGAGGCTGGAGTGCGGCCATCAGGACATCCGATCTCCGGCCAGGGGAGGGGGGACGCAGGCTTGGCGTCAGGGGGCAGCTGGCAATGGGCTGGGGACATCAAAGGCTGTGAGGCTCTCTCCTGACTCCTCTGTCCTACCCCGAGGGCCGGAGGTTTTATCAGCCTTCCTGACATCTCTAAACAGTGCCTTCTCTGATCTTCACCCCCGTGTCCAACCCCCACCCTTGTGGGGGCACATGTCCCCTCCTGTGGCTTCCCCACGCACGCAGCTGAGGCCTATATTTGGAAAAAGCTGCTCCCCACCTCCCACTAGACTTCTTAATCTGATGGGGTCCCACCCTCGCTCTAACCCCTACCATGGCTCCCCAGTGACCTCAGGGTAATGTCCCAACCCATCACCTGCCGTGTCACCGTGCTTCTTGGTCTGACTCCTCCAACCCTGTGCCTGATGAGAGGAACTGGGAGGGGTCATCCGTGTCTCCCCTCCAAAGTAGGGGCTTCAGAATCTTTGGGGGTTCTCAGCAGGAGGTCAGACCTAGGTCCTGGTCACCCCACAAAGTCAGGGCTAGGAAACAGTAGCTGGCTTCAAGGGGACAAAAACAGAGGCCAGGTGCCGAGGTTCACACCTGTAATCCCAACACTCTGGGAGGCTGAGCTGGGAGGATCACTTGAAATCAGTGAGTCAGGACCAGCCTAGGGAAAATGGTGAGGCCCCATCTCTACAAAAAATTTAAAAATACATTGGGTGGCCGGGCACAGTGGCTCACGCCTGTAATCCCAGCACTTCGTGAGGCCGTGGCAGGCGGATCACTTGAGGTCAGGAGTTCGAAACCAGCCCGGCCAACATGGTGCGACCCCGTCTCTACTAAATATACAAAAATTAGCTGGGTGTGGTGGCACATGCCTGTAATTCCAGCTTCTAGGGAGGCTGAGACAGGAGAATTGCTTGAACCTCGGAGGTGGAAGTTGCAGTGAACTGAGATTGCACCACTGCGCTCCAGCCTTGGCGATGAAGCAAGACTCTGTCTAAAAAAACAAAACTGCATTGGGGTATGGTGGTTCACACTTGTAATCTCAGCACTTTGGGAGGCCAAGAATTTCGAGAACAGCCTGCACAACATGGCGAAACCCCGTCTCTACTAAAAATACAAAAAATTAGCCAGGCATGGTGGCGGGTACCTGTAATCCCAGCTACTCGGGAGGCTGAGGCGGGAGAATCACTTGAACCCGGGAAGTGGAGGTTGCAGTGAGCCAAGATCACACCATTGCACTCCAGCCTGGGCAACAGAGCGAGACATAGTCTCAAAACACACACACACACACACACACACACACACACACACACACACACACACGCGCGCACCAGCAAAAGGACAAGAATGCAGAGATATATTGGTGCTTTGACCACACCCTGCCCCCCCCATTGTACCTACCCCAAGGGCAGGCAGGGATTGTGCTTGGTTTTTGACCTACAAAGGAGGCTGGAAAAGCAGTGGACAGCCAGGCACCTGTCCTGCACACCAGGTGGCCTTCCGCAGCCCCGGTACCCAAACAACTACAGAGGTGACGTGGAGCCCAGTTCATATCCCGCGTCTGCCTCTTGTTAGTCCCATGCCCGCCCACAGGACACGTCTGTGTGAGACTCAGTTTCCCCATCTGTAAGGGGCATGAAGGCTGCGCAGCATGCCTCACGTCTGTAATCCCATCTCTTTGGGACCAGTCTGGGCAACAACATAGCAAGACTTCCATCTCTGAAAAAATTAGCCAGGTGTGGTGGCATGCACCTGTAGTCCCAGCTACTTGAAAGGCTGAGGCAGGAGGACTGCTTGTGCACTATGATCGCACCACTGCGCTCCAGCCTGGGCGACAGAACAAGATCCTGTCTCTTAAAATAAACATTAATAATAAAATAAAATAATGAAGCGTGAAGTGGTGTGAGCTCTTCTAGGGGTCTCGTGGGATGAAAGGAGATGAGGAATGGAAAAAACCAGTAGGCTAGTGGGTTTTTGAGACAGAGCCCATTATGTCACCCATTGTTTCCTGGACGTAAGCGATCCTCCCACATCAGCCTCCTGAGTAGCTGGGACTACAGGCATGCACCACCACACCTGGCTAATTTTTGTTTTGTTTTGTTTTTGTTTTGATATAGGGTCTTGCTCTGTCCCCCAGGCTGGAGTGCGGGGGCACAATTTTGGCTCACTACAACCTCCACCTCCTGGGTACCAGTGATTCTCCTGCCACAGCCTCCCGAGTAGCTGGGATTACACGAACCACCATGCCCGGCTAATTTTTGTATTTTTAGTAGAGACGGGGTTTTGCCATGTTGACCAGGATGGTCTCGATCTCTTGACCTCATGATCCACCTGCCTCCAGCCTCCCAAAGTGCTGGGATTATAGGCGTGAGCCACCGCGCCCTGCCGGAACTGAGGTTCTTATCTGTCCTCATTCCTTTATCTCCTTGGAGTCCTCCACCCCTGACCTCTCCACCGTCTTTTCTGGGTTCTGTCTCTTGACCTCCTTTTAACTCTCCCACCCATCTTCCGTCCAGTTTTCATAAAACAGTGTGTGACCTGCAGCAGCGGGGGCGGCCAGGGCTGTGCACCCCTTGGCTGCTCCAGCACTGGGTTTTGTTTTGATTTTTGAGACAGAGCCTCACTGTCACCCAGGCTGGAGTGCAGTGGCACCATCTCAGCTCATTCCAACCTCCATGTCAGGTGATTCTCCTCCTGCGTCAGCCTCCTGAGTAGCTGGGATTACAGGCATGCGCCACCACGCCCGACTATTTTATTTATTTATTTATTTTGAGATGAAGTTTTGCTCTGTTGCCCAGGCCGGAGTGCAGCAGCGCCATCTTGGCTCACTGCAACCTCTGCTCTTGGGTTCAAGCGATTCTGCTGCCTCAGCCTCCGGAGTAACTGGGACTACAGGTGTGTGCCACCATGCTCAGCTAATTTTTGTATTTCTAGTAGAAACGGTTTCACCATATAGGCCAGGCTGGTCTTAAACTTCTGACCTCATGATCCACCTGCCTCGGCCCCCCAAAGTGCTGGGATTAAAGGTGTGGGCCACCACACCCAGCCAAATTTCATATTTTTAGTAGAGATGGGGTCTCTATATTTTCAGGCTGGTCTTGAACTCCCCACCTCAGGTGATCCGCCTGTCTTGGCCTCCTAAAGTGCTGGGATGACAGGCATGAGCCACCGCGCTCAGCCTAACCTTTGTAGTTTTAGTAGAGACGCGGTTTCACCGTGTTGGTCAGGCTGGTCTCGAACTCCTGACCTCAGGGGATCTGCCCGCCTTGGCCTTCCAAAGTGCTGGGATTACTTACAGGTGTGAGCCACTGCACCTGGCTCAAGACCCTGTTTCTATAATAAAAAGAGGAAAGAAGAGAAAATGGTGCTGGACGAGGGGGAGGCCTGAGGCAGAGGCAACCGCACGCACCTGAGGAACTTGAAACCCACAGTCCGGTGACCCGTTCGTGGGAGGACGTTGGTTGGAGGGGGAGGGCCGTGCCCACAGGCCCGGGAGTCACAGGCACCGCCTGCCTCACTGCGCGCCCCGGGCAACTCCGTTCCTGGCCTGTAAAATGGGAGTGAAATTTGCTCCAGCACGTGGGGCTCTTGGCAGGCAACGCTCGTTAAAGGCCAGGTGGTACTGTTATGTTGATTACCCCTATTATTACCGTTAATAACCAATTAATTAGTGCTGCTGCGTCCTCTCCGCGTGCGATCGCGTCTCTCTAGGCCGGGAAGTCACCGGACCCCGAGACACGCTCGCGCGCAGAACCCCCCCATACCCCCCCCAAACCCACTGCCCATCCCATGCGCTCCACCCCGGCTCGCAGTGGGCCTCGTCCAGCTGGGTGTGGCGCGGGCCTGGAGGCGGGGTCTGAGTGGCAGCCAGCTGTGCCCCCCTCGTCCATTTCCTTCCAGAGTGTTTGGGGGTTCAGGAGACTCACGCTGAGCGATCGGGGGTCGCCCTCTTATCCCGCGGGCACTAGGACCGTGCGGGTGCCCGGCGTAGAGGCCGAACAAGCCCTGCGGGCACGCCCCTCTCCTCTCTCCTCGGCGATTGGCTGCGATTCCCCGGGGCGCGGCTCCGATTGGTGCAGATGCCGGGATCGCCCCGCCCCACCCGGCCCAGCGCAGACTCCCAGCTCCAGGGCCTGGCGGCCGCAGAGGCAAGTGCGGGGCGGACGCGGCGGGTGCGGGCGCGGCCGGAAGAGAGCGGGGCGCGGGGTGCGCGGTGCCCGGCGCGTGCTGGGGTCCCCGGCGCCTCCCGCCACCGCACCCCGTGAGGCCCGGCCGGAGCACTCTCCGCGGAGCCCGGAGGCGGGGCGCGCGTGCCCGGCGCCGCGATGGGCCCGGGACCCCCGGCGGCAGGAGCGGCGCCGTCCCCGCGGCCGCTGTCCCTGGTGGCGCGGCTGAGCTACGCCGTGGGCCACTTCCTCAACGACCTGTGCGCCTCCATGTGGTTCACCTACCTGCTGCTCTACCTGCACTCGGTGCGCGCCTACAGCTCGCGCGGCGCGGGGCTGCTGCTGCTGCTGGGCCAGGTGGCCGACGGGCTGTGCACGCCCCTCGTGGGCTACGAGGCCGACCGCGCCGCCGGCTGCTGCGCCCGCTACGGCCCACGCAAGGCCTGGCACCTGGTCGGTAAGTGTCCCGGCCCCGCCATCTGTCTGGCAGCCCCTCCGAGAGTCACTGACCCGGGCGCCTCCTCCCTCTGACCCGCCTCCCGGCCACGCGCCTCCTCTCGGTCTGTCAGTCCCGTGGCCTGACCCTCCCTGCACTGTCTGTCCTGGGCCTGAACCTCCGCTATCTGTCTGCCTCCACCACCTAGCCCCTTCTGTCTGTCTGCGGGGGACCTAAGCCTCCCCTGTCTGTCTGCCCACCCCGTGAGCTGAGTCTTCACCTCTCTGTTCCGTGGCCTCAGCCACCCTGCCCTGACTACCCAGTGCCCCCACTGTGGTGTCACTCCTGACCCTCCCCTGACTATCCCACCAGCCAGCCTGAGCCTCCCCTGTCTTTCTGTCTCATGGCCTCCCATATCTGACTGTGCAGTGCCTCCCCATCTGTCTGACTGTGCAGGGCCCCGCTGTCTGCCTGAGCCATGAGCCTCCCCCACCTTCTGCTTAACTGCCCCGTGTTCCCTCTGTCAGCCCCTTGGCCCAGCCTCCCCTGTCTGTCTGCCTCAGAGCCTGCTGTCTGACCTGTAGGACCCTGGCCATCTGACTGCATGCCTTTCCAGTGTTAATTCCCTTGTCCCTCTGCCTCCTCCGGCCGCCCTGAACCCTCTGGAGGGTTGGTGACTGCCCCGCGCCGCCTCTGTCAGTCTGTCCAGCCTCACCTTGTCTATTAGGGTGACCAACCAGGACAGCTATGGCAGAGGACCATCAGGCTGCCTAGAGCCCCCTCTCTCTGTCCATTCTGCCAGGGCACCCTCGTGCGTGGGTGGTTTGGGGGTGCTGCCCCGGGAGTTGAGAGTTGGGGGCCGCCTGGGTGGGACTGGAGGGTCAAGGGTCTTTGCCTTGTTCTTGCCAGGGTCAGGGTCCGCCTAGGTCTGGGGGAGGTGCCCTGATTGGAGAGGGCTGTTGGGAGGTGAGGAGGCTGGCATCACCCTGCCCCGGTGCCCCTCGATAAGCCTGCAGGCCTGCCTCCCAGCGGCCCTCCTCTCCCCGCCCGGACCCTGGGCCTGAAGATTAGCCACAGCCTCCTTCCCTGCTCCTCTTGCGCTGGAAGAATTGCTGGCTGCCTTCTGGCATTTGGGGCACATGGGGCAAGGAGGCAGGGCCGGGAAGCCTGCTCAGCTCTTGGAATTCCAGGCCACAGGAGTGGCAGGCCGGTGCCTCCTCACCCTTGCGAGCGATGACTGAGTGGGTGGTGACCCCAGGCTCTGGGGAATGGCAGGTTTTGCAAGAGGCAGTAGGTCTTCAGTGGCCTGAGAGCTCCAGGCCCCGAAGAAGGCGCAGCTTGGGGCTGGATTTGCATGTTTTTCGTGTCCAGATTATTCCTGGGTCACTTGAGACTGTGGCACACGGAGGGGGACCGGCTGTCCCTTCCGTTTTGGTTACGTTGGGATTGGTTGCTGAGCGGAACCCAGGGCTTAAAACGCGTCTTTGATCATGATAGTTGGATAAGCTCATGACAGACACACAAGACGACTGCCGGGCACCCGGGCAGTGGCTCACGCGTCTCATCCCAGCACTTTGGGAAGCCCAGGTGGCAGATCACCTGAGGTCAGGAGGTTGAGGCCGGCATGGACAGCATGGCGAAACTCCATCTCTATTAAAAATACAAAAATTAGCTGGGCGTGGTGGTGCACGCCTGTAGTCTCAGCTACTTGGGAGGCTGAGGAAAGAGAATCACTTGAACCCCGGAGGCAGAGGTTGCGGTGAGCCGAGATCACGCCGCTGCACTCCAGCCTAGGAGACAGAGCAAAACACCATCTTAAAGAAAAAAAAAAAAACGCAAACAAAAACAGACAGAAAAAGCAACTGAAGGCTTTATGCTTTTCCAAAGCAGACCTGGGGGAACGGTGCTCCGGCCAGATAGCAAGATTCTACCTTCACCCTCCTCCCTGCCTGGGGGAGGGCACCTGCCCCGGGAGCTGAGAGTTGGGGGCCACCTGGGTGGGGCTGGAGGGTCAAGAGGGTCGGTTGGGAGTGGAAGCCCAGGCAGCTGCTCTTGATGCCTGGTCAGGTGACTGGAGCGGAGCTCACCCGGACAGCAGCTCCCGCTTCTCTATTTCAGTCCCAAGTCTGGGGCTGGTGGCTGAGGACTCCCCATGCCCCGTAAATAGTCCTGGGGGACTCCCCGCCAATCCTGGGAAGACCCCAGAGCCAGGCACAAACCCTCCTGTGGGTGGGCAGATGGCATGAATGGGCTTCAGAAGGAAGAATGATGTTAGCTTTGAGGTTCTGAAGGATGCGTAGGAGTGTGTGGAGGGGGGGCGCATTCCAAATAGCAGAAAGAGCTGTGGAAAGGCAGGAACCGCCGTTACTTTGAAGCTGCGGAAGCAGGAAGTTCAGAGTAGAAGGAGCTTCTCTAGTGCCGCAGGTGAACTCTATCCTCAGGCCAGCCTGTGGGGCAGGAACTTTCTATTCTTTTTTGTTTTTGAGACAGAGTCTTACTCTGTCGCCCAGGCTGGAGTGCAGTAGTGGGATCTCGGCTCACTGCAACCTCCGCCTCCCAGGTTCAAATGATTCTCCTGCCTCAGCCTCCCAAGTAGCTGGGATAACAGGTGTTCTCCACCACAGCCGGCTAATTTTGGTATTTTTAGTAGAGATGGGGTTTCACCATGTTGGCCAGGCTGGTCTCGAACTTCTGACCTCAGGTGATCTACCTGCCTCAGCCTCCCAAAGTGCTGGGATTACAGGCGTGAGCCACCACGCCTGGCCTCTTCTTTTCCATTCTTTCTCTTTTCTTTTTTTCTTTCCTTGACAGGGTCTCGCTCTGTCACCCAGACTGGAGTGCAGTGGCGTAATCACGAGTCACTGCAGCCTTGACCTCCTGGGTTCAAGTGATCCTCCCACCTCAACCTCCCTCAGTGCTGGGATTACAGGATGAGCCGCCACTCCTGGCCACCATCCCTGTTGTGTGAAAACTGAGGCCTAGAGGGGCACAGTCACTTGCCCAAAGTCCCCCGGCCCCGGCAATGGTTAACTCAGACTGGTCAGCAGGAGCAGGGAGTCCAGCCAAGAAGGGACCTTCTCACTAGAGTCCACAGTCCGTTCTCTGCCCCCGGATGACCCCAGGACCCCAGGAATCTGCACAAACCCTCCCAGGCCTGTGTTCCAGGGAAACCGCCAGGAGGGGGTGGTTTTGGTTTCACTTCTCCAATTCCAGCTGTCCGGGGCAGTCCCAGTGTCTGGGGATGAGGTCACCTCTGGAGCCTGCAGGGAGGAAGGAGGTTCAGCCACCAGGCTTGGTACAGGCATCCCTCCAGGTGCTCTAGGCTGGGAGGAGAGCAGTGCAGGGCTGCAGGGCTGCAGGGAAGGGGCCTGGCTCCAGCTCAGTCTAGAGGCCTCAGTTTTCCCATCTGGAAAACAGGATGACACCCACGCCTCCAGGCTGCGTCAGGTCCACGATTGTTATAGTTCGCTCACTCAGAGGGTACTGAAGTAACAGCAGGGCGCAGTGGTTCACGCCTGTCATCCCAGCAGTTTGGGAAGCCAA
Source organism: Sapajus apella (assembly GCF_009761245.1). Lineage (NCBI taxonomy): Eukaryota > Metazoa > Chordata > Mammalia > Primates > Cebidae > Sapajus > Sapajus apella. Next base: position 7,726,489 of record NW_022437017.1, read on the forward strand.
GGAGGACGTATCACTTGAGGTCAGGAGTTCGAGGCCAGCCTGGCCAAGGTGGTGAAACCCCCATCACTACCAAAAATGGAAAAATGAGCTGGACATGGTAGCAGGTGCCTGTAATCCCAGCTACATGGGAGGCTGAGGCAGGAGGATCGCTTGAACCTGGGAGACGGAGGCTGCAATGAGCCAAGATTGCACCACGGCACTCCAGCCTGGACGCCAGGGCCAGACTCAGTCTCAAAAAAAAAAAAAAAAAAAAAAAAAAGCAGTATTGAAGTACTGAGTTCCGTGTTGGGTCTCCCCAGGCCCCTTGGAGCCTGCTGTCTGCAGAGGAAAGCCAGTGGAGAGACAAAGAATTCCTGGGTGTGCTGAAGTGAGGTAGGGGCAGCAGGGGCCAGGAGAGGAAGTGTTTGAGGAGGTGACATTCCGGTTGAGCTGAGAGGTGAGAAGTAGCCGGTCTTGCCAAGATGTGACAGCCAGACTGCTCCAGGCAGAGGCACGCCTGTGCAAAGGCCCGGGGGCAGTTGGAGGAACAGTGAGGAGGCCGTGTGGCTGGAGCAGAGAGAGGTGGGGAGAAGGCAGGGCAGGGAGGGGAGGGGGCAGGTCGCACAGGGCTCCATGGGCTGCAGGGAGGATCTGACATTTGTTCCAAAGTGTCTTAGGGTTTTTTTTTCTGAGCATGTGAAAGGCTGGGGCTTGGCACAGTGGATCTCGGTTGGGGGCAGGAGCTCCAGGGAGTGGTCACCTTAGGAGCTGACAGAGACGGGGAGCTTAGGGAGGGCAGGGTCCAGCCCAGCTCCACCAGGGCCTCCCAGTTCCCGAGGCCCCACAGGAGGCTTGACAGTGGCCAAGGGAGAGGAGCGGGAGGAGGCTGTGGATGTAACTGGGGCACCTGTGTGGGGCAGGTTTCCGGGGAACCTCCTGTGCCGCAGTTCTTCTGACTACTAAGCCCGGGTATCTGGTCTCAGTTTCCCCTTTTGTGACCAGGGCCATAAGCCTGGGAAACCCTGGCTGCAGAACCTCGCTTCTGTGTGCCCGTGTGCATATGGGGCGGGGAGAGCAGATCTCCATCTGTGCCTCGGTTTCCCTCTGTCCTCCCTCAGTGTCCCCACCCCAGGAGCCCTGGCTGGTGCGGGAAGGCCCTGACTGACCTCCCCTCCTGTCCACAGGCACCGTCTGTGTCCTGCTGTCCTTCCCCTTCATCTTCAGCCCCTGCCTGGGCTGTGGGGCCGCCACGCCCGAGTGGGCCGCGCTCCTGTACTACGGCCCGTTCATCGTGATCTTCCAGTTTGGCTGGGCCTCCACGCAGATCTCCCACCTCAGCCTCATCCCAGAGCTCGTCACCAACGACCACGAGAAGGTGGAACTCACAGCACTCAGGTGGGAGCCCGGGCACCTGCCCCTGAGAGCCGGGTGGGACGGGTCTGGCTTATGAGTCAGCGACACCACAGACGCAGCAGCTGGAGACCACACAGTCTTTTATGTTCAGTTTTAATTTATGCTATTTATTTATTTTTTTGAGATGGAGTCTTGCTCTGTTGCCCAGGCTGGAGTGCAATGGTGTGATCTCGGCTCACGGCAACCTCTGCCTCCTGGGTTCAGACGATTCTCCTGCCTCAGCCTCCCGAGCAGCTGGGATAATGGCACCCAGCATCAGGCCTGGCTGTTTTTTTTCTATTTTTGTAGAGATGGTGTTTCACCATGTTGGCCAGGCTGGTCTTAAACTCCTGACCTCAAGTGATCCACCTGCCTTGGCCTCTATAGTGCTGGGAGTACAGGCGTGAGCCACCACGCCCAGCTACGTTTATTTATTTTATTTTATTTTTTTTTTTGAGACGGAGTTTCGCTCTTGTTACCCAGGCTGGAGTGCAATGGCGCGATCTCGGCTCACCGCAACCTCCGCCTCCTGGGTTCAGGCAATTCTCCTGCCTCAGCCTCCTGAGTAGCTGGGATTTCAGGCACGCGCCACCATGCCCAGCTAATTTTTTTTTGTAGTTTTAGTAGAGACGGGGTTTCACCGTGTTGACCAGGACAGTCTCGATCTCTTGACCTCGGGATCCACCCGCCTCGGCCTCCCAAAGTGCTAGGATTACAGGCTTGAGCCACCGCGCCCGGCCACCCGGCTGGTTTTTAAAGGTTTTGTAGAGACGGGGTCTTGCTATATTGCTCAGGCTGGGGACTCTTTGGCTCAAGGGCTCCTCCTGCCTTGCCCTCCTGAAGTGCCAGGATTACAGGCACAAGCCAGTGTGCCTACCCATCGCACATTCTCCTCTCACGGTTTCTAGGGGTCAGGATCCAGCGTGGCTGTTGGGGGCAGGAGTTGTGCTTCAGGGTCTGTCTTGAGCCTGCATTCAAGGGGTTGTCCAGGCCTAGGGTCTCATGGAAGGTTGGGGTGGTACCTCCTCCATGGTTGATGGTGGAATTTGTCATCTTCCACGTGTGGAAGTCACAGTGGCTGGCTGCTGCTTCTGAGGCCAGGAGGGAGAATCTCTGGTTTCAGGAAGCCCTGTCTCCCAAAGGATCCTCTGATTCAACAGGCCCACCCACAAGTCTCCCCTCTTTTTATTTTTATAGTTTTGAGACAGAGTCTTGCTCTGTTGCTCAGGCTGGAATGCAGTGGTGTGATCTTGGCTCACTGCAACCTCTGCCTCCCAGGTTCAAGCAGTTCCCCTGCCCCACCCTCCTGAGTAGCTGGGATTACAGGCGTGCGCCACCATGCCCGGCTAATTTTTGTATTTTTAGTAGAGACAGGGTTTCACCATGTTGGCCAGGCTGGTCTTGAACTGCTGACCTCAGGTGATCTGCCTTCCTCAGGCTCCTGAACTGCTGGGATTATAGGAGTGAGCCACTGCGCCGCCCCTTGAATCTCAGCTTCTTTAGCCCTCCCTGGGGAATGGGAGGTGGGAACTGTTCCTTCCCTCGTATTCCAGAGGAGGACACGGCCCCAAATGGTGCCCAAAGCCAGGGTCCCCACAGTGCCTTCATCAGGAAGGCAGTGTAGGGGGAGCCCACTGTTTGCCCCCCTGCCTCCTCCCCTGGCTTTCAGTTCCCCATTATGGCTGTGAGACAGATGCAGGCACTAACGACAGGGGTTTCCCAATACCCAGGGCCCTGGCCACTTCCTGTGTGCAGGCACTTTGTCAGCTGACCTCCTGCTGTGCTCATGCGGCCTTGAGGGGGGCATGGTTCCTACTTTCAGAAAGGGAGGCTGAGTCATGGTGGGATTCCCAAAGCCCCCAGCTCAGACTCCCCGCCTGTCTAGGCTTCTAGCCTTGCAGCCACCCAGCGTCTGGGGAAGAATTATTCCTGAATCCTGGCTTCTGAGTCTCTGGGTTCTCAGACTTTTGGGTTGCAGCCTGGACGCTGCTTGGCTGAGTAACTGCACCCTGGTCCTAGGCAGGAAGGGTGGAGCTGCTGGTCACAGCTCTCCTGTGTCAGATAACTTGCGGGCTGGGGAAACTGAGGCCAGCACAGGTATCCTGGAGGCCGCCACCCAGTGTGCCAGTGGCTGGACTCTCCCAGCAGTTGGGGTTCCGCAAGGCGCTACGACGGCGTGGCCACCTGGGGAAGAAGGGGCCTGGGTTCCCAGGGTCCTGTTGAGTCCCTGCCCGCCTGCCCGCCAGGTATGCATTCACCGTGGTGGCCAACATCACTGTCTACGGTGCTGCCTGGCTCCTGCTGCACCTGCAGGGCTCGTCGAGGGTGGGGCCCACCCAGGACATCAGCATCAGTGACCAGCTGGGGGGCCAGGACGTGCCCGTGTTCCAGGTGAGCTGGGGCCTGGGTGTTTCCTGAAGTCCTTGGGGCAGGGGCTGGGCCAGCTGCTGCTGACTGCTTCTGCCGCGTCCCCAGAATCTGTCCCTGATGGTGGTGGGTGTTGGTGCCGTGTTCTCACTGCTGTTCCACCTGGGCACCCGGGAGAGGCGCCGGCCGCGTGAGGAGGAGCCGGGCGAGCACAGCCCCCTGTTGGCCCCCGCGGTTGCCCAGCCCCTGCTGCTCTGGAAGCACTGGCTCCGGGAGCCGGCTTTCTACCAGGTGCGTGCTGGGGGTGGCAGGGCCAGCTCAGACCTCTTCTCCCACCCTTTGGGCCCTTTGCTGTGCGGGACAGCTGCGTACACACACAGCGCACACAGGAGCCCAGGGCAGAACGCTAATGAAGCACTGATCTCTGCTCCCCCAACCCACGGGGCAGTCACTACCCACGGATCAAATGCCAGCTGCAGGGTGCCCACCCAGGCCCCGGTGCCCCCTGCTGGTGGGAGTGGACAAGGGCCCTCCTGACCCCAGCTGGTCCCTCTGTTGGTCTGCCCACAGGCGGGCATGCTGTACATGACCACCAGGCTCATCGTCAACCTGTCTCAGACCTATATGGCCATGTACCTCACCTACTCTCTCAACCTGCCCAAGGTAAGTAGATTGGGACGGGGGCGCTGGGGTGGGACGGCCCCAGCCTGGCAAGCCGTGATGGACACACCGTGCCTGGCTCTGCCCTGCAGAAGTTCATCGCGACGATCCCCCTTGTGATGTACCTCAGCGGCTTCTTCTCATCTTTCCTTATGAAGCCCATCAACAAGTGCATCGGGAGGAACGTGAGTGGATGGGGTGCCCTGCAGCCGGGGTTCCCGCCTTGTAGAAGCCCCGGATCTGGGAACCAGGAGCCCTGGCCTCTGCGTGTCTCGAGTTCACACTGTCGTGGCGGCAGAGCTCTGGAGCTTTCCGTCCTCCCTGTGCCACTCGTTTGCTTTTGTGTACCTGACCTGCCTTTAGGCGGAATAGCCACGCGTCTCCAGCTACTGCCGCGTGGACAGAGCGCACAGCTCCACCTGGCAGTTCTCTTGGGCCTCAGAGCCTGGGATTTCTTGAGGCCAGAGCCGGGGCTCCTTAGTGACCGTCCAGCTCATGCCCCTTGTTTGCAGGGTAAGGGGTGGTGGATTGAAGACTAGAGAGGGCAAGTGCCAGGCTCGGGGGCACCCAGCAGCGTGGGCCTGACCCCGGGGCTGTCCCCTGCAGATGACCTACTTCTTGGGCCTCCTGGTGATCCTGGCCTTTGCTGCCTGGGTGGCGCTCGCGGAGGGGCTGGGTGTGGCCGTGTACGCAGCAGCTGTGCTGCTGGGTGCTGGCTGTGCCACCATCCTCGTCACCTCGCTGGCCATGACGGCCGACCTCATTGGTTCCCACACGGTAAGGCTGGTGGCCGGGGTGGGGGTGGCTGGGCGTAGAACTCGGGGTGCACGCTGACCACCCATGTCCCCCCAGAACAGCGGCGCGTTTGTGTATGGCTCCATGAGCTTCTCCGATAAGGTGGCCAACGGGCTGGCGGTCATGGCCATCCAGAGCCTACATCCCTGTCCGTGAGTGTCGTCCGCCCGCCCGCGTGAGGAAGGGGTTCAGACAAGGATGGGTGGAGAGACAGCCTCCCAGCATTCACGCCTGTAGAGGCCTGGGCAGCCAGGACAGGATGCCAGGGAGGGCTTCCTGGAGGAGGGGATGTGGACCTGACACTTGCAGGAAGTCAAACCGTTCCAGGTCAATGGGGAGGGGCCACACATGGTGTGCACAGGGAAGAGAGGGAGGGGGCAGGTCGCGCAGGGCCTGGTGGGCCATGGGGAGGGCTTGGGCTTTGACCCGAGGGTGGGCGGGCTGTGGGCAGAGGGACAGGCACTCACAGCTGCCCTCTGGTGGGGGTGAGGGGACTGGGCAGGTAGGTGCAGGTGGGCCCCACTGGGCCTGGACCATGTGGAGACAGGGAGAGAAGGGGTGGAGGGGACTGGCCGGGCGGGGGGGGGGGGGGGGGGGGGGGGGGGGGGGGGGGGGGGGGGGCTGACCCTCAGCTTCCAGCTTGGACAGGAGGAACCTGTCCAGGTAGGGTGGGGTCATCCCTGTGGTGCCCACTAGGCCCCTGCTTCCTCCCACAGCTCGGAGCTCTGCTGCAGGGCCTGCGTGACCTTCTACCACTGGGTGATGGTGGCTGTGACTGGCGGCGTGGGCGTGGCTGCCGCACTGTGTCTCTGCAGCCTCCTGCTGTGGCCCATCCGTCTGCGACGCTGTGAGTCCTGGACCACCCCTCCCTCCTCAGATGCTGACCACACCAGGGGCAAGCGTGGGGCCCACCCCACCTTCTCTAATGCCATTTCCACCCCTCCCTGGCAGGGGACCCAGAAACCCAGCCCTGAGTGCTGACGCCTCCTGCACCTGTGCAAGGGAAATGTGGGGACCCACGAGGATGCTGCCAGCGCCTAGGGGCTAAGCCCCCCCCACCGGCTCCGGGGATGGGAGTCAGGGTAAAGGCGGCGGGAATGAATCCAGAGGTTTGCAAGGATCCCTGGGCTTTTAGGTTGCCCCATTCTCAACTCTCAGTCCTCTGGAGGACTTGGGGTGCCCCTCTCAGCAGGAAGTAGGAACCCCAGAGGGGTCTGGGGGAACCCTAACCCCAGCACAGTTCACCCCTCACCTCTGGCCTGGGGATGGCAGGAGCCCCAGCCATGGGGTGGTGGGCTGGGCCTGGACCCCGCCATGGTGGGCAGCGGGACTGCCCGGTGGGCTTGGACTCTGCTGGCAGCAAATAAAGACATGAAGGCAGCCTGGCTCGTGTCTGCCGGGCAGGGGTGGCCCAGGGCAGGGTAGCCTGGGCATCTCGGCTGTGCCCTAGTTGTGGGTAGCCACCGTCTTTTGGGTGCAGAAAGACTGCAGGTGTGTCGTGGAAGCATGTGTTTATCGGGGAGCAGGTGTGGGGCCGGGTGGGAGCCGCTGGCCGGTGGAGGGGCAGTATGGCTCCAGGCCCCACTGCAAGTAGTTCTGGGTGGTGTGCGGTGGCCGCTGGGGCAGGGACAGGAAGGGCACGTAGTCCGATGCCCTCCACAGAGGCTCCACCCCATACCGGTTCCTGTTGACCACTGCAGGTGGGACCGGGGTCACTGCATGCCCCCCTTCCTCACCCTCAGCCAGCAAGGGGCTCCCGGGCCTCCCTGGGCAATTTCACCCTGGCCTCCCGGGGAGCTGCCCATGGCCTCACCGTAGTCCTTGCCCCGGATTGGCCTGTCTTTCCACAGCATGCTCCCCCACCGGGTGCTGGGGTCCAGGTACTGGGCGGGGACGATGGGGTCATGCCAGGCAGTCTCCCGCAGGTGCTGGGTGTAGGCTGCAGCAGGATGGGGGCTGGCGGTCATTCCTGTCCCCCTCGAGCAGGCCTGGCACCCGGGGCGGGGAGGGTGGGCACTCACCCGAGGGCAGGCTGCATTCGCGGTGTCGGTAGCAGCCGTGCCAGCGGTTGTAGGCCTCACGGAAGGGGCGGTCCAGGGCTGAGGGCAGGTTGTACCAGGCTTTCCGGGAGTCCGAGTTGGTCAAGCCCGTGTACCACAGCTGGCCGGCTGCATCGTGTCCCATGGGCGTGTACTTCCAGCGTGTGGCCTGCTTGATGGCCGGTGCCCAGCGTGGCCCCTCCAGGGACAGGTAGTCATCGCTGAGGGTGGGCGGTGGGGCAGAGACTGAGCCCGTCTCTACAATGGGCGCTTTCGATGTCTGCCAGGGTGGAGGGTGTAGAGGCCTGGCCCACAGCATGGAGCCACCCTCCCTCCCCACTTGGTGTCTGTCCTTTGGCCCTGGACCCCTCACCCCACAGCAGGTGGCAGAGGAGAGAGGCTGACCCCTCTCTCCCCACACATCCCACCCCTGGTACCCAGGTGAGCACTAAACTTTTTTTTTTTTTTTGAGATGGAGTGTGGCTGTGTCACCAGGCTGGAGTGCAGCGGCACCATCTCGTCTCACTGCAACCTCCGCCTCCCGGGTTCAGGCGATTCTTCTGCCTCAGCCTCTCAAGTAGCTGGGACTACAGGTACCTGCCACCATGCCCAGCTAATGTTTGTATTTTTAGTAGAGACAGGGTCTCACCACGTTGGCCTGGTCTCCATCTCTTGACCTCGTGAGCCGCCGCCTCGGCCTCCCAAAGTACTGGGATTACAGGCGTGAGCAACTGCACTCGGCCAGCACTAAACCCTTCTGTTCTGAGCTTTTCTTGCCTGGAGAGGAGATACCAGGGAGGGAAAAGGTCAAGGGCCCTGGCCACTCCTGGGTTCCTACAGTCTTTGTCCAGCCTCCAAGATCCACAAGTCCCTTCCTCTGGGAAGCCCCTCTGGCCTGGAGGTGCACCAGGAAGAAGTGGAGCCATGGCCTCAGGAGGACTGGGGGACCTGCTTGGCCAGGCATGTGGCTCACACCTGTAAACCCAGCATTTTGGGAGGCTGAGGCGAATGAATCACTTGAGGTCAGGAGTTTGAGACCAGCCTGGCCAACATGGTGAAACCCCATCTCTACTAAAAATACAAAAATTAGCCGGCCGAGGTGGCATGTGACTGTAATCCCAGCTACTCAGGAGGTTGAGGCAGGATAATCGCTTGAACCCGGGAAGTGGAGGTGGCTGTGAGCCGAGATTGTGCCACTGCGCTCCAGCCTGGTAACAGAGCAACAGTCTGTCTCTTAAAAAAAAAAAACAAGAGACTTAAAGATGTTTCATGCTGTGACTTTGCTTTTGGGAATATGTCCCAAGGAAGTCACCCCAAAGAGTAAGGTGGTTGGCCCCGTGTAGTCCCGGCAGGGATAGAAACACTTTCATCTGTGCCTTGTGTGGGAGCACGGTCCCGGCTCTCCACTTTGGGAGGCCAAGGTGAGTGGATCACCTGAGGTCAGGAGTTCAAGACCAGCCTGGCCACCATGGTGCAACCCTGTCTCTACTAAAAATAAAAAGGTTAGATGGGCGTGGTGGCAGGTGCCTGTGGTCCCTGCTACTCGGGAGGCTGAGGTAGGAGAATTGCTTGAACCCGGGAGGTGGAGGTGGAGGTTGTAGTGAGCCGAGATCTCGCCATTGCGCCCAGTCTGGGCAACAGAAAGGGAGTCCATCTCAAAAAAAACATGCAATTAAAATAATCAGTGAGAAGTGAGCCCCTCTCCCCGATGTTGGCCCCATACCCACCTGCCACTTATTACTTCCTGGTGTCTCCTTCCAGGGGCAGGTGGGACGTGCCCCCTCCACCCTGTTACTCCACACTGACAGTAGCCCGGGTCACTGCATCTCCATTTTTTTTTTTTTTTTTTTTTAAGCAGAAATAGTGTCTCACTCTGTTGCCCAGGCTGGAGTGCAGTGGCACAATTTCAGCTCAATGCAGGCTTGACCTCCTGGGCTCAAGCAATCCACCCACCTCAGCCTCGCAAGTAGCTGAGATTACAAGCATGTGCCACCGTGATCAACTAATTTTGTGTTTTTAGTAGAGGCGGGGTTTCACCATGTTGGTCAGGTTGGTCTCCAACTCCAGACCTCAGTGATAATGCTACCTCGGCCTCCCACAGTGCTGGGATTACAGGCATGAGCCTCCATGCCTGGCCGTCTGGCTGATTTTTAAATTTTTTGTACAGATGGTTCTCACGGCTGGGTGTGGTGCCTTATGCCTGTAATCCCAGCACTTTGGGAGGCTGACGTGAGTGGATTACCTGAGGTCAGGAGTTCAAGACCAGCCTGGCTAACGTGGTGAAACCCCATCTCTGCTAAAAATATAAAAATCAGCTGGGCATGGTGGGAGGTACCTGTGGTCCCAGCTACTCGGGAAGCCAGGAGAATCCTTGAACCCGGAAGGCGGAGGCTGCAGTCAGCCGAGATTACGCCTTTGCACTCCAGCTCGGGAAACAAGAACAAAACTCTGTCTTTTAAAAAAAATAAGAGATGGGATCTCACCATGTTGCCCAGGCTGGTCTTGAACTCCTGGGCTCAGGTGAACCTCCCGAAGTGCTGGGGTCACAGCTGTGGGCCGCCACGCCCAGCCGCCGTCTTGGTTTGCTTTGATCTCTTCCCTTGGAAATGCAGCAAAGGGCTTTCCGTCGTCTTTCCCACAGCTGCACAGTATTCCATAATCATTTAAACAACTGCTAACAGACTGTATTGGGGTGACTGTGGTACGCTCCAAATCACATCTGCCCAGAGCTCCAGGACACGGCCTTGTTTGGAAACGGTTTTAGTAGTTGCAGCTAAGATGAGGTACCCGTGTTAAGGTGGGCCTGAATCCAGTGCCTGGTGCCCTTCTAAGGAGAGGAAAACGTGGACGCACACAAGAAGGCCAGGTGAAGACAGAAGCAGGGACCGGGGGCCAGGAGTGCCTGGTGCTGCGAGGGGCGCAGGGCAGACCTCAGCCACAGGAGAACCCAGCCCTGCGCACGCCTGATTTCAGAAGGCGTCTTTGTGGTGAAAACTCCCAGCGCGTTTGCGGCCTTGGAAACGGCCACAGACACTTTTGCTCTCGGCCTGTCTCCAAGTCTGTGGCTGCCACAGTGAGTGACTTCAGGCTGGAGGGGCCAGGCGGAGCCAGAGGGGCCATCACACACATGAGCCTTTTAGGAATACTGAGTGACACATGCAAGACCCCAGACTGACACCTGACACCCGAGTGACACTGTACACCCTGGGAGGGAGGGTCCCTTAGCATCTGGCTAGCTGGGAGGGACTCACCTGTAGAGAGGTGCTGGGAAGCTGGTCTCGAGGGTCCCTGTGGGGACATAGGGCCCGGCAGCCTCTCGCCTCAGGGTCTGCATGTCTGCCTGTCTTCCTGAGTCCCCAGGGCTCCTGCCAGGAAGGCCTCTGAGGCCACCGCTGACAGCATAAAGGCCGCCCAGTGTTCCGGCAACCGCGCTGACCACTCCTTCCTCCCAACTGCAGGGTGAGGCGGCCCCAAGGAAGGGGAGGCTGGAAAGTTGTTCGCAATATCTGACAGAGTGTGACGCAGTGTGGGCAGGCCAGGCCAGGACCACTGCCAGGTGGGGTCTGTGGCCATCAGCCCCCAGCTCTGCGCCTCCAGCTCCGTGCGACCCCCCACCCGCCGGGGGCCTAGCCTCCCCATCACCACACCCCCTTGAGGGGCTTCTGTCTCCTCGTGCACCTCCCATCCAGGAGGCGACGCCTGCGCAGGTACCTGATGCCTCAGCCACTCGCATGCAGTTCCTTTGGAAAATACACTCAGGATGAGACCGGTACGCGGTGCCTCACGCAGCACGATTCACGACAGCCCAAGGCAGAGACCACGCAAACACCCACTGAGGGTGAGGGGATCAGCAACGCGCGGCCACCCACGCACCAGAACGAGTCTCAGCCACAAGGAGGAGTGAGGCCCTGACCCGGGCCACAGCACGGATGCACCTTGAGGACGTCATGCTCAGCGAGCCCTCAGAAGGGCACACCGTGATCCCATTTATATGAAATGTCTAGGACAGGCTGAACCACAGCAGCACGGAGAGGATTCGTGGGTGCCCGGACTGGGGAGGGGGACCCAGGGGTGCCTAGGTGATGTGATAGGGACGGGGTTGCCTTTTGGGTGACGAGAATGTTCTGGAATCAGAGGCGATGGCTGCACAGCCACAGAACTGCTTACTGTAAGATGGTGGATTTTGTATATATTTTACCACAATAAAAAAAATCATACAACAAAAACCAGGAAACATCCAGAACCCTCCTGCCCTGCCCCTCCTCAGCCAGAGGGCCCCGTCTTGGGTCGAATCCGGCCTGGGTGGGGACAGAGCCTGCACCCTGGTATCGGCTTCCTCTGCCCCTGTGTCAGGTCCCCACAGAGCCGACCCTGCCTTTCCCAGGGCACACACCCAGAGTCCCCAACTCACTTGGGGTGAACACCCAAGTCTTCCCTGAGGCCCACCAGACACTGCCTGCCCTGCCCTCCTCACTTTGCCCCTCACACACACCGGGCGCCGTCCTGCCCTGGGGCATTTACATGGCTGCGCCCTCTGCCTGGCAACCAGGCATCCCTGCCTCCTCCACCCCTGGCTGAAATGCTAGGCTTCTGGTGAGCCCCTGATCCAAGGCCATCCTTTCCCGGGGCCCTCCCCGTCCTCGTGGCGCTGCCGCCCTGTGTCCTCATGAGCTGCTGTCTCCGGGATGCCCACCATGCCCTCTCCACACAGGTGTTCCCTCATCTCCAGTGCCCAGGATGGTACCTGCCTCTTCTCAGGCACCATGCAAAAGCAAGCCTCAAAACCACCTGGGGACTCCCTGTAGCCCCTGGTCCCCAGGCCGCCTGCCTCCCCCAGCCTCCTCCCAGCCCCAGCAAGGTGCCAGCACCCCCTGGGCCAGGTTCCTGCCTCCTGCATCTGTCTCACTGCAGGACCTGCGGCCCCTGATTTTTTCTTCTCAATTTTCTTTCCCTCTCAACACAACAGCTACGTTCTAGGATCAATGGAAAAGCTGCAGCCCACCCCATGGGGACCTTGGTCAGCCTCTCCCTCCATCCAGGCATCTCCCAGCCACTGCCAGGGTTGGCCCTGGCAGTAATGGCCCCACTGGCCTTGCTCTGCCTGTCACGTGGAGATGGCAGCAGAGACACCTGCCCCAGCGCTGCTGTGTGACCCACGTGCTCCCCAGGCCTGACATCTGCTCCCCTGGGGACTCTCCAGCCCCTCTCGGCTGTCCTGGCCTGTGGGGAACCAAAGCCCCCATTCTACACAAGCCCTGCCCCATCACCATGGGCCCCTCCCACCACCAAAGCCTTCACGCCCCACTTGCTCTGTCCCTCCTGGCCCCCATCTGCCAGCCCTGGGGTGACCTCAGCCCAGCAGTGCCTCCAGCCTCCCTCCTTAGTGTCAACCGATGGAGTCAGGCGAGCACCTCCTCCCCAGAACAGGGCCATCCGGCTAGGGTGCAGGGACCCACTGGGGTCCAGTCCTTGGCGCCACAGGACTGTGGCCGGTGCCCTGGTGTATGGGCCCAGAAGCGGTTTCTTGTGGGATTCGGGGGCTGAGTCCCCCATCTGAAATGCCGGCCTGGGAAGCCCCTCAGAAGCTGCTTCTGCAGCTGCAGGGCCAGACAGGGGCTCCAGGGCAGGACCGTGTGACCCTGCCCTAGCCGGGGACCCTCAGCCAGCCAGCCCCAGCCACGGGTGCATCCACGTGTTTAATGACAGCGTCACTGCATGACATGAGAAACAAGGCCTTCCTGTCCTGGGGGCTCCTCCACCCCCAGCATGGACAGAACCAGCTCCCAACACAAATCGCGCGTCCTCCCACCCGGACCTGTGGCGGTTCCCAGTCCCAGGAGGGGCCGCCAGAGTCCCAAGTGGGTTGTGCACTGAGCTGGCAGGGGCCTGGAGCCCACGGCGACAGGGCTGATCTTTGACAACTGCATGGGCGACTGTGGGCAGGGTGTGCATGGGCAAAGGCAGGGTTTGTTTTCTTATTAAAAAAAAAAAAAACAGGTGAAACACTAAGACCTTGACCACTCAAAATCCACACTGCGACGCGCACCAGCCCCCACCTTGCAGGAGGGCCAAGAGGGGTCCGCGACCTGCCCAGAGAAAGGTGGAGAGTGCCTCTCCAGCGAATGTGGAAGATCGGCCCACTTGAAATGACAGGGCTTTAAGACTGGGACCCGACCCCCCAGGAGCAGTGGGCGGGTCCAGGCTCCCTGCCCATCCTCGTCCAGCCTCAAACGTTTCCAGGACCAGTCAACAAAAACACAAAACAAATCCAAAGAAAAGTCACAAATACATATGTACACATGCACACCAGCCCCGCTGGGGATGCCAGGCTGTCAGGACACGAGGGGTGCAGGTTCCCAAGCGCAGCAGGGTGGCGGATAGGACCCTCCAACCCCAGCCCGCCCCACCCTCTCCATGTCCCTATGAAATGGGAAGGGGGCGCAGAGGGACGGGCGGGGGCCGTGCTCAGCTCAGGCTCCACTACCTGGCCTTGCCTCCCTCTTGGCCTGCCTCGTGGTCTGGGAGCACGAGAAGCTTCTGGAAGGACAAAGAGCGCCCACCTCCTGGGCCCCTCGGGCCTCCCTGGCTTCCCTACGGCTACCAGCGCCAACGGACAGGACAGGCCAAGATACAGGCGGCAGCTGCACTACTGCTGGCCTCCACAGGACCCAGCCACCCAGCAGGCTCGGGGGATGCGAGTCTCACGCCGCAGGCAAGGGGGACGCTGGACACCGTGAGGGCACGAGTTGGCGAACGCACAAGGACACAGCACCTGTCACACTCTCTAGCCTGCGCGGTGAGCAGGCCCGGCATCAGTTCTCCCAGGGTGACGAGTCCAGAGCAGATGTCCTCCTCCGGTGTGAGGGTAATGCTCAGCTGGGATGCACAGGCCCGTCCGAAGCCCACCACCTGCCAGGCAATAGCCATGACACAGATGCTTCCAAGAAAGATCACTGTTTGGAGAAGTGACAGCAGAGGTGGCTGCAAGGCGAAATCCAGGTGGGAAGTGTCTCCTGCATCCACAGGCCTTCAGGTCTTGGTCTGGCCTTGGGTTCAACACAGAGGAGCTACAGCTGTGAACCGGCAGCCGGGGCATCTGGTCTGTTTCCTGAAGATGTGGGCAGTTCCAGGAAGAGCATGCGGCCTTGGTGGGCAGGTGCCCAATAGACAGAAGCAGTGAGGGTCCCAGGGGGCATCCGTTGCTCTGAGCACAGACAGTCCGAGCTGGGGCTGTCCAATGTGGTTCTTGCCCTCTGAGAAGTGGGACGGAGCCCCCAATGCTGAGGGTCCCCGAGCACGTGCCCACCCCAGATACTGGTGGACATGGTTCACAATCAGGCGTTTAATGAGACTCCAGGATCCTCCAGGCCCAGCTCCCCGCCCGCCCGGCCGCCTTCCTTGGGGGACAAGCGCTGGAAGGGCAGGGTCCATGCAAGCTGAAGAGCTGGGGTCCTCCGGCCCGAGATGGCTGGTGTGGTGCGGTCCTGCTCGGCGGGTTTACCGGATCCTGGTGAAGAGGTTGAGCACAGACACAGATTCCTGCAGACACATGGGGTGGGGGACGCTAAGCCACAGCCCCGGGAAAAGCTGCCTGGAGGGAAACTGAGGCTGTGGGGCTTGGTGGTGAGGGGCTGAGAAGTGCTGGTCCAGCCTCGGCCTGCCACACTACCCCCGACACATGACCCAGAGTGCGAGGTGAGGAGAGCTCGGAGGTGGGGGAACCCAGGGGAGGGTACGCCCGAGGACACAGTGGGGACAGGGACGGCCGTGGGACAGGCTGGGGCTGGGGCGGGGGTGGGGGCGAGTGGCGCTGATACCGACCCACTTTACCTTTGTCGAACGGGTTTTGCTAAAGACGTTCCAGAACCTCAGGGTCTCATCTCCAGCACCAGTGACGATGGCCTCCCCATCAGGGGACATTGCCTATGGACAGGAGGGAAGCACCCCATGTCTCTGGGTCTCTGAGGTGCCTCTGGGACAGTGCTGGGGGACTGAAGGAAGGGTAGCAAGGTGTGGGGTGGCTGGGCCACCCAACCCAGGTTGCATGGGCAGAGCTCAGACTCGGGCCAGGAAGGAGAGGCAGGCCAGGGTCACCATGGGCAGAAACCAAGGTTGGAGTTTTTTTTTTTTTTTTTTTTTTTTTTTTTCAATCCCGGGATCTGGCTCTGTCAGTCAGGCTGAAGTGTGCAGTGGGGCGATCCTGGCTCACTGTGGCCTTGATCTCCTGGGCTCAGGTGATCCTCCCACCACAGCCTCCTGAATAGCTGCGACTACACGTGCACACCACCACACCTGGCTCATTTAAAAGAACGTTTTGCAGAGATGGGTTCTTGCTATGTTGCCCAGGCTGCTCTTGAACTCCTGGGCTCAAGCCATCCTCCCACCTTGGTTTCCTGAAGTGCAGGGAATACAAGCGTGAGCCACTGCACCTGGCCAAGGTTGGAGCATTTTTGCTAAAACATCAAGAACACACCCTTGCAAGGGGTGAGAGTCAACTCTGCGCAAATGAAGAAGGATACAGTCAGATGTGCGGATGAAAGCAGAGAACACGTTCTCAGTGAAGAAACAAAACCTTGACGAGTAAGGCCACAAGGGGACAAGAAGGCCTCCTGGCCCCCTTCCAGCCACGTGCACACGGTTGCTGTGCAGGACGTCCACAGGTTCATCTGACTGGTCAGCTGTGAGTTATCTCTGGCTTTCCTCTTCACCCCTCTTTTTGGGGAAAATAAACACATGAAGAGGCTGAGGTCCTCCAGGAGGACAGGGCCCACACCTGCAGGGCTGGGAGTCGGTAAAGCCCACGCCAACGCTGGCAATTCAACCAGCACCGGATGCCCCGACGGCCAGCCCCGCTGCTGCGTCCCGCAGGGTTTTAGATCTGCACACTGTCCTCCCTAGGAACACAGGACGGGGGGCGCTCTGGAGCAGCCATGGCTGGCACTTTTTCCAGAATCCCCGGGCACCTTGAAGCGCCCGGCGTGCACTCACCAGGTACAGCACGCGGTAGGAGTGCCCAGTCAGCTTGGCCACCTGGGTCAGGGAGGGGTACTTCCAGACGAGGATCTGGTTCTGCGAGTAGCCGTGCGTGCTCACCTGCAGGTGGGAGGGGGCACTGTGGTCAGTGGCGGGGAACGAGGCTGGGTGTGATGCCTGCCGCCCCACACACACCCAACCCGAGTCCACAGGAGAGCTCGGAGCTGCCAGCCAGCCGGGGAGGAGCAGGGGATGCGGGCTGTGGCTCCACCTCCGGCTCCGTCTGGGAGGTGTGGAGGCCACAGCTCGGCCCCCCCAACCCACTTCAAAAGGCTGGAGCCCAACAACGACCCACAGAGGGCCCACAGCCCCTCTGCCCCACCTGCAAGTCATCCCTGCATCTGTGCTGGGGACACACAGCCCAGAGCGGCTGGGGCAGGACAGCGTGTCAGCGGAGCCCACTTCGTCCTGGGCCGCGTCTCCGAGCAGAGGCAACTATCGGAGCTCCCCAGCTCCTCACAGAGCCACCAGGTGTGGCTGCAAAGGGGGCCCAGAAGCCTGAGTGTTGCCCCAGGTGAGGTCCTGGTGAGGTCCTGATGGGGCCCAGGGGCCCTGCCCCACCCCACAGAGCTCCCTGCCTCCCCACCCCGCCTCCTTCGCCCATCTCCCTTCAGAGCAACTCTGACCCATGTCCCCACCGGCTGCTGTCAGATGGCAAGGGACCGGCGGGACGCACATCCCGAGGCCTGGTGGAAGGAGGCCGGGCTGCCCATGCTCACCAGCTCATTGGCGTGCTTGGACCAGGCCAGATTGCACACTTGGGAGCCCGTGTCGATACACTGCAGCGGCTGCCCCGTCAGCGTGTTCCAGAAGCGGATGCAGCGGTCGGCCGTGCCGCCCCCCGAAGCCAGCAGGCCGTGCTGGTGCGGGGACCAGGCGATGGCCTTCACGGCTGCCAGGTGCTCCGTGTACTGCTGCACAGGACTCAGGCTCGAGTGATTCCAGACCAGCAGCTACGGGACAGGGGCTGTGAGGCCGGGGCTGTCCCAGACCTGTGGTCCCATACGCTGGTCCCCACAGGAGCGAAGACCTGCCCTGGTGCCCTACCCCACACCCTTCCTGCTGCTCCCTCAAGGACTCCTGGGGACACATGCTCGTCACCGTGTGCTACAGAGCGGGACTGGCTGAGCAGGAGGGACAAACCCAAGGCCCTGCCGACGGCTTGGAGTGGGCTCCACGCCTGTCCCCAGCCCAGGCTCCGCCATCACTGCCAGCGTGAGGGCTGCAGCTTCTGGGAGGGAAGCCAGGCTCTGGGCACGCATACCTTGTTGTCGTTGCCCCCCGAGGCGAGAAGCTGGTGGTCCGTGGACCACTTGAGCCCGCACACCTCCTGGCGGTGGCCCTGCAGCCGCCGCTCTGACTGCAGCGGGGGGGTGCGGATGTCCCTCTGCAGGATCATGCGGTCCCGGCTACCAGATGACAGCTGGTCAGCGTTCCAGGCCAGGGCCCCTGGAGGCCAGGCGGAAGCAGGGGTGAGCCTCTCCTGGCCTCAGGGAGCTGAGGCTTTGGGGAGCTAACCCACCACAGGACCCAGGCTCCTCACCAACGCGTGCCGTGTGGCCCTCCAACATGGACAGCTTCTTCCCTGCGGCCGCGTCCCAGATCTGCACAAAGCCTTTGTGTGTGCCCACCGCCACGAGGTTCCCCTAGGACAGAAGGCACGGCCAGAGCACCAGGGTCAGGTCTGGCCCAAGGACTCTGCCCAGCCTGGACCTGGTCAGCCTGGGCTCTGCTCACCAGGGCTCTGGATGGCTTCCCTAAAAACCCCTGAATGCACGTCCCTTTGATGAAGCTTACACCCTGTCAGCACATTCCAGGGTGGCGGGCATGCCCCGGACACTGTGCCAGGGTTTGTCAGAGTCCAGCCAACAGACTCAGGGTGCGTGACCCTCCACCACTAGGACCAGCCCTGGGCAGTCTGGGTGGAGTAGAGACCCTCCCCGTGACACACTTCAAAGTTGCTGCTGGGATGTTTTCATCATAATCTGAAACAGAACTATAGCCCACTTGACACTGAGTGGAAACTGCAGCTCCAGGGGAGCAAGTCCCAGACGGGACACGCCCCACGGCAGGACTGGGGTGTTGTTTCCCCACTGGTCCTGCCATCCTTTCTCGGGGGCTGCCGGGTCCCTACTTGCTCTTGTTACTCCCTCTACCAACACCACACCAAGGCCAGGGACGATGGGGGACACAGAACTATGCTTGGACACCAAAGACTTCAGGGTCCACACTGGCCCCTCTGGGTCTGCAAGATACCAACACTGTCAAGGGCCCCAACAGACTTCCCAGGTCGGGGACAAGCCCTCTACACTCACCCGTTCAGACCAGCCCACGGAGGTCACTGAGTCCCCTTCCACCGAGAGGTCACAGAGCCGCGTCACCTGAAGGTAGAGGTCAATGTGTCTATGTGAGCTTTGCCACTGGTCATGAAGCACCAGTCAATCGATGCGACCATCACCCCTCCACTCTCATCCATCCACTCAAAGAGGCACTGTCCCACCCACTCGCCCCCCCCCCCCCCCCCCCCCCCCCTCCCCCCCCCTCCCCCCCCCACTTCCACCCACTCTCCCCCCACTCTCCCACCCACTCTGCCCCCCACTTCCACCCACTCTCCTACCCACTCTGCCCCCCACTTCCACCCACTCTCCTACCCACTCTCCACCCACTCTCCACCCACTTCCACCCACTCTTTCTCCACCCACTCTCCCATCCACTCTCCACCCACTCTCCACCCACTCTCCACCCACTCTCCCCCCACCCTCCCCCCCACTTCCACCCACTCTCCACCCACTCTCCCCCCACTTCCACCCACTCTCCACCCACTCTCCCACCCACTCTCCCCCCACTTTCCACCCACTCTCCCCCCACTTCCACCCACTCTCCCCCCACTTCCACCCACTCTCCCATCCCCTCTGCATCCACTCTCCACCCACTCATTCATCACTCCAGGCCCGGGGGCTGCCTGGGTTGGTCACTGCTGGGACCCTGCTGGCTCAAGCTGGGTGTGGAAAAAAAGCACAGGTGCAGGAGACACAGGACTGCATGGGACAAGCTTAAGATGGGAGGAAGATTTCCAGTGCTGTGGGGTGCCTGCTGCCAAGAGGGGACACCAACATGGTGAGGATGGGACCCAGAGGGGTGCGGTAAGGAGACTGTGGCTCCAGCGGGGACCCCATGCTGCTGCAGATGCCACCACTGGAGGGAAGAGCTGTGGCTGGGAGGGCTGTGGCTGGGAGGGCAGTGCCTGTTAGGGCTGGGAGGGCCATGCCTGGGAGGGCTGGGAGAGCTGGGAGGGCAGTGCCTCGGAGGGCCATGGCTGGGAGGGCCGTGGCTGGGAGAGCTGGGAGGGCAGTGCCTAGAAGGGCCGTGGGGGCTGGGAGGGCCAAGGTGGGTGCCTAGCTTGTACTGATGCTCCCCAGATCCTGATTGGTATACTGAGAGCCACTAGGAGCTGGGGAGGCCACTGTGCACATGCACACAGTACACAGCACCCACCTGGCTGGTGCAGGCACTCCACAGGTACACACAGGTGCCCAGCCCCACGCTGAGCACGTTGAGGGACGACCAGTCCACCAGGTTCAGGTAGAAGTCGTCCTGCAGCTCGGGCGCGTCCAGCACCTTGAAGGGGATCTTGGAGATCTTGCGGGTGGGTTTCCGTGGAGACCGGAGCAGCTTCTGACTGCAGAGGTGGCCACGTGGCATCCGTCAGCCACTGCACTTGGGTCACTTCTTGCAAACGCACAGAAAGTATCTACTCCCCTGCCGGCCCCACGAGCCTGGTCCAGCCCCTCCAATCACTGCCGCCACCATGTGATCCTAAACCCGGGGACGGCCCCATAGCCCTTCACCCTCAGGTCTCTGGCTCTCCTGGGCTCCCTCTCATAGCCATGCTGGCCCTGCTGCCCACACCTCCTCCAGGCAGCCCTTCCTGACTGCCCTGACCCCTGTCTGAGGCCAACACTGCCAGTCACGGTGTGTTCTCTGCGAGGGGGTCTCTGGGCCGCTCTGGCCTGGCGTACACTTCTATTACTGACTATGGCTAATAGGGGGTTGGGCCCCCTCCACTCTCAGGACCCTGGGGGAGGACACAGTCACAGCTCCAGGCCACCATGCCCTGGGGAAGCCCCCTTCAGCCCCGCCCACCAGGCCCCACAGGGACACTTGGTGCTGAGGAACCCTGTACTCACCTCTTGTTGCTGACGGGAGACAAGGAGTACGGCGACACATCGTTGCCGTCGTCGGGGCTTGAGCGCTTGGTGCTGAGGGAATACTGGGGAGCAGGCAACACACCGGCTGAGCGGATGCCCAGGCCCTGGGACCCTCCAAGCCGGACCCCCACGCTCCTGGTACTGCTCACAGCCCTAAAGCAGGCACTGAGACCACGTTTGGAGCAGCTGTGAATAGGAAGGCACCTTCCCAGCAGGGACCGTGAACCCCGGCGGCCCCTTCTGCCCTCCTTCTTGAGGCACCCACGCGAGGCTCTGTGTGATCCTGCCTTTGGGCTCTGGAATATTCTGGATAGAACAGGGCTCTGTGGCAGGACCCAGTGCTGCCTCCCTAGGGCAGGACCCCCACCGGCTTCGGTATTTGGGACCCCAGGTAGCATCGGTGTGGGGAGAAAAAGCCCAAGAGGCTGAGCCCAGATTCCTCCTGTGCCTCCACTTCCCAGCTTGCCTGCTGGGCCAGCGGCCTTCGGCCCCAGAGAACCAGGGCCCCTGGCCTGGCTGAGGAGCAGGGTCAGGATAGGGTGCTGAGCCATGGCCAGGCACGAGAACCAGGCTCGGGGAGGCAGAGCTGGTGCCTGGGAGGTTGCCACCGGGAGATAGCACTGGGGTGGGGCCATGGGCTCACCGTGAACAGACCCTTCTTCTCGGGCGTGGAAGGCTGCAGCCTGCGGTCCTCGGTCTGTGGGTCCTGAACCTTCTCGATGCCGGCGCCCAGCAGCTCGTTCTTGAGCAGGGCGGAGTAGGCCAGGCCGTCTGTGGGCACCAAGCACAGTGAGGCGGGGTGGGGCGGGGCGGCCTGTGGGGCAAGTGGGCAGGCTCTGACCCTCACCTTTGCCGTTGTCTGAGGTGGCGTCCTTGGCTTTCCGGTTCTGACTGGGAGACTTCTCATTCTCCTGCAGGGAGGAGAGAGGGAGGGAGGAGTCGAGGCACCTGCTCGTGCCCAGCCTCGAAGTGAGGAGGCTTGGAGGGGCCCTGGGCCTCCCAGGGGGTCCCGTCTCCTGCCCGGCCGGCCCCTCACATTGATCCTGTGGAAGTTCACGCTCCAATTGGCCCCTGCTCTGGAAGGGATGAAGCGGTCTCCATGCTTGCTAGGCGAGGACACCGGGGAGCTGGCAGGCGTCAGGGTCCGCCGCATCTCCGTGACCTGAAGGGCGTCAGGGGAGGGCTTGCTCTCAGTCCTCAGAGCCCCGAGAGTGGCCCCAGGCCAGCCTCTCTCCACATCTGGTCACCGAGCAAAGGGGGCTTTGATCTTGAAAACCCAAGGGGTGGAGCCACACAGTCACTCTCAGTCAGGTATTTCTGTGCCAGAAGCTTCTGGAAGGTGCCAGGCCCACAGGCAGGCTCAGCCTCCCAGCTATGCCAGGCAGGAGGGTGGAGAGGACAGGGCCACAGGACAGGGGTGGGGGCGGCAGGAATGGGGGCAACGGCGGAGGAGACAGAGCCAAGGAGCAGGGCTGGATGAGACCCCGACTGCCCTCCCAGCGCTTCGGGGATGCCGCATGTTCATTGTTTCTGAACAATCACAGATGCAGGCCTTGACGGCACAGGACATGGAACAGCTGTGCCCAGAACTGCCTGGGAGCATAGCCCCCCTTACCCCCATTTCCTGCCCGGAAGCTAAGATGATGGGTCCACGACACCCGTGTAACCCTCCAACCCCATCTGACCATCCCCACGCCACCCTTTTTCTTTGAGGGCTCTGTTACAAGCTGACTGGTGTCCCAAAAAGGACACTGTGAAGTCCTGAGCCCCGCTACTGGGAATAAGACTTTGGACACGAATTTCTTGCAGATGTGATTATACTCAAGTTGAGAGGAAGCCATTAGGGTGGACTCTGAATTGATAACAGGTGTCCTCATATGAAGAGGGAAACACGGGCTGGGTACAGTGGCTCACACCTGTAATCTCAACGCCTTGGGAGGCTGATGCGGGCAGACAGCCTAAGCTCAGGAGTTTATGAGCAGCCTGGGCAACACAGTGAAACCCCGTCTCTACTACAGTACAAAAAATTAGCCGGGCGTGGCAGCGTGAGCCTATAGTCCCAGCTACTCGGGAGGCTGAGGCAGGAGAATTGCTTGAACCCAGAACGTGGAGGTTGCAGTGAGCCGAGATCGCGCCACTGCACTGCAGCCTGGGCGACAGAGTGAGGCTCCGTATCAAAAAACAAACAAACAAAAACAAAAAAAAGAAGGGAAACATGGACAGAGAGACACAGGGAGATGTTCCTGAGAGGGACGCAGAGGCCGGAGGGACACAGTCACAGCCATGGACAGCACGAGCTCCCAGGTACTGGGAGAGGCAGGAAGGGCCCTCCCCTGGAGATTGGAGAGGGACTGCAGCCCAGCCCACACGGTGACCTCTGGCTCTGGCCCCCCAGGACAGGGAGAGGTTTCGAGAGTGCAGCGTGGGCCCCGTGTGCAGCCTCTCTGGTGGAGGCCCAGGAAACCCAGGCCAGGAAGGGTCATGTTCTGTCTGCTGTCCCATCTCCCTGCCCCCAGCCTGTGAGCTGTCAGGGACCTCACACTTCGGAGGGTTCCAGGGAGGTCTCTCCACAACCTAGCACTCCGTCTGGGTCTGAAGGTGGTTCTGTGTCATGAAGTCCAGGCTGTATTGGGTGACTGCAGGGCAGAACGGGTGTGTGGGGAGCTCTCCCACACTGCAAATGCCCGCTCCTCACCCATTTCTCATTCAGATCCAGGCCTCACTGCACCCGTGAAACTAGAAATGCACTGGGTGGAGGGGTGCTGGATCCTCACACCTCGACCACCCCTCCCACATATCACTGGGACCGCAGGCACACAGAATGCTCAGGCCCCCACCGTCTTCCCAGCAGCCCCGAGAGTGATCTGGAGGCTGAGGGCTGGCACTAGGGCTGCTCCCTGCTGCTGGGATGCCGGGGCGCCTAAACCCTCTCTGAGCACACAGACACCTGTATTTATGCCTCTCTGCCTGAAACCCCCCAGGCTGCAGAGATCGTTTCTAATTCTATGCTACTTTTCTTCCACAGTGGCCCGGCCCTCTACTGACAGGGACCCTGCTACGTCACGCACGGTCCTGGATCTGCCTCCCCAGCTCTGTCCTGTGGGGCTTCGGGGTCGAGCTGCACCGGAAGGAAAGCGGGCTGTGGTGGGTTCCCGTGGGTCCCAGGGCCCAGACTCTGGGGTTTGAAGCTGAATTAAGCCTTGAAGGTGAGTCTGCCCAGGCCCAGCCCAACGCCTGGGCACAGAGGGCACTGGCGCCGAGGGAGCTGTGACGGGGCAGCCCCTCCCCACAGGCCCATGCCTCTCAGACCCACCTGCGTAGGGGGCTCAGGGCAACAGCAACTGAGTCTATGAGAATGACAGCTCGGGCATCTGTCAGAGGTCAGGGGCTGGTGGCCAACCAGGCTAAGCCTGACGCTATTCTGACCTGGGCTTCCTTTTGTGTAGACGACAACAGGAGTCTGGTCCCAGAGACGCCCACAGGAGTCGGGTGGGGAAGCAGGTGAGGGATGTGGCTGTCACACAGCAGGCGCCAGCCACAAGCACCAGTCACGAGCACCAGCCCCAAGCCACTGGCCTACCCAGAGCCCAGGGCAAGGCAAACATGGCAGGGCTGGGGAGGTGGGATGGAGCGCAAGGAAGGACAAAACCAGGCCTCCCTAAATCCCACAAGGTTCCAGATTCACCTGGGGCTAGGAGGCAGGAATGGGTCTCCTACAGGGCTCTGCAGACCACCCTGGGCTCTGCTCATGGGGCCACCCCAGCTCCACCCTACGGGCCTTTTGCCTCCCCGTCCCTCCAAGCCCCGCTGGGCTCTGAGTACGGCCCTGGGGATGGCGGCAGCCCTGACACCCTGGGAGGCGGAGGCCCCGTGTGACCTGGGGGACTGGGAACTGAGTGGTCTGTGGGGCTCCAGCCTATGACAGTGGGGGCTCCTGAGGCTGCTGGCCAGGGCAGACGCAGCTGGGGGAGGGGAGCTGCAGTGGTAGGCGGGGTGGGGGCACTCACACGGGGCATCGTGTTCTCGTTCTGGATGACAATCTGGCGGAGCAGGCGCCGCTCATAGTCCTGGTCCATGGCGAGGCAGGGCTCGGCCCACAGCAAGGTCAGCCTGCAGCAGGAAGGGCAGGAGAGGTCAGTGGGGCAGGCACGGCTGCTCCGGGGGCCTGGCTGCACCTCCAGGCCCTAGCAGCCAGAGTGACGGTGGGCTCCTCCTGGCTCCTCTGCAGGGACCTCCTGCCAGCCCGGCCTCATCCTGGGTGAGGCTCCCCTCAGCCTGGCCCCAGCTGCTGCTCACGGACCCTACCAGCCTGTACACCTGCCACGGAAGGGGACTTTCTGCCCTGGAGGTCCCAGGAGGGAGGTGGGGGCTGGAGTCCCGGCGGTAACCACAAGGACTCTTCCCAGGGTGTGGGCAGCCTTGAAGTCCCAAGGCGCCACGGGGACCCAGGTTCCTGAGCTACATGTGCATGTGCATGCAAGGAGGTGTGACAAGCCACACCATCTCCGAGGCAGTGTGCAAGAGCTGGCCACGTACAGGCCCCAGGCCAGCCACATGGGTCCAGGCCCAGGGAGACCAGGCCACGGCTCGGGGACATCAGCCTCCAGTGGACAAGCCACATCCATGCTCAGCTACAACCAAAGTAACATCCAGGGATCCGTGCAGACCCCACAGTGGACCAGGCTGAGCCAAACCAGAAAGGCCCCTCTGAGGTGGTGGCATTTATGTTGAAGAGAGTGGCAGTGAGGAGACTGGCCAAGAACGTTCCAGAGGGAGATGCACAGCCCGAGGCAAGAAGGGGCTTTGCCCGAGAACAAAGTGAAAGCCCCTGTGAGCAACAAAGACAGAGGGTAGCCAAGAAACAACGCTCTTTCCATCAGGGCCAGCAAACCACAGCCCAAGGCCACACACGGGCTGCGGTCTGTAGCCACACTGGTTCTTTTTTTAGACAGGGTCTTGCTCTGTCGTCCAGGCTGTAATGCCGTGGCACATCACAGATCACAACAGCTTCGACCTCCTGAGCTCAAGTGTGGTGGCATGCATCTGTGGTCCCAGCTACTTGGGGAGGCTGAGGCGGGAGGATCACTTGAGGCTGGGAGTTTGAAGCTGCAATAAGCTATGATCATGCCACTACACTCCAGCCTGGGTGACACAGCAAGCCACTGTCTCAAAAATTTAAAAAAGTAAAAAAAAAACACCTAGAGTTTACCATCTTGACCACGTTTAAATATGCAGTTCTGGCTGAGCATGGTGGCTCATGCCTGTAATCCCAGCGTTTTGGGACGCCAAGACGGGTGGATCACCTCAAGTTGGGAGTTCAAGACCAGCCTGACCAACATGGAAAAATCTCATCTCCACTAAGAATACAAAAAATTAGCCAGAGGCCGGGCGCGGTGGCTCAAGCCTGTAATCCCAGCACTTTGGGAGGCCGAGGCGGGTGGATCACAAGGTCAAGAGATCGAGACCATCCTGGTCAACATGGTGAAACCCCGTCTCTACTAAAAATACAAAACATTAGCTGGGCATGGTGGCGCGTGCCTGTAATCCCAGCTACCCAGGAGGCTGAGGCAGAAGAATTGCCTGAACCCAGGAGGCGGAGGTTGCGGTGAGCCGAGATCGTGCCATTGCACTCCAGCCTGGGTAGCATGAGTGAAACTCCGTCTCAAAAAAAAAAAAAAAAATTAGCCAGGTGCACAGGCCTGTAATCCCAGCTACTCGGGAGGCTGAGGCAGGAGAATTCCTTGAACCTGGGAGGTGGAGGTTGCAGTGAGCCAAGATCACGCCGCTGCACTCCAGCCTGGACGACAGAGTGGGACTCCGTCTCAAAAAAAAAAAAAAAAAAGTGGGAAGAAAAAAAAGATAAAGCATACAGTTCAGTGGCGTTTAGCACATTCCCATGGCTGCGAACCGCCACCATGATCATCTCTAGAGCCTTCTTATCTTCCCACTCACTCCCATCCCTCTCCCCAGCCCCTGGTGACTTCTTTCGCAGGAAGTTCCTCAAAGGTTAAACACAGTTGTTGTCAGTGAGGAAAGCTTTGTCCAGTTCTGCTCCTGACTTTAAATGACGGTACAGTTATGTCAAAGTAAGAGAAACCCAGTTACCACGTGACCCAGCACTTCCCACAATCACACCCCGGGGAAAGGGAAAGACACAGACCCACAATTCACAACGGCCAAGACAGCAAAATCCTACGTGCCCATCAGCAAGTGAGGCACGAACCAGTGCAACCCTCCACACGCCGGAACATGACCCAGCCACGAAAAGGAGCGAGGCTCTGACCCAGGCCACAGCGTGAACGCGCCAAGAGGACGTCATACCCCATGAGAGATGCCAGGCACAAAGGGCCACGTGAGGGTCTGGGAGGGCGCTGGAGGAGGCCGATTCACAGAGACCCGCCTTTCTAGGAAACAAGACACCCGAGGCATGCACTGGCTTGAGTCAGCAGGTGGGGACACACCTACGAGGGCTTGCCGCTGCTCCTGTCATCCCAGGAACCAACCACCCTGTCCTGAGATACTGAGATGGTCAGCCTGAGCCACCTCCACAGCCCCAGGCGGCCTCTGACTAGCTCCTGGCCTGGAGCTGGAGATAAGGTCTACCACACAGCTGCTGCTTCTGCAAGAGCCCACAGGCAGTGCTGCCTGGGCCTGCAGTCACAGGACACAAGGGGTCCCTGGCTCGGCCGCGTGGAGCCAGTCAGGCTCTGAGGGACAGAAGCATGCAGCCCAAAGTCCCGTGTTAGTGGGTTTTCGCGGCTTATCTCACGTCCCCTCTGCAAGGCCTCATGGACGGGGTGCCAGCCTCACTGCCTGTGCAGATGAGGACACGAAGGCGGAGTGCGGGGCAGCAATGCCCATGGCCACACAGAAGGCCCAGCCCAATGCACAGGGCAGTCCAGGCGGCCACAGAGCAGTGGAGAACCGGCGGTTCTCCCTCCTTCCAGCCTGCTACTCCCAAGGCCAGGTCACGTCACCAGCCTCCTCCCCACCCCCTTCTCCCCTGCCCAGGGCCGGCCTCTCCCCACCCACAGTCCTCACCGGTTCTCCACAGGGCGCAGCCACCTCCTGCAGCCCTGAAGGCCCACGTGTCCCCACCACGCCTAACCACTCCTGAGGCAGCACTGACCATCCCAGGACAAGGAGAAGCCTCAGCATCTGTCCCCAATACAGACAGCCTCTGGGGAACAATTTCCCGAGCCTGGAGCCAGAGGGGCTATAGAGACCTGAGCCCCAGGAGAGCTGCAGGTGTGGGCTGCCCAGGACTGATTCACAGATGAAGGGGGAATCTATGCAGATCCTGAGAGCCAGGAGAGCTGTGGGTGTGGGCCCCCTCCGACCCAGGACCAATTTGTAGATGAAGGGAATCTACACAGATCCACCCGCACTTATAGAAAGGAAACCTTGGAGCAGAGACCACTGGTAAAGGCAGAACTGTAGCATGGAAAACCCACTCTGGGGGCAGGGGCTCCTGGGGGCTGTCTCCATCAGAACTGCGGTGTGGTCCAGGCCATGCAGGGGTGCTGTGTGCAGCCACAGAGGAGATTAGCCATGGCCATGGCTGGGGAGGACAGCTGGAAACATCTGCTTCACAGACAACAGCGCCCAGACAGTAGCCTGGACCCTTTAGCACAACAAAAGCCAGGCAGGACCCAAACACAGCTTCAGTGTGGGGGGGGTGGGGGAGCTGCTGCTAAGACTCCAGGAGTCCCGGAGCCAAGCGGTGAGGAACTTGTTCAAGTCCAGCAAATACGAGGCCAGAGGGAGATCAGCCCTCTGCCCTATGGCCTCCTCGGGGTAGATCAGCCACCACTGGTGGCTCCACGCGTGTCGCCTGGCACTATCAGCTTCCCAGGCCCCGTGCAGCTGGCAGGTAACTCACCATGTAGACACGACTGCCGCAGGGCAGACATCCGCGCAGCCAGGGGTATGGGATGCTGACCCCGGGACCTGTGCTGAGGCCACGTCGCATAGCAGCAGGGACTCTGCAGGTGCAACGGAATGTTTCAGGGGATGGCAGGTGTGGACGGGGCTTCCCACCTGGAGCCCCTCTCTCTGCCCAGTCCTGCATGGGGTACACTGCCCTCTCTTTCCTCTCTGTGCCCCCACAGCCCCTGACTTCTGAGAGCCCCATCCTGTGTGGGAGATGGTGGAGGGTCATTCATTGATCAACATACAAGTACAGGACCCTTCCAATGAGAGGATCCTGTACAAGTGTGTTGTATTTTTTTTTTCCTGGGCCATTATTTTTATTTTCAAATTTTCTTAGTAAAAGCTTTAGATACATGTAATTCCAGTTAGTCTCACAAGTCCAGAGTCCACATCAAATGTTGTCTTTCAGCCTGCTCTAAGTTCCAGCCCCACCTGCCCCCTGGAGTGAGCTCCCTACCCAGGGGCAGTGTGGGAGGAGCCCAAGCTGGGGAGAAGCACTCGAGGCAGCGGCATGCGCTACCTGGAAGCACTCTTTTTTGGAGACAGGGTCTCTTGCTCTGTCGCCCAGGCTGGAGTGCGGTAGTTTGATCACAGCTCCCTGCAGCCTCCACCTCCTGGGCTCAAGCTATCCTCCCTCCTCAGCCTCCCGAGTAGCTAGGACCAGAGACGCGTACCACCATGCCGCGCTATAGGAAGCATGTCTGTAAAGGCGGCCCCCAACGACCAGCTCCCAACATAAAAGCGAGATGGGCACCAGTGCCAGCAGACTCCATTCCCCCGCACAGAACAGTCTCCCCAAGACCTGGCACCCCACAGAGGGACCCATGGGCGTGGGAGCACAGGCACAAGCGGAACAGGACTGCGTTCCATGCCAGCACCGCCCCTGCTCCAGATGTGACTGGGGGTGAGGCCCCGCCCTTCCCGGGTCCTAGTGGAGCCTCTCCCACTTCTGTACCTTCAGCAGCCTTGGCCAGGCCTTCTCCAAGAATGGAAAAACCTCATAATCAAGTCTTACTCATTAAAGAACTTAGTTGCGAGGCATGGCAAGAGAATATCAGGAGTTCGAAATCAGCCAACATGAAGAGACACCGTCTCTACAAAAAACACAGAGGCACTGTGGGGGCGCTGGGGCGGGCAGATCATCTCAGCTCAGGAGTTCGAGACCAGCCTGACCAACATGGTTAAACCCTGTCTCTACTAAAAATAAAAATTAGCTGGCACGGTGGCACATGCTTGTAATCCCGGCCACTCAGGAGGCTGAGGCAGGTGAATCACTTGAACCCAGAAGGTGGAGGTTGCAGTGAGCTGAGATCGCACCACTGCGCTCCAGCCTGGGCAACACAGAGAGAGACTCCATCTAGAAAAAAAACAAATTAAAAAATAAGAGCTGGGTATAGCGGTGCACATCTGTAGTCCCAGGACCCAGGAGGCTGAGGTGAAGGCTGCAGTGAGCAGAGATCACGTCACTGCACTCCAGCCTGGGCGACAGAGCAAGACACTGTCTTAGGGGAGAAAAAAAAAAAAAAGAACTTAAAGAATTTAGTTACAAATCACACCATTTCAGATGACCCCTTTTTTGTTTATCTTGTTTCACATGGAGACCCAGATGACACAATTCATTTCCAGAGACCTAGGTGTGAGTCCTTTGGGTAAACACCGTGCAAATAGGAACACCATGGAACTTTTATCTTTTTTTTTTTTTTTTTTTTTTTAAGACAGGGTTTCGGCTGGGCACGGTGGCTCACGCCTATAATCGCAGCACTTTGGGAGGCCAAGGAGGGTGGATCACGAGGTCAAGAGATCGAGACCATCCTGGTCAACAGGTGAAACCCAGTCTCTACTGAAAATACAAAAAAATTAGCTGGGCATGGTGGTGCACACCTGTAGTCCCAGCTACGCAGGAGGCTGAGGCAGGAGAATTGCTTGAACCCAGCAGGTGGAGGTTGCAGTGAGCCGAGACTACGCCATTGAACTCCAGCCTGGGTAAAAAGAGCGAAACTCCATCTCAAAAAAAAGAAAAAAAAAAAAAAAAAAAAAAAAGACGGGGTTTCACCATGTTGGTCAGGCTGGTCTTGAACTCCCGACCTCAGGTGATGCGCCCACCTTGGACTCCAAAGTGTTTGGATTACAGGCGTGAGCCACCACGCCCAGCTGGAACTTTTCTCTTTTTTTTTTTTTTTTGAGACAGAGTCTCACTCCATTGCCCAGGCTAGAGTGCAGTGGCGTGACCTTGGCTCACTGCAATCTCCGCCTCCCAGGTTCAAGCGATTCCCCTGCCTCAGCCTCCCGCATAGCTGGGACTACAGGTACGAACCACCATGCCCAGCTAATTTTTGTATTTTTAGTAGATACGGGGTTTCACCATGTTGACCAGGATGGTCTCGATCTGTTGACCTTGTGATCCACCTGCCTCGGCCTCCTAAACTGCTAGGATTACAAGCATAAGCCACCGCGCCCGGCCACTCTGTATATTTTTAGTAGAGACAGGGTTTCACCCCATTGGTCAGAGAACTCCTGACCTCAGATGACCCACCTGCCTCAGCTTCCCAAAGTGCTGTGATTACAGGCCTGAGCTAGCACGCCTGGCCAGAATTTTCTTTTTTGAGACAGGGTCTCACTCTCACCCCGGGCTGAAGGGCGGTGGTCCAATTATGGCTCACTGCAGCCTATGCCTCCTAGGCTCAAGTGATCCTCCCACCTCAGCCTCGGGAGGAGCTAGGACCACAGGTGTACTCCCCTAGACCCAGCCAATTTTTGTATATTTTACAGAGACGGGGTCTTCCCATGTTGCCCAGGCTGGTCTTGAACTTCTGGGTTCAAGCGATCCGCCCGCCTCGGCCTCCCATAGTGCTGGGGTTACAGGTGTGAGCCACCGCACCCAGCCAGCATTCTTCCAGAATGAGAGAATGTCAACAAGTATGACCAGCAGCAGTGGTGGTAACCACGTGCACTGAAGCAGGTGCTGGCAGACTCCACTTGTGATTGGTTGAATATCATCCCCCACTTCCCCAGAATACTGATGCCACCCTGAAGTCAACACTGAGAGCGAGTACACTCAGCACCAGCCACAGCTGCAGATGGCCCCCGGCACACATCGCTGCCCAGCAGCAC
This sequence comes from Sapajus apella, assembly GCF_009761245.1. Lineage (NCBI taxonomy): Eukaryota > Metazoa > Chordata > Mammalia > Primates > Cebidae > Sapajus > Sapajus apella. Next base: position 7,758,005 of record NW_022437017.1, read on the forward strand.
ATGGCCACACCTGACAAGCCCTCCTCGTCAAGAGACACGCTGTGAGCTGATGGCCCAAACGTCAGCAGGCGGCGGCAGCCACAGTCAACTGGCCACACAACTCACTTACACCGCCCAAGGCTAGTGGGCAAAAACCACAGGGCCCAGGCCTGCCCAGAAGCCTGAGACCTGGCTTCTGTCTGTCCCTGCAGTGAGGGCAGGGGCGTACATGGTGGGTGTGCAGACTGTTTTCCCACCTCCGAGATCTAGAGGGACATAAGTCCTGTGTCCCAGGAGCTGGAAGAGACATGGCTGTTGAAATGAATGCCGGGAAAATCAGGAGTCCGCAGGGCAAACACAACACCAACACAGTAGGAAAGAAAATGACAAACCGGGAGAAGCATGTGCCACCCACAGGAGAGCCCAAACTAGCAAAGGACACCAACAAACCACGCTGGGAAGGACCAGCTCCCGCCTCGCAGTCAGGCGCCGCCAGTCCAACCAGGACACTGCCCTCCTGCCTGTCAGACAGGGGATGCTGAGGACTGGGGGACTCGGCCTCGCCAGCCCAGGCACAGGGGGAGAGAGCCACATGTGCTCACGGTTGGCAGAAACTGCAAACTGTTAAGGCTTCAAAGAAAGGCAATTTAGCAATTGCTTCCAAAATTTAAAAAAATGCACATCCTCTGTGATGCAGTATTTCTACTTCTAAGAATTTATCCTTAGAAACTCCGGGTGCGTGTGAGCAGAGATGAAGTCACTGCAGCAGCTCATCAGCGCAGAAGACGCAAGAGGCCCCCAGACAGGGAGTGGAAGAGGCTGCAAAGCCCACTGCACAGAAAAACAGCCCATGCAGAGCACGCTGCTCCCAGAGCGTTCGAGAAGCGGCTAGTCACAGTGGGGTTTAGGGAGAGGAAGGAGAGGATGGGGGCTGGGGGAGGAAGGAAGCATTATTTCTCCTTACTTCTCCTGGCACCTCAATTTGTACTTCTTGAATTCTGTGTCATGTGAACTGTGAGCTATTCAAAAAAACCAGAAGGCAGAGATGGGCCAGGCGGGCTCTGGAGACCGGGCACCACCACATTCTCACTCCTTTGCTGGACGCTCAGGTTTCATTGTAAACTGTTAGAGGGAGAGAAATCAGTATCTGAAGTTGCTGTTAAGAAATTCCTGAGCATGGACAACGTGTGTGGCCGTGTGGAAAGGCTCCAAGTAGATCGAGGGGGTTCGGCACCAACCTGGAGCCTCACCATGAATTAGGAGTGAATCAGTGAATGACTCGTGCTCTGCCGGGCCCTGCAGAGGTTGTAGTCCCTGGCCCAGGGATGCCTGGTGGGGACGCTGCTGTGGCTCTGCCTGTGTGGTCAACACCTGTAGCCTGGTTTTCCTGGCCTGCATGGTGACCGGGGCCCTGGGCTGCTGGGCTTCCTGCTGCCCCTTCCCCTTAGCAGGGCACTGCCCTGTGGATCCTGCACACCTACCGGGCCAGCTCATGAGAAAGGTGCACCTCTCACCCCCAGGCCCCAGAATGAAGAGCCAGGAGGCCCCCTGCGGCCACTGCCCTGGGTGAGCCTTCAGTCTCCCAGCTTCCACTGCTTCCCTGGGAAATGGGCATGGCCCCGTCACCTGACAGAACAGTGACAAAGCCCCTGTACGGAGGGAGACGCCCTGGTATAACTATGTGGAAAATATGGAGTCGGCCCCTGTTCACGTCAGACACCAGAATAAGCCCCCGATGGGGCAGACAGCATAAATCAGGGGGACCCCAGCTCCTGGGATGCACCTCTTCTCTCCCTCCCACTTGGGATTTCAATGTGTGCACCCTCCTGGGACCTCAGCAGGGCAGAGGATCATGGGATGCAGAGTCTCTTGGGGGTGCATGAAATCCCCTAACCCTGGGGGTCTCAACCAGGGTGATTCTCCCCCAGGGGATATGTCGTGATGTCTGGGAATATTTGTGGTTGTCATGACTGGGGGTCCCCTGGCATGGAGTGGTTGGAGGCCAGAGACGCTGCTCAGCACCCTGTAGTACCCAAGACGGCCCCACCCAGAGAATGATCCGGCCTCAATGTCCACAGTGTGCAGCAACAGAGACCCTGCTCTAGGGCAAGGCCGTGGCTTGAAGGAGACCACGGGGAGCGTGGCCAGGAACCCCCCAGCCGCACCCTCACTGTGCCTGTGGGGAGACGAGGAAAGGGAGATGACGACATGGCACGATTCGTCTCCAAGTTTGACTTCCAGGTGTCCCTGAGTGGGGACGCAAAGCATGAAGGGCTGTCCGCCATGTAGACGGGGCCTGGGAACCGCATTGGTGCAAAGTCCCCAGGTCTCACCCAGTGCTGAATCTTCCCCAGGATGATTCCTGGGGAATCTTCCTCTGGTTCCTGGAGGCTCAGCCAAGCTCCTACTCCTGCAAGGCCTTGCTCAGCTGGAAAAACTGGTCCCCACTGTCTTCACATTTTTTTAGGCTCTTTAACGGACAAAAGGAATTGAAACATCCCAATGACAGCTCTTTTATGACTCAGATGTTGAGGCTGACTATGGTCTGGACATGCCACCTATATACACAAGGGCACCCCCCAACCCCGGCACTGTGGACACTGGGGCAGGACCACCCAGAGTAAGGGTAACTCCAGCCTGCAGGTGGGGCGACACTTGCTATCCACAGGGGGCATGGAGCTGGTAAGGGAGGAAGCAGCGACCAGACCTCATGGGTGCCCCACGTCCCATGGGGGCTCCTGGCCCAGCGACGGAGCGTCGGAACACACCTGGGGCTAGGACAGAGGCGAACCTTGCCCATGCCCACCGGCTGGCACCAATGGAAGCACTTAGTGTGCTTGACTGAATGTCCTCAACAGTGGGCAGGCAGGCACCATCACATCTCTGGGACTGGGACAGCACCCCTGCTCAAGGTCACCATGCAGTTGGTGAGGGTAGAGCTGGGATGTGAATCTAGCCAGTCTGGGTGTGTCTCCGTGCCCACTCCCTGGCCCTTGCCCTACAGGTAGGCTCTGGCTCCAGGAGGGGAGATGTCTTAGACTCAGCACTCAGCGAGCCCTGCCCATGGGGAAGCTGCCAGGCACCACCTCCTGCTGGAGTCTCTGCAGAGTGGTCCCCGCAGGAAGCCTCCGACTAAAGATTGCTGGATGGTGGTGACAGAGCAGGGGGGCAGGCTGGGACACAGCCCCTCACAGGTCTGGACCCCTGCAAAGTTGCAAAGTGTTTCTGCCTGAGGGATCCCAGGTGCCCCCAGACCAGTGAGGCACTGGCCCAACTGCCTTCTCAGGGAGCCCCTTCCTCATGTGAAAGGCAAGGGGCCCTACCGGCTGCCGGGGGCTGATGTCCAGCCATCCTCTGCAAGGCTGGGGAAAAGCACCAGATGAGAAAGACCCCACAGAAAAATAGAGGGTCACCCAGCTACCCGCTCTCTACTCTCACTGGATCTGGGAGTTTCTGGAGGAAGTTTGCCTCCTCCCTACACCCAGGAGTGTCTTTCACGAAACACAGCTTCACGAGCGTCACCTCATCCGGCTAATCTCATTTCTAGCCACCCCTCAGAAGAGGACTGTAGATGGCTCTTTTAAATCACATTTGGACGCCCTCGGTGTCATGATGTGATTAAGAGGGCAGGCGTGCCAGCCACATTGATGGTCTCATCAGAGCATGGGAGCCCCCACCAGCACCATGCCACATGCGGTCCTTGGCCCTGCAGCTCCAGGGGGCCAAGGTGGGCAAACCACCCAGACTCCCTCATCACCAGCCTTCCCTGTTCCCTCCCACAAGTAAACCAAGTCCCATGAAAAGGTTCTAGCAGGATCCATAAGAAAAAGTGTGGGCTTTCGATGGGACCAGTCCAGGCTTTGAATCTCAGCTTCAACCCTTCCTGGCTACACAGCTTTGGGCAGCTTCACCTCTTGGGACGTCAGTCTCTGCAGTTAAACAGGGATGACGCTGCCTACCTAGGGAGCTGTGAAATCAGGCACCAGGTCTGCGAGGCAGCAGGTAGCCGGCCTGACCCAGAGCAGGTGCTCAGTGCCTGCTGGCTGGGCCCGGGACTCATGACAGGAGCACACAGGTCCCCAGAGGTGCTCAGTGTGCGCTGGCTGGGCCCGGGATTCATGACAAGTACATGGAGGTCCCCAGACCTGCTCCCTACTCGTCTGTCCTTGGGCATGGAGTGCCCTGGCAGCCAGGATGCTGCTCCAGTAACCTTGCCTGGCCACAGACCATGACACCCATCTCCTCCCATGCTGCCCTACTTAGTTCCAGGGAGGAGGGAGGATGTCAGAGAAATGGGGCTCCTGAGGGGGAGTGGCCGTGGCTGCAGGGACAGACTCACACAGGAGAGAGATGGATTCTGGACCAGAACCAGAGTCGGGGCCTAGCGGAGAGAACGCCGAGGCACAGAGATCTCTGTAGGAGCAACCGCCACCTGCAGAATAAGCTGAGTTGGCGGCCTCTGACCTCTACAAACACAAAGACACAGGCAGGGGGGACCAAGTAAAAAAACGTAGGGCCCGGACCCTCGGCAGGAGACAACATGCCTTCCAGGGCGCCCGTGTGAGCCATGGCAAGGCAAGTTACTGCTGGGGGCCGGTGCCTGGACCCCAGAAACACACCCTGCACGCAGCATTCATTCACTGACTCATGCCACCAGCCAACGCCTCCTCCCCAACCAGCCATGCGCCTTGTGGGTGCCCGGTGCTGACCCAGGCACTGCAAAACAGAGCCAAGCTGCTGCCCCCACTGGGTGCGCAGTCTATTTTTTCTTTTCTTGTTTTTAAAATATAGAGATGGGGCTTGGGGTCTCCCTGTATTGCCCAGGCTGGTTTCAAATTCCTGGGCTCAAGCAAGCCTCCTGCTGAGGCTTCCCGGCGTGACCCCTGTGCCCAGCTGGCATGCAGTCTGGAGTGGACAGAGGTTAGAGTGGGTGAGAAGCATCCCTGGCGTCTTCTCAGCCAGCGGCTCTTGTCGTCTTCCCTGTGCGGGGGGGAGAGGGGCTCCCGCCGCAGGCCCACCCCGGTGAGAACCACTCTCCGCACCTCGACATGGCGCCTGAAGATAAAAGACCTGAAGTTTCTCATCTCCAACCTCCTGGTACCACTGAGTACCCACAGCCCTGACTGACTTGGTGACACCTTCAGACCTAAAAGACACCTGAGTCATGGCCGGGCGCGGTGGCTCAAGCCTGTAATCCCAGCACTTTGGGAGGCCGAGGCGGGTGGATCACGAGGTCAAGAGATCGAGACCATCCTGGTCAACATGGTGAAACCCCGTCTCTACTAAAAATACAAAAAATCAGCTGGGCATGGTGGCGCGTGCCTGTAATCCCAGCTACTCAGGAGGCTGAGGCAGGAGAATTGCCTGAACCCAGGAGACGGAGGTTGCGGTGAGCCGAGATCACGCCATTGCACTCCAGCCTGGG
>NW_022437017.1:7763808-7775401 GCF_009761245.1 Sapajus apella
CGGCACCAGGCCCGCCGCCTCTCAGGGCCCTGAAAGAATAGGATGGAGACCCATCAGGTTCCTGAGGCCGGCACATCCCTGCATCTCTGTCTCATGCAGCTCCCACCCACGCGTCCCAGGTGAGGCGGCAGTGGAAAACCTAGCCCTGGGGGCTCAGGGCAGGCGCCTCAGCCTCAGCACTGTGGACATTTCGGACGGATCGGACTCTATGGTGGGGAGTCCTCTGGGCTCCGCAGGGCACTGAGCAGCATCCCTGGCCTCCATCTACTCCATACCAGGAGCGCCCCCCCACCCCCGCCGTCACAATGCACAAACGTCCCGAGACGTTGCCTAGTGTCCTGTGGGGCAGTCACCTAGGCGAGTAATGCCTGGACGAGGGAATCCTTAGGGGGAAGAGCTGCTCTGCTCCCCAAGGCAAACAGACCAGTGCTGGCCTCGCCCACTCCTCAGCTCTCTGGTAAGAGCAGACAGAGGCCTGCCACCCAACCTCTCTCCGCTCCCATCATCCTTCCAACATAAACCCTGTGGCCTGCAGGCCTGGTGAGGATGAGAACCTTGCCCAGTGGTCATAAAACAGAAGTTCCCAGGCCAAATCGGATCTGGGAGACAGGAAGATTCACAATAGAAGGGTACGTTCGCAAAACGACACACTCTCCAGAATCCAGCAGTGTGGCAGTGTGCACTGGTTCACGCTCATAATTCCAGAGCTTTGGGAGGCCAGGCCAGGAGGATCACTTGAGCCCAGGAGTTCAAGACCAGCCTGGGCAACATGGTAAAACCCCACCTCTGGCCAGGCACACTGGCTCACGCCTGTAATCCCAGCACTTTGGGAGGCCGAGGCGGGTGGATCGCAAAGTCAAGAGATCGAGACCATCCTGGTCAACAGGGTGAAACCCCGTCTCTACTAAAAATACAAAAAATCAGCTGGGCATGGTGGCGCGTGCCTGTAATCCCAGCTACTCAGGAGGCTGAGGCAGGAGAATTGCTTGAACCCAGGAGGCGGAGGTTGCGGTGAGCCGAGATCACGCCATTGCACTCCAGCCTGGGTAACAAGAGCAAAACTCCATCTCAAAAAAAAAAAAACTACAAAAATTAGCAGCGCGTGGCAGCACGCGTTTGTAGTCCCAGCTACACAGGAGGTTGAGGCAGGAGAATCACTTGAACCTGGGAGGCGGAGGTTGCAGTGAGCCAAGATTGTACCACTGCACTCTAATCTAGCAGAGCGAGACTAGGTGGGCGGATCACCCGAGTCTGGAAGGTGAGGCTGCAGTGAGTCGTGACCATGCCACAGCACTCCAGCCTGGGCAACAAAGCGAGAGGAAAGAAAGAAAGAAAAAAAGAAAGACAGCAGGGAGGAAGGGGGGGGGAAATCAGAACCATGCGCACAAAGAGAGACCCTAGCTAAGAAAGAAGAAAGAGAAAGAAAGAGAAAAAGAGAGAAAGAGAGAGGAAAAAAAAGAAGAAAGAAAAGAGAAAAAAGAAAAGAAAATCAAAGAAAAGAAACGAAATGAAATCCGACCGTGCAATTTGGGAAAGCTGGGGTGGAAAGGACACACGCACTGGAGCAGGAAGACAGGGAGGAAAGGTTGGAAGGCAGGTCTCCTGAGCTGGGCTCACGGTGCTTGGCATGGGAATGACACCATCAGACACAATCAGCCGGCGAAAGGAGGCACCAGGGCCTGAGTCACAGAGCAGAGCAACGAGGATGCCGCCACATAATCACCAGCACCTGCCTCTTGACGGCCGCTCAACTCACAACAGGCAGAGGCTGGAAACAGCACCAAGGTCCACTGAAGGAGGAGACACACAAGACCCGGTCCCTCCACACTACAGAACATGACTCGGCCATGAAAAAGAACAGGGCTCTGACTCAGGCCACAGCCTAGACGCACCTTGAGGCTGCCACACTCAGTGAGAGAAGCCAGACACAAAAGGCCACAGAGTGTGGGATCCCATTTCTCTGAAATGTCCGGGACAGGCCCAGCCACAGAGGCGGGGGACACAGGTGGTGGCGGCTGATGGGGTCAAGGCTGGTTTCTTCCTGAGGGGATGAGAAGGCTCTAGGGTGGGACAGAGGTGATGCCTGCACGGGCCTGAGAACATATAAAAACCAGAGGACTGCACACTCTACAGCAGTGAATCGTGTGGCATGAGAAGTGTATTCAAATAAAGCTGCCGCAAGAAAAAATTAAATAAAGTAACAAGGGCCAGTAAGTCCGGGCACGGTGGCTCACGCCTGTAATCCCAACACTTTGGGAAGCCGAGGTGGGAGGATCATCTGAGGTCAGGAGTTCGGGACCAGCCTGGCCAACATGGAGAAACCCCAACTCTACTACAAGTACAAAATTAGCCAGGCATGGTGGCGCGTGCCTGTAATCCCAGCTACTTGGGGGGCTGAGGCAGGAGAATCACTTGAATCCGTGAGGTGGAGGTTGTGGTGTGCCAAGATTGTGCCACTGCACTCCAGCCTGGGTGACAAGAGCAAAACTCCGTCTCAAAAAAAAAAAAAAAAAAAAAAGAAAGAAAGAAGGGCCAGTGAAGGAGCCTGAAGGAATAACCAGACGAAGTTCAAAACTGAGGGGGAGGGGCCCGCTGTTATGGGAGTGGGCCCACTGTTCAGGGTGGGGTGTCATTCGTGGTCAGCGGCAGCTGAGTGACTTACTGAGGTGCAGCCAGGTGGGCTGCTTGTGCACCCCTCATCCCAGCCATGAATGAGGACACCGAGGCAGAGGAAGACAGTCACCTGCCAAAGCACAAAGGGACCCAGGGCCGCTGGGGACATGGACATCCCTGGATAAGACCCTAAGGCACCCAGGAAGGGTCTATGGCTCTGTGGTGAGTCGAGTGGCTGGGGAGAAAGTGAGGTGTGGGCAGGGCGGTGACAGGCAGAGGTGACAAGCAGGAGGTCACTGGTGACCACAGGGAGGTGTCAGGGCAGAAAAGAGATGAGGTCAGATACTCGCTTCCTGCTGGAGGTGCCCAGGTCCCTGTGGCAGCCCCAGCAGGGGGCCCACTCTGGGCAAACACAGAGCCCAGGGCACTGAGCAAGCCAAGGGCAGAGCTGGGACCAGGCAGACGAAGTCGCTGCCCTCAGGGGGCTCACAGTCCAGAACCATCGACAGGCTGCTTGCTGTACTGGGGCGTCCTGGGCACAGCGGGGCATTGAGCAGCACCTCTGGCCCAAACACTGTCAAGTATCCCCTTGGGACAGAATCTGCCAGCGGAGAGCTTTGCCAGGAGTCCCCAGGAGTGGCCCCCCACACACACAACTTTCCATCCTCTTCCCACTAAGTGACATGAAGAAAAAGTTCCTCAGAACCAATTCCATTCTGAGCCTCCCCAAACCCAGAAGTCCCTAGTCTACAAAACGCTCCCACCAGAAGCCCCAATAAACAGAGGGTGGTTTGAAAATCAATGGAAGGCTGGGCACAGTGACTCACGCTTGTAATCCCAGCACTCTGGGGGGCTGAGGCGGGCGGATCACCTGAAGTCAGGAATTCGAGACCAGCCTGGCCAATTCGGCAAAACCCCACCTCTGCTCTTTCCCTGCCGCCGCCGAGTCGTGCGGAGGCGGAGGCTTGGGTGCGTTCAAGATTCCACTTCACGGGTAACCCACTGCCAGGGCCGAGGAAGGCATTGCTGCTGGAGGTGTAATGGACATTAATACTGCTTTCCAAGAGGTGCCGAGGACCGCCCTCAGCCACGATGGCCTAGCGCGTGGAATTCGAGAAGCTGCCAAAGCCTTAGACAAGCACCAAGCCCATCTTTGTGTGCTTGCATCCAACTGTGATGAGCCTATGTATGTCAAGTTGGTGGAGGCCCTTTGTGCTGAAGACCAGATCAACCCAATTAAGGTTGATGACAACAAGAAACTAGAGGAATGGGCAGTTGTGTAGTAGTTAAAGACTATGGCAAGGAGTCTCAGGCCAAGGATGTCATCGAAGAGTACTTCAAATGCAAGAAATGAAGAAATGAGTTATTTGGCTCTCTCTTACACACACACACACACACACACACCCCCACACAAACACGAAAAACATCTCTACTAAATATATAAACTAGCCAGGTGTGGTGGTGCATGCCTGTAATCCCAGCTACTTGAGAGGCTGAAGCAGGAAAATTGCTTGAACCTGGGAGATGGAGGATGCAATGAGGCAACACCACGCCATTGCACTCCAGCCCGGGCAACGAGAGTGAACCTCCATCAAAAAAAAAAAAAAAAAAAAGAAAAGAAAAGAAAGGAAAATCAATGTAGCCCCACCCTGAAGACTGATGGGGCTTCTTCGTTCTAGGAACTCCTCCACCCCACCATTGCCTGTAGCCAGTGTGCGGGTTCTGAAATTTTACCTGGGAAGCAGTCAGTCACAGGGGCAAACTGGCGGGCACGACTTTGCCAAGACACCCGTCCCCAGCACAGCACGGGGCTTGCCTTTCAGCAGGAGCCTGCACCCTTAGCAAAGCCCCACGCAACCCAACTCCTCGCCGAGCGCAAGGCAGCCGGCAGCGGCCAGCAGCCAGCACACCTGCCTCCACTTGGGATTCCGAAGGAAACGACAATCGGCTGTCCCCAAAACACGGAAGGGCCCTGACACAGAAGGAAGCCCACGTGGAATTCCGCACCGCAGACAACCCAAGGGATGTCGTCAGCTTCTATCCCCACCCCACGCCCAGAGAGACCACCCTGCTTTCACTTCGAAGTCCCCGCAGGCTGTCATGCCGGGGGCGGCTGTGTGTGTTCTGGGTGGATGGCTTTCCCTTAGGCAAAGCACCCCGCTTCAGAGCACATAGGTTGGGGTGGGGGCCTCACCGTGGAGAGGCATGAGGTCATCACCGCAGGCTGGGGCGGGGCGGGGGGGATCTGTTTTCCTGCCAGAGGGGCGCCCTGAACCAGAGAATGAGTTTGGGGCGGAGAAAACGGGAAAAACAAAACAGGTGTAGGCTGTGGGTGGGGGACAGGTCCGGACGGTGGAAGGAGGGTAGGGGGTGTCAGGGGTTTGGGTAGGGGCAAAATGGCTCAGACCGGGGGCCACACTCCGCGTTTTGGGGGTCCGAGATGGCCAGGCTTGCGTTTGGAGGGAGACCCAGGGCGGGACGGAGGTTCAGTTCGGAGGAGGGACGGGGCTCGTGCTTGAACAGCTCGTCTGACGCTCTGGTGGGAGAGGTGGGTTTGGGGGGGATGGGGCTGGCACCGGGCACGCCGGGAGGGTGGGGGGCAGAAAGCAGAGGGGCGGGGTGAAACGGGGACCGCCATGTACTCGGACTGTGCCTTCGGGGCCTGGAGCACAGGACAGGGACCCCAGACACATGTTTCCGGGTGTCCCGGGCTCAGACTGCATTTTATGGGGGCGAGGGGCGGGCTGGGGCCTGGGCGAGGGACGGGGGGCGACTTCACGGGGGCAGGACTCCACCTGGGAGGCTCTGAACTGGGAAGTCCCGGGGATGACAGGCCGGAGGGAAATCTCCCGGGTTAGGAGGCGGGGTCGGCCGTTCTGGGGGTGCGCAGTGGGGTCCCCTGGTTTGGGGGGTGCAGACCTCAGCCTTTTCTAAAAAGAACGGTGGACGCTGACGGCGGCGTGGGGGAGGTGACGACTTGCAGGTGGCTCGGGGTGGGGGGTCACGGCAGGCCCCAATGTGGGGGGACGCTCGGAATTGGGTGTTAACACGGAAGATGGGGATGCTGAGCTCACCCGGGCCTAGTTCGTCCTAGGGGGCGCCATTCCAAGGGACTGGGGACTCCTGGAGGGGCCTGAGCTGGAGTGAGGGTCGCAGCCAGCCCCGCCGGCACGCTTTTGGGGGGTCGCGATCGAGCTCCGCCGCCTGTGGCCCGGGGGGGCGGGTCCCCGACCCCGGCGGCCTCACCTGGCTCGCTCCCGTCGCTGGCTGGCTCCCGCCGACCCCGCCTTTCTCGGCACCGCACGGCGCCCGCCTCCGACCCCCACAGCTCCCGCAGGCCCAGCGGCGGCCGCCGCTGACAGGATCCCGGGCTCCGCGGTCCCTAATATGGCGGCGGACGCTGCTCCGCTGCCTCCCGGCTCCCTCCCTCCGGCGCGCGCGCCCCACGGGCCGCGCGCGCCCCCGCGACCCGGCCACGCCCCCACGCCGACGCGCGGCGCATCGCGACCACGCCCCCCCGCCGGCTCGACCCCGCCAGACCCCGCCCACTCCAAGCGGGTGCGCCTGCGCACGATGTGCATCTCGGGAGGACGTGACGTCTCCCGCTATTCGAATCAATACAGGAAGCGCGACGCCAAGCGTTGCCCACGGCAACCGCGGCCGGAATAGGACCCACCGGGCGCTAGACGATGCGGAAATGGCTCTGCCAGGTGTAGGGCGTCGTTCCATTGGGGATAGGCGCGGAATTCAGAGCCTCAGGTCGGACCCGCCCCAGGGTAGATCGAAGCCAGGCATGCCACGCCTAACGAGGGCAGATGGAACCCAACCACAGGTGCATGTGCCGAAACAAACGCCACAGCTGAAAATCATTCATTTATTCAACAAACATGCCTTGCCTCCTACTGAGTGCTCCTCCTCCAGGCCCCAGTGAGACAGCAGGCAACAAAACAAGTTTTTAGGCCGGGCGCGGTGGCCCAAGCCTGTAATCCCAGCACTTTGGGAGGCCGAGGCAGGTGAATCACCTGAGAACAGGAGTTCGAGACCAGCCTAGCCCACCTGGTGAAACCCCCCTCCCTACTAAAAATACAAAATTAGCCGGCCGTGGTGGCGCGTGCCTGTAATCCCAGCTACTCCGGAGGCTGAGGCAGGAGAATTGCTTGAACCTGGGAGGCGGAGGTTGCAGTGAACCAATTTCGCGCCACTACACTCCAACACACCAGCCTGAGCAACAAAGTGAGACTCCGTCTCAAAAAATAAAAAATAGAAATAAATAGGCAAAGGATCTGAACACATATGAACATGGTCAATACACTCATGTAAAGATGTCCAATTTCTGGCCAGGTGCGGGGCTCACGCCTGTAATCCTAACACTTTGGGAGGCCGAGTCGGGCAGATCATTTGAGGTCAGGAGTTGGAGACCAGCTTGGCCAACATGGTGAAACCCCTGTCTCTACTAAAAATACAAAAATTAGCTGGGCGTGGTGGTGGGCACCTGTTGTCCTAGCTACTCGGGAGGCCGAGGCAGGAGAATCCCTTGAACCCAGGGGGCGGAAGTTGTAGTGAGCCAAGATCGTGCTACTGCACTCTAGCCTGGGCGACAGAGTGAGACTCCGCCTCAAAAAAAAAAAAAATGAGATCCCACTGCACACCTTGTGTGTGTGTGTGTGTGTGTAGTTTCACTCTTGTTGCCCAGGCTGGAGTGCAAGTGCAATGGCACAATCTCGGCTCACCAAAACCTCCGCCTCCCAAGTTCAAGCCATTCTCCTGCCTCAGCCTCTCAAGTAGCTGGGATTACAGGCAAGCGCCACCACGCCTGGCTAATTTTATATTTTTTTCCCTTCCCTCCATAATTTTGTATTTTTAGTAGACACAGGGTTTCTCCATGTTGATCAAGCTGGCCTCGAACTCCCAAACTCAAGTGATCCGCCTGCCTTGGCCTTCCACAATGCTGGGATTACAGGTGTGAGTCACTGCACCAGGCCCTTCACGCCTCTTAGGATGACTGTGATTCAAAACAAATCAAAACAAACAAAAAGGACAAAACTCAATTTTTTAAAAAGCATAGGCAGCCAGGTGCAGTGGCTCATGCCTGTAAGCCTAGCACTTTGGGAGGCCAAGGTGGGCAGATCACCAGGTCAAGAGTTGGAGACCAGCCTGGCCAACATGGTGAAACCCTGTCTCTACTAAATATACAAAAATGATCTGGGCGTGGCGGCGCACGCCTGTAGTCCCAGCTACTCAGGGGGCTGAGGCAGAAGTATCACTTGAACCTGGGAGGCAGAAATTGCAGTGAGCTGAGATCACATCACTGCACTCCAGCCTGGGCGACAGAGCAAGGCTCCGTCTTAAAACAAACCAAAACAAATTCTACCATGAGCACGATCTTGGCTCATTTCAACCTCTGCCTCTGGGTTCAAGTGACTCTCCTGCCTCAGCCTCCCCAGTAGCTGGGATTACAAACTCATGTCACCACACCCAGCTAATTTTGGTATTTGTAGCAGAGATGGGGTTTCACCATGTTGGCTTTGAATGCCTAACCTCAGGTGATCCGCCAGCCTTGGCTTCCCAAAGTGCTGGGATTACAGGTGTGAGCCACCGTGCCCGGCTGCTGAGTCCTTTTTATACCATGTAAAATGACACATTCCAAGGTCTGGGGATTAGGATGTGGATGTCTTAGAGTGGGTTGGGAGGTCTTTATTTCCCACCAGCCACATCTGTTGTGTTGCAATGGTTCAGTGACACGACTGTGGTGGCACAAAAACTACAGGGATATAGAATTATCTAGAACTTAATACACACCTACACCCATACCAACATGAACAAGTAAAACTGGGGACCTCTGCTTAGATGGGTGGATTGCATCAAGTCTACATCCTGGTAATGTTATGCACCAGTGTTTTTCTTTTTTTCTTTTTTTTTTTTTGAGACAGAGTTTCGCTCTTGTTACCCAGGCTGGAGTGCAATGGCGCGATCTCGGCTCACCGCAACCTCCGCCTCCTGGGTTCAGGCAATTCTCCTGCCTCAGCCTCCTGAGTAGCTGGGATTACAGGCACGCGCCACCATGCCCAGCTAGTTTTTTGTATTTTTAGTAGCGACGGGGTTTCACCATGTTGACCAGGATGGTCTCGATCTCTTGACCTTGTGATCCACCCGCCTCAGCCTCCCAAAGTGCTGGGATTACAGGCTTAAGCCACCGCGCCCGGCCTTGTTTTTCTTTTTTGAGATGGAGTCTCGCTCTGTCACCCAGGCAGGAGTGCAGTGGTGCGATCTCGGCTCACTGCAACCTCCGCCTTCCATGTTCAAGCAATTCTCCTGTCTCAGTCTCCCAAGTAGCTGGGATTACAGGTGCCCGCCACCATGCCCGGCTAATATTTGTTTTTGTTTTTGTTTTTTTTTTTTTGAGACGGAGTTTCACTCGTGTTGCCCAGGCTGGAGTGCAATGGCGCGATCTCGGCTCACCGCAACCTCCGCCTCCTGGGTTCAGGCAATTCTCCTGCCTCAGCCTCCTGAGTAGCTGGGATTACAGGCACGCACCACCATGCCCAGCTCATTTTTTGTATTTTTAGTAGAGACGGGGTTTCACCATGTTGACCAGGATGGTTTCGATCTCTTGACCTCGTGATCCACCCGCCTCGGCCTCCCAAAGTGCTGGGATTACAGGCTTGAGCCACCGCGCCTGGCCAATATTTGTATTTTTAGTAGAGATGGGCTTTCACCATGTTGGCCAGGCTGGTCTCGAACTTCTGACCTCAGGTGATGTGCCCGCCTTGGCTAGGCACCAGTGTTTTGCAAGATGTTGCCATGGGGGAAAGTGAGTAAAGGCTACCCTTGGGCTCTCTGTATTATTCTTACAACGGCATAGAATCTACCATAGTTTCGGTCAGGTGCGGTGGCTCACGCCTGTAATCCAAGCATTTTGGGAGGCCGAGGCAGGCAAATCATGAGGTCAGGAGTTTGAGACTAGCCTGGCCAACAAGGTAAAACCTCATCCCTACTAAAAATACAAAAACGACGCAGGCGTGGTGGCGCGCACCTGTAATCCCAGCTACTTGGGAGGCTGAGGCAGGAGAATCGCTTGAACCAGGGAGGCGGAGGTTGCAGTGAGCCGAGATCGCACTACTGCACTCCAGCCTAGGCGACAGAGCGAGGCTCTGTCTCAAAAAAAAGACACAAAAAACAAAACACAGAGAAACACAGGGGCCAAGGCCAGGTGATGACAGAGGCAGAGATTGGAGTGACGGAGACACAAGCCAAGCAACACCAAGGACTGCTGGCCACCCCAAAAGCTGGAAGAGGTGTGAAGGATCCTCCCCTGGAAACTCCAGACAAGGCACAGCTCTGCACACACCTGGATTCCAGACTTCCGGCCCCCAGGGACTTGCTCAAGCCCAGAGGACCCACAGAGCAGAAGCCGCAGACGCCCAGGCTCAGCACAGGTTCCTTCCTAATCAGTTTCAGGTCTCCGGAAATGCCGTGTTTGCTGACTTACACAGACCTTGCTTTCAGCTGCAGCTTCGTATCTGCTTCCTGCACCCTAGACTTATCTTCTCCCACGGAGCATCCTTAGGCTGATCACACCTGGCACCCGGCCCTGTCGCCTTCCTGAGTCAGCACAGTCCCTGGCCCACGGGAAGTCCTCGGTAAACAGCCTGGGCCACAAACAGGATCGAGATGACATCCTTGCAAGGTGTCTGAGGGCTGCAGTGACGCCTGTTATCTGCAGGCAGCTTTCAAACACCTAGGAAGGCAATAAAAAATAAATTAGGGTGTCAGCTCCCTGAGGCCAGACACTGTGTTTTGTGTTTTGTTCTGTGTCCTCTGTACCCAGGACACTGTCCAACACGCAGTGGTTGTTCAATAGATATCTGTGCAACCAATGACAGAATGTGGTCTTAAACTAGAAGTTGGCCTTCCAAAGGGATTTCTTTGCTATGCACAGCATTTTATGTTTTTAAAAAATTAATTTTTCTTTATTTTTTTAAGATGGAGTCTGGCTCTGTTACCGAAGCTGGAGTGCAGTGGTGTGATCTTGGCTCACTGCAACCTCTGCCTCCTGGGTTCAAGGGATGCTTCTGCCTCAGCCTCCTGAGTAGCTGGGATTAAAGGCATCACGCCTGGCTAATATTTGTATTTTTAGTAGAGATGGGATTTCACCATGTTGGCCAGGCTGGTCTCGAACTCCTGACCTGAGGTGATCTGCCCACCTCGGCCTCCCAAAGTGCTGTGATTACAGGCATGAGCCACGGCAGCTGGTCATTTTTTTTTTTTTTTTTTTTTGAGACAGGGTTTTGGTGCGTCACCCAGGCGAAAGTGCAGTGGTGTGATCACAGCTCACTGAATCCTTGAACTCCTGGACTCAAGCCATCAAGCCTTCTGAGTAGCTGGGTGTACAGGCATGAGCCACCACGCCCAGCTTTTTTTTTTTTTTTTGAGATGGAGTCTTGCTCTGTTGTCCAGGCTGGAGTTCAGTGACAGGATCTTGGCTCACTGTAACCTCAGTCTCCCAGGTTCAAGTGATTCTCCTGCCTCAGCCTCCCTGGTAGCTGGGATCACAGGCACGCGCCACCACACCCAGCCAAATTTATAAAAAAAATTTTCTGCTGAGACAGGCTTACTATATTGCCCAGGCTGGTCTTGGAATCTTGGGCTCAAGCCGTCATCCCACCCTAGTCTCTCAAAGTGCTGGGATTATTGGCGCGAGCCACTGTTTCTGGCAATTGTCCACATTTTATAAATGAGAGATTGCAGCCGGGCGCGGTGGCTCACGCCTGTAATCCCAGCACTTTGGGAGGCCGAGGCGGGTGGATCGCAAAGTCAAGAGATCAAGACCATCCTGGTCAACATGGTGAAACCCCGTCTCTACTAAAAATACAAAAAATTAGCTGGGCATGGTGGCACGTGCCTGTAATCCCAGCTACTCAGGAGGCTGAGGCAGGAGAATTGCCTGAACCCAGGAGGCGGAGGTTGCGGTGAGCCGAGA
>NW_022437017.1:7775501-7795232 GCF_009761245.1 Sapajus apella
AAAAAAAAAAAAAAAAAAAATGAGAGATTGCAGCCGGGCGCAGTGGCTCACGCCTGTAATCCCAGCACTTTGGGAGGCTGAGGCGGGTGGATCACGAGGTCAAGAGATCGAGGCCATCCTGGTCAACATGGTGAAATCCCGTCTCTACTAAAAATACAAAAACATTAGCTGGACATGGTGGCACGTGCCTGTAATCCCAGCTACTCAGGAGGTTGAGGCAGGAGAATTGTCTGAATCCAGGAGGTGGAGGTTGCGGTGAGCCAAGATCGTGCCATTGCACTCCAGCCTGGGTAACAAGAGTGAAACTCTGTCTAAAAAAAAAAAAAAAGAGTAGACAAATAAAAATGAGAGATTGCAAGCAGGGCATGGTAACTCACACCTGTAATCCCAGCACTTTGGGAAGCTGAGGGGGGTGCATCACCTGAGGTCCAGAGTTCAAGACCAGCCTGGCCAACATGGCAAAACCCCATCTCTACTAAAAATACAAAAATTAGCTGGGTGTGGTGTCGCATGACTGTAATCCCAGCTACTCGGGAGACTGAGGCAGGAGACTCTCTTGAACTCGGGAGGCGGACGCGGAGGTTGCAGTGAGCCAAGATGGTGACACTGCACTACACCCTGGGCCACAGAGTGAGACTCTGTGTCAAAAAAATTAAAAAAAAATCAGGCGTGGTGGCATGCATCTCTATCCCAGCTACTAGGGCCTCCGAAGTTGGAGAATCGCTTGATTTTGAGGCTGCAACGGCCATTCATTGCACCACTGAACTCCAGCCTGGGTGACAGGGAGAGACCTTGTCTCTAAAAAATAAATACATAATTTAAAAACATTTTAAAAAGGAAAAGAAAAGGAAGAAAAATAAAAAAGATAAAAAGCGCCCGCTTTTCTTGTCTAGACAGCATTCCGGTGACAAGTAGAGGGGGCTTGGACCCCAACCCCCACTCGAACAGTAAAGATGAGTGAGCTGATTGGATTTTTTTTTTTTTTTTCTTTTTTCTTTTATGAAGACGGAGTTTCACCATATTGGTCAGGCTGCTCTTGAACTCCCGACCTCAGGTGATCCGCCCGTCTTGGCCTCCAAAGTGCTTGGATTACAGGCGTGAGCCACCGCGCCCGGCCGAGTTGATTGGATTCTGACTCCATTTCAGAGGCAGAGTTTACCGGACCGTGGATGGAAAGGATGAGGAGGTGAGAACAATTAATGTGGGGTCCACCTCTCCAGCTGCTCCTCTCAGAAGAACGCGGCACTCATCCTTGGCAGGATTGCTTTTCTAAATTCCCACATCCAATCCGTCTATAAATCCTTTCACCTTCAAAATTAATCTGGCACCTGCTTACTTCCGGTCTCTCTGCTTCTGACCTTGCCCATCTTCTGTTTACTTCCTTTTTTTTTTTTTAAGACAGTTTTGCTCTTGTCGCCCAGGCTGGAGTGCAATGGCACAAACTTGGCTCATTACAACCTCCGCCTCCGGGGTTCAAACAATTCTCCTTCCTCAGCCTCCCGAGTAGCTGGGATTACAGGTGCGCACCACCATACCAGGCCAATTTTTGTATTTTTAGTAGAGACGGGGTTTCGCTTTCTTGGCCAGGCTGGTTTCAAATTCCTGACCTCAAGTGATCCACCTGCCTCGACCTCCAAAAGTGTTGGGATTACAAGCGTGAGCCATCGCGCCTGGCCCCTTTAGGTCTTTCTTCAAATGTTACCACCTCAGACTCTGGCCACCGTTTCTAAAGCTGCACCCCCTTTACATACACCGCCCTTGGTTACCGAGGGTTTTCTCTTTATCTTGAGCCTTTTTCACCATCTAATAGGTATTGCATTTATTTCTCGTATTATTTTCTGTCTCCCTCTATAATAACACTGTGAGGCGTACAAGGGTAAGGGCTGCAGGCTGACTTGCCCTCAACATCCGTTTACTATTTGTTACAGAAATGAATGAGTGAACGACCACATTCCTTTCTTAATTCCTTTCCCTGAGCCCATTGGCCACGCCTCTACAGTCTGACCACGCCTGGAGACACTGCGCATGCTCCGTCGCTAGCCGGCTCAGGCTCAGCGCTGAATCGGCACAAACCATTCTCACTTCTCTTACCGCGGTGGGGAGGTCGGAGATAATTTTTTCCCACGAAAGGACACGCGTTGCCCGTCTCCTTCCCCGAGGAAGGAACTAAGAATTCCGTTCCTGTGTTTGCGTGAGCTGTGACACCAGCACCGACTCGGGCTTCCGGACCTCCCTCCTGCACGGGAGCCTCACACTGGGTCTCCCCCGGGGCTGCGCTGGTGCCGTCCGGCCCGGTCACGTGAGCGGCAAAATGACGGCCCCCAGACCGCACTGCGCGTGTGGCGGCTGGTGAAGCGGTGGTCGCGGCGGCGCCTGTGGGAACGGGCCGGGCCGAGCGGCCCTGAGTCTCCGGAGCTCGGTGAGGCGTCCCGGAGGCAGCGATCACGGTGCGGGGCCCGGGTCTGGCGGGCGGGCGGGCACCGCGAGCGCCTCGTTTGGAATCCGGTCTCAGGGATTCGTTGGCTGTGGATGGGGCGGGTTAAGGGGTCCCGAGTCCCGGTGATCTCTTTCCTCTGGGGTGTTTTACATTAAATACTGCCAGCCTCACGACCTCAAGCTCCTATGTCGTACGGTTGGGTCTCGATGGTCCCCATCGCCCTGCCACCTCGCAAAGTCCTGGCTCCTGAGGTCAGTGATGATCCCTCTTTCAAGGTGTCACTCTCTTTTGATGATCACCTGTGCTTAGGTGACTACACCTCCCTCTTTAAGCCCAGGCAGCCTTGCTGACGCCACTGTTAACCAGAGAGGGCTGCCGGCAAGCCGTAGCCTGCCTGTCCTGAGATGAAGCATTCGCCAGCTTCTCAGCCCATCTGGAGGACAGAGAGGGCTCCCTTCTCCCCGCCTTGATCCTGTTCTTTCGTCCTAAGTCGTTCAACAAAGTGTTGGTGGTTTAGAGCCGGACTCTGGAGCCAGACTTCCTGGATTCCTAACTCTTCACGCTGTTCCCAAGCACAGTCCCAAACTGCCTCAGTTTCCTCACCTATAAAATGGGGATAATCTTAGTACCCACCTCATAGCGTAATGATGTGGATCGAATGAATTAATGTAAATGGCTTGGAGTGCCTGGTGCACAGCAAATGCTACCTAAGTGTCAGCTGCTACTGTCACCGATTCCTTCCTTGACATGCCTGAAGGCCCAGGAAAGGCCTGGGCAAAACTCGTGGTGGGTTTTTGTTACATTCCAGCCTTTTGTATGAGAGCACTGGCTCTTGTAGGTTTTATTTTTTAATTATTATTATTTTTTGAGACGGAGTCTCGCTCTGTCGGCCAGGCTGGAGTGCAGTGGCGCAATCTCGGCTCACTGCAACCTCCGCCTCCTAGTTTCAAGCAATTCTCCTGCCTCAGTTTCCTGAGTAGCTGGCATTACAGGCACGAGCCACCATGCCCAGCTAATTTGTGTATTTTTAGCAGAGACGGGGTTTTACCATGTTGGTCAGGCTGGTCTCGAACTCCTGATCTCGTCATGCGCCCACCTCAGCCTCCCAAAGTGCTGGGATTACAAGCGTGGGACACCATGCCCAGCCTCTTTTAGCTTTTAACGTTTAACTTAACCAGTCAGTCACTGCTGAAACGGTTGTTACGGAGGCCTGCGTTAGTGAGACCTGGCCTGGCCTGCTACTTGGGGACATCTGGGGAAGAATATTCCTCATGGAGAGCACAGCAAATGCCAAGGGCCTAGGGCTGGACTGGACCTGGAATGCTGGAGAAACAGCGAGGAGGCCCGTGTGGCTGGGAAGAGGTGATGGGAGGCGGCCATGAAGGGCCTTTGGGACTGCCAAGGAGTTTAGTGAGGAGGCACAGGAGGATCTTAAGCAAGGGAGCGACATCGTCCAGTTTACATACTGAAAGCGCTTCTGACTCCGTTATTTAAGCTGGGTAACAAAAGCCCCCACAATGGCTGGGGGTGTGGCTGATACCTGTAATCCCAATGCTTTGGGAGGCTGTGGCAGGATGATCACTGGAGCCTGGGAGTTGGAGACCAGCCTGGGCAACATAGTGAGAAGTGAGATCCCATCTCTAAAAAAAAAAAAAAAAAAAATGAGCTGGGCATGCTGGTGTATGCCTGTGGACCTGGCCACTAAGGAGTCTGAGGCAGGAGAATCACTTGAGACTTGGAGTTTCAGACTCCAGGGAGCCGTGATCACACTACTGTACTCCAGCTTGGTGACAGAACAAGATCCTGTCTCAGAAAAAGAGCCCAACTATAACAACAGCCGGGCGTGGTGGCTCACGCCTGTAGTTCTAGCACTTTGGGAGGCTGAGGCAGGCAGATCACGAGGTCAGGAGTTCAAGACCAGCCTGGACAACATAGTGAAACATGGTCTCTACTAAAAATACAAAAATTAGCTGGGTGTGGTGGCACATGCCTATAATCCCAGCTACTCAGGAGGCTGAGGCAGGAGAACTGCTTGAACCTGGGAAACAAACAACACTGAACACGGTTGCACACTGCTGCCCCGGGCCTGGCTGGCTCTGGGTCTGGCCTCTGGTAAGGCCGCAGTGGAGACACTCTGGGCTGCATCATCCGAAGGCTCGCCGGGGGCTGGACGAGCTGCTGCCAGCCCACTTCTCTCACATGGCTGTTGGTGGGAGGGCTCAGTTTTTTGTCATGTGGGCCCCTACAAAAGGCTGCTTGAGCATCCTCACAACATGGCCACTGACTTCCCTTAGAGAGACAGCAAGGACGAGACTGTTGTGCCTTTTATGCCCTAACCTTGGAAGTGTCGCTGTGTTCTATCTTCTTGACATTCACACAGGTCAGCCGTGTTCAGAGTGGGAGGGGGCTACATAAAGGCATGAATATTAGGTGGGGATCACTGGGGCCATTTTGGGGGTCAGTTGTCCCTCTGGCTGCTGTGTGGAAAGCTGACAGTGGCGGTCATTTCTGACAGGCCTATGGGCAAGAGGTGGTACACAGACTTAAGCCCAGAGAGGGAAAGCAATTTATGGATGGCTGCACAGCTAATAGGTGGGGTTGGAGCTGGGCTTCCAACCCAGATGGTCAGGTGGGTCAGTGGGTAGGAAGTTGCCCTGCCCAGGTCCTAGGAACAAGCCAACAAGCTGGCGAAGGGGGCCTCTAACCTGGACTCTCATTTTTCTGCCATAGATTCCTACACCACCGTGTGCCCAGGTTTAGCCTGGGTTGTGGAAGGCTGGGGCCCACTGACAGCACGATGGTGACGGAGCAGGAGGTGGAGGCCATTGGGCGGATGCTGGTGGACCCCACACAGCCCCTGCACGCCCGCTTCCGGGCGCTGTTCACGCTGCGCGGGCTCGGTGGTCCGGATGCCATCGCCTGGATCAGCCAGGCCTTCGGTGACGATTCTGCCCTGCTCAAGCACGAGCTGGCCTACTGCCTGGGCCAGATGCAGGATGCCCGCGCCATCCCCGTGCTGGTGGCCGTGCTGCAAGACACCCGTCAGGAGCCCATGGTGCGCCATGAGGCAGGTGAGTGCCTGTCTGTCCCAGGTACCTGCTCCTTCCTGTCTCACCTCTTCATGACCCCACGTGTCCCTGTACTCACTCAGGGACCTGATAAATGTCAGGTCACCTAACTGCCCCATAAAGCACCAGATAGCAAATACCGGCAGCTCTGCAGCCAGACAGCCACTTGATAAAGCTGGCGCAAGTCAAGTCGCCTGAGAGTGAATGGCTGAGGCTGCATGCCCAGACTACCTCAGTTGGGCTGGGGGCGGTGGTTCAGGCCTGTAAGCCCAGCACTTTGTAAGGCCCAGGAGGGTGGATTGTTTGAGCTCAGGAGTTCAAGACCATCCTGGGCCACATGGCAAAACCCCGTCTCTAAAAAAAATACAAAATTTAGCTGGGCATGGTGGCACACACCTGTAGTCCCAGCTACTTGGGAGGCTGAGGCGGGAGAATCGCTTGAGCCTGGGAAGTCAAGGTTGCAGTGAGCCGAGACTGCGCCACTGCACTCTAGCCTGGGCGACAGAGTGAGATCGTATATGTTAAAAAAAACCAAAAAACAAAGCTCTTTTCTAAATGCTGAGATTTGAATTTTATGTAAGTTCCACACATCAGGAAGTGTCATCCCTTTGGTTTTTTGTTTAAACCATTTATTTGTTTGGAGTCAGTCTTGCTCTGTCACCCAGGCTGGAGTGCAGTGGCTCTATCTTGGCTCACTGTAACCTCTGCCTCCCGGGTTCAAGCGATTCTCCTGCCTCAGCGTCCCAAGTAGCTGGCATTACAGGTGCTTGCCACCACGCTGGCTAATTTTTGTTTTTTTAGTATTTTAGAGATGGGTTTTGCCAGGCTGGTCTTGAACTCCTGGCCTCAAGTGATCCACCTGCCTTGGCCTCCTGAAGTGCTAGGATTACAGGCGAGAGCCACTGCACCCAGCCTTAAACTATTAAAAGTTCCAAAAGCATTCTTCACTCATATGAAAACAAACAGGTGACAAGCTGTAGATCCCCAACCCCTAATGTATATTAGATTTACTCCACTCATTGGACACACATTTAGTGTGCACCTACTGTATGCCAGGCTCTGTCATGTATGTAAGAGACAAAACAGTGACAACACAGATACAGGCCGGGCACCGTGGCTCACGCCTGTGGTCCCAGCTACTCGGGAGGCTGAGGCAGGAGGATTACTTGAGCCAGGGAGGTTGAGGCTGCACTGAGCCATGATCGTGCCACTGCCCTAGAACCTGGGCAACAGAGCAAGACCCTGTCTCAAAAAATGGACTGTTCTAGTAAGGGACCTAGACAGCAAAGGAGACCAACGAGTCAGACAGGAGGTGCGTCTGTGCCATGGGGACTGTGTTTCTGTAACCAGCAAGCTCATTTGCAATTAGTGTGTGGGAGGTGCCTGACACAGAGCATGTTTTGGTGCACGCAAGACTTTTTCCGGCGGAGGGAGCCTGCCAGGCAGGTGCCCAGATGCCAACTGTGACCTTCAGGAAAGGTAAAAGCCACCCGCTCAGCTGCCCCACAGGCAGAGCCCTTGAGCTTGATTCTGAGAAAATCCAAGGAACCTCGGCACCCAGGGCTCTGCAGAGAGCTTTGCTGTGACCTGGGCGTGCTACGCCTGCGCTTGTGCCTGCATCCGAACCCACCCAAGTGTACCCTCAGTGGCCCTGAACTCTGGAGTCTCCAGCTGGCACCCCTGGCCTGGTTTTTTTGTTGTTTTTTGAGACAGTTTTGCTCCTGTTGCCTAGGCTGGAGTGCAATGGTGCGATCTTGGCTCACAGCAACCTCCGCCCCCCTGGGTTCAAGCAGTTCTCCTGCCTCAGCCCCCAGAGTAGCTGGGACTACAGGCACATGCCACCATGTCTGGATGATTTTTTTTATTTTGTATTTTTAGTAGACACGGGATTTCTCCACGTTGGTCAGGCCGATCTCAAACTTCCGACCTCAGGTGATCCACCCGCCTCAGCCTCCCAAAGTGCTGGGATTATAGGCGTGAGCCACCGTGCCCGGCCACCCCTGGCCTGTTTCCGGCTTTTTGTTTTTTGAGACAGGGTTTCACTCTGTCGCCCATGCTGGAGTACAGTGGTGTGATCATAGCTCACTGCAACCCCGACCTCCTGGGTTGTTGGAGCTGCTTGTCAGCTGTGACCCCGAGTTGTAGGGACATACTGTGTCCCCATCTCATGGCGCGGGGCCAGATAGGGTGTGTTTTGCCCTGAGCAGCAGCCTGGTGCGGTTCCAGGCACTGCCTCGCGCCGGGGAGGGGATGCTGATTGGTCCAGCGGGGAGCCTGTACCCACTGCTGCTCCAATCAGCCATGGCCAGAGGCGGGGCTTCCCCACAGGGGCAGAGCTGTGGGAGGGGTGTCCTCTGGTCCCACAGGTAGCTGGGCATTTCCCACACATCCCGCCACGACATCCAGCCCACCAACGTGACCTCTCTGGCGGCTTCTTCCCAGGGGAGGCCCTGGGGGCCATCGGGGACCCGCAAGTTCTGGAGCTCCTGAAGGCGTATTCGTCGGACCCCGTCATCGAGGTAACCACGCCCTTGTCTCCCTGCCTGCCTCGGGTCCCTGGGAAGCCCCGCCCTGCCCCAGCCATGGCCTGGAGCAACCTCACACCCTCCCCATCTCTGGTTGCCAGGGCGACCACTTGGCCAAGAATGCCCCAGGGATGGAGGCCAGGGCGACAACCCAGATGGACACTTGCTGTGGCCCATTTGGCAAAACGGTGACAACCAGCTCTGCGCACGCACTTCCATCCCGGGCCTTGAGCCCCTGAGCCGGCCTGAACCCCTTTCTCTAAACCCCCACGTCCAGCCCCTCTGCCAAGACCCCTCGGAACCCACCCAGTGATCTCTACCTCCGATGCCTGGCACTAGCCCACCAGACCGCTTCAGGGGTCTCCTGCCTTCCGACATTTCTCCTCGTTTCTTAAAGTAACAGCTTTATTGCCAGGTGCTGTGGCTGACACCTGTAATCCCAGCACCTTGGGAGGCAGAGGCAGGTGGATCACCTGAGGTCAGGAGTTTGAGACTCGTGTGGCCAAAACAGCGATAGCCCGCCTCTACTAAAAATAACAAATTAGCCAGGCACGGTGGCGAGTGCCTGTAATTCCAGCTACTGAGGAGGCCGAGGCAGAATTGCTTGTACCTGGAAGGTGGAGGTTGCAGTGAGCCAAGATCTCGCCATTGCACTCCAGCCTGGGCGACAGAGCGGGACCTCATCTCTGTAAAGAAAAAAAGAATAAAATAAAAAATTTGTTTCATTTTTTTTTCTTTATAGAGATGAGGACCCGCTCTGTCGCCCAGGCTGTCTGGAATTCCTGGGTGCAGGTGATCCTTCTACCTCAGTCTCCCCAACTGCTGGGATTATGGGCATGAGCCACTGCATCCGGCCCCATTGTTCCTTTTCGTGGCTGAGTCACGTTCCGTGGTGTGGACGGCCCACGCTGTGTCGATCCACTCACCGTGGCTGGATGCTTGGGTTGCCTCTGCTTTTTGGCTGTTGTGAGTCGTGCCGCTCCGGATGTGGGTGTGCACGTGTTCGTGTGGACACGCGTGTTCTTTTCTCCCCTCCGCCTCTCATCCACATCCTACCCCGACCCGTGGTCTCTCCTCCTCCCGGGCAGCAGAGGCATGTGTGACACAATTCTGCTCCTCTGTCCTGTGCTTCAAGCTCTCACGATGTCTCATCACCTTTAGGACAAAATTCTGAGTCCTCACTGTGGCCGAAGGCCTTCCCTAGTTAGGCCTGGCCGCTGCCTGTCCCCTCGGCCCTAACCCCTCCCACAGGGTCCTACCTCAGGGCCTTTGCGCCAGCTGCTTCCCCATCCCCGGGTCTCCACCTGACTCCCTCCCTCAGCTGGTTCTAGTCTCTGCCTCCACATCACCTCCTCCCTGAGGTCCTCCCCAGCCCCTCCAGCCTTCCCTGGTCACTGGCAAGTCAGCCACCCCTGCTGGCTTACTTCCTGCCCGAAGTGATCTCTCTCTCCTGCTAAGCTGCCATGGGAGGGTTGCGGGGGACCAAAGGGCCCCTGCAGCCTCCCCAGGACCTACCGCTGTTCACGTGCCCCCTCCCCGCAGGTGGCCGAGACCTGCCAGCTGGCTGTGCGTAGGCTGGAGTGGCTGCAGCAGCATGGCGGGGAGCCAGCGGCAGGACCTTACCTCTCCGTGGACCCCGCCCCACCAGCCGAGGAGCGTGACGTGGGGCGCCTGCGGGAGGCGCTGCTGGATGAGTCCCGGCCGCTGTTTGAGCGATACCGCGCCATGTTCGCCCTGCGTAATGCAGGAGGCGAGGCGGCCGCCCTGGCGCTGGCTGAGGGTGAGGAGGGGTTCCTGGGGTGGGGTCCTGGGTGGTGCCTCCCTGGGAAGACCAGTGATGGCATCTGTGCCACGGGGCTGCGGACTGCCCCAGTGAACGTGCCGGGCCCGGCCCCAAGTCTTTCCCATGGGGCCTGTTACCCGTGCAGGTGTTCCTGTCTGCCCCCATAGCTCCGGTCAGTTCCCCTGGGCAGCCCTGATCACTGGGTCTAGGGGCAGGGGGTGTCCTCAGACAGACCACCCCAGGTTGGGCATGGTGGCTCACACCTGTAGTCCCAGCACTTTGGGCAGCCAGGGTAGGAGTTGGAGACCTGCCTGGGCAACATAGCAAGACCCCACATCTTAACGAAAAGAGCTCTCCTTCCCACTCCTCTCCCCTGCAGGCCTGCGCTGTGGGAGCGCCCTTTTCCGCCATGAGGTCGGCTATGTCCTGGGACAGCTGCAGCATGAGGCGGCGGTGCCCCAACTGGCAGCTGCCCTGGCCCGCCACGCCGAGAACCCCATGGTGCGGCACGAGTGCGCGGAGGCCCTGGGCGCCATTGCCCGGCCCTCCTGCCTGGCCGCACTGCAGGCCCACGCGGGCGACCCTGAGCGAGTGGTGCGGGAGAGCTGCGAGGTGGCTCTGGACATGTACGAGCATGAGACTGGGCTGGCCTTCCAGTACGCCGACGGCCTGGAGCAGCTGCGTGGGGCCCCCTCCTAGGCCCCTGCCCCCACCCTGGGCTCCCCGAGGACTCTTGAGGGCCGCTCCTCCTCGGAGGGCTTGGAGGGCTTTGGTGTCTAAACCGGGTGTGTGTGAATCGGGTGTCATCACGTGTCTTCCTGGGCGCAGGGCTGCTGTCCCCTCCCCTCCATCTGGGACTGAGGGGCTGCCTTTGCACTGTGACTCCCTGAATCCCCTGGCAGCTCCCAGGGTCCTAGTGCAGGGCTGTAGCATGGAAGTTTCCAGGCTCAGAGGTGACTGCGGGAGGCTGAGATGCCAGGCTCAGGACAGGGTGTCTTAGGAGGGAGGATTTTGAGGGAAGGCAGGGGCAGAGCTGGGGCTCTTGGAAGAGGCTGGCGTTAGTTACAGTCGCTCCATCTTCACTAGGAATGGGGCACAGGGTCTGGGGGTCTCTGACTCCCCCAGGGAGGGACAACGACACCGCAGAGTGCTGCCCAGATCGAGTATTAAATTATTTTTGCCAAGCAGTGATTCCTCCGTGTGTATGGTGTGAGGGGAGTGTGGGAGGGACAGAGGGGTGGGCGCTCTCAGGGAACACTCCCCGAGAGTGTGTGGTGTTGGGGCGGTGGGGGGGTTGTATCTGTAGCCACTGCTCTAGGATCTGTCCTGCCGCTGACACTGAGCCATGAAACTGCACATGAAACGGGGGCAGGCCTGCCACCGTCAGCCACAGGCAGTTACCCAGTCACATCTGCCCTGTCAACTCCCTACAAGGGGGCTCTGGGGAACCCGCCCTCCAGCCCAGCCCCCTTCTCAGACCCCCATCTTCCCCCTGCTCCTGTTGTGGGTACCGAGGAAGGGGTGCTGCGGTGCAGCTGAGAGCCCAGCCGTGGCGTCCCCTGCCGGCTCCCGCAGCTGCTCCGTGTGTGGCGGGGACAGCCCACTTACCTCTCCAGAAAGTGGGCACAGCAGTAGAACCACAGGTGCACAGCTGCTGGTCTGCAGCCAGAGAGACCAAAACCAGAAGGCAGGAGGCAAGACGATGGGAAATGACCGTCCGCTGAGCGCCATTTCCCCGCTGCTGTTTCCGACCGTCGGCTGAGCGCCATTTCTCCACTAGGCGCTGGGTCCCGCCCCAGGCGTCAGTTTTGGCTGTCACGGGTTGGGTGTGGCGTGAGCAGGGGGCATCCAGTCAGGAAGTCGGGAGGAGGCCAAGGATGCTGGAAGACACCCTACAGCACTTGGTCCCTACAACAGAGAACGATCCAGCCCCAAATGAGTGCAGAGGTTGAGAAATGGCCTGAAAGTCACATGTTTGATTATAGGTTTTATTTTTATTTATTTATTTATTTTGTTTTTGAGACGGAGTTTCGCTCTTATCGCCCAGGCTGAAGTGCAGTGGCGTGATCTCGGCTCACTGCAACCTCTGCCTCCCAGGTTCAAGGGATTCTCCTGCCTCAGCCTCCTGAGTACTTGGGATTACAGGCACATGTCACCACACCCAGCTAATTTTTGTATTCTTAGTAGAGACGACGTTTCACCATGTTGGCCAGGCTGGTCTCTAACACTTGACCTCATGATCTGCCCACCTCGGCCTCCCAAAGTGCTGGGATTACAGGCGCGGGCCAGTGCGACTGGCCTGCCTTTTTTTTTTTTTTAAGCGGAGAGGCTCTTGCTCTGGCGCCCAGGCAGGAGTGTAGTGGCTGATCAATGTAGCCTTGACCTCGTGGGCTCAAGCGATCCTCCTGTCTTGGCCTCCCAAGTAGTTGGGACTTCAGGTTTTCCCCATAATGCCTGACCAATTTTTGTATTTTCTGTAGAGATGGGGTCTCAATATGATTTTTTTTTGTTCTGTTTTGAGACAAAGTCTCACTCTGTCACCCACAGTGGAGTGCAGGAGTGCCATCTCAGCTCACTGCAACCTCCACCTCCCAGGTTTAAGCGATTCTTGTGCCCTACCCTCCTGAATAGCTGAGATTACAGGTGCGTGCCACCATGTCTGGCTAATTTATATACTTTTAGTAGAGGCTGGGTTTCGCCATGTTGGCCAGGCTGGTCTTGAACTCCTGGCCTCAAGTGATCTGCTCTCCTCAGTTTCCCAAAGTGCTGAGATTACAGACGGCAGCCACTGCGCCTGGCCAACTTAGGTTTTAGAGACAAGAGTGTTGCTCTGTTGCCCAGCGTGGAGAGCACTGGCTTGATCAAAGCTCACTGCAACTTCTGCCTCCCAGGCTCAAGTGATCCTCCCACCTCAGCCTCCTGAGCATCCAGCATCCATTCTACTATGGGTCTGTGTGGTTCTCTCTCTTGCCATCTGTTCCCTCTGTCATTTTTTTGTTGACCTCCAACCTCCCTCACCCTCACTGGGCTGATGACCTTGTTTTCGGCCTCAGTGAGAAAACCAAAAAGACCTTGCCTACGCCCCCACCGAGAGCCGTGCCTGCCCGCCTGCACCTGGGCCGTGCATGCTGCTTCTCCTTCCGCCTGCTCATGCTGGCTGATGAACTGTTGGTTCCGCAAGCCAAGACTTACCTAAGATCCTTACGGCTGTGCAACAAGTTACCCCAGACTCGGCAGCTTCAAACAGCTGTACATGGGTCGAACCGTGTCACCCCAAAAGACCTGTCCGGGTGGTAACCCCTGGTACCCATGAATGTGACCTTATTTGGAAAGAGAGTCTTTGCAGGTGTTCTTAACGATCTCAAGATGAGATCATCCTGGATTTAGGGTAGACCCTAAATCCAATAACCAGTGTCCTTTTAAGAGACAGAAAACTAGACCTGAGCGCAGTGGCACATGGCTACAGTCCCAGCTACTCTGGATGCCAAGCCAGGATTGCTTATGTCCAGGAGTATTGGACCAGCGTGGGCATCATAGTAACACCCCATCTTTTTTTTTTTTTGAGATGGCGTCTTGCTCTGTCACCCAAACTGGAGTGCAGTGGTGCGATCTTGGCTCACTGCAACCTCTGCTTCCTGGGTTCCAGCGAATTCTCCTGCCTCCACCTCCTGAGTAGCTGGGGCTACAGGCGCACACAACCACACCCGGCTAATTTTTAAAAAAATTTTTAGTAGAGACGGGGTTTCACTGTGTTGGCCAGGCTGGTCTCAAACTCCTGACCTCATGATCTGCCCGCCTCAGCCTCCCAAAGTGGTAGGCTTGCAGGCATGAGCCACCACGCCCAGCTGACCCCATCTCTTAAAAAACAAAATAAATAAGTGACTAGGTGTGGTGGCTCACACCTGTAATCTCAGCGCTTTGGGAGGATGAGGTGGGCAGATCATGGTCAGTAGTTTAAGACCAGCCTGGCCAACACAGTGAAATCCCGTCTCTACTAAAAAAATAAATAAAAATAAAAATACAAAAATTAGCCAGGTGTGGTGGCAGGCACCTGTAATCCCACCTACTCAGGAGGCTGATGCAGGAGAATTGCTTGAACCTGGGAGGCGGAGGTTGCAGTGAGCTGAGATTGCACCACTGCACTCCAGCCTGGCGGACAGAGCTAGGCTCCATGTCAAAAAAACATGTCAATAAATCAAAGAATAAAAAAAAAGAAAAAAAAAAGGATAAGAAAACCACCAGAGACAGAGGAAAGAAGATACCTTTCCTGTGGGTCGGGAGTCGGGGAGCAGGATATCTGGATGTTTCTGGCTTTGAGTGTCTCACGAGGTTGCAGTCAAGCTGTCGCCGGGGCTGCCTCATCTGAAGGCTCATTGGGGGCTGAAGGAGCCACTTCCAAGTTGACCCCTTTCCATGGGACACTGGCTGCCTGAGCCACCTCTTTGGTTTGCCAGCTCCTGGTCCTTCTCGTCAACTCACAGGCGTCCCCTCAGCCCTTCGCCCTTTTCTCTCCAGCCTCATTGATTTCCTCTTTTTATCCATCGGATCAGCTGTAATTTTTTAAAAACAACAAGGAACGGCCGGGCGCGGTGGCTCAGGCCTGTAATCCCAGCACTTTGGGAGGCTGAGGCGGGTGGATCACGAGTTCAGGAAATCGAGACTATCCTGGCTAACATGGTGAAACCACGTCTCTACTAAAAATACAAAAATTAGCTGGGTATGGTGGCGCGCGCCCGTAGTCCCAGCTACTTGGGAGGTTGAGGCAGGAGAATCGCTTGAACCAGGGAAACGGACGTTGCAGTGAGGCACTCCAGCCTGGGCCACAGAGCGAGACTCCGTCTCAAAAAAAAAAAAAAAAGAAAAAGAAAGAAAGGAAAAAGCCCGGCACAGTGGCTAACGTCTATAACCCCGGCATTTTGGGAGGCTGAGGCGGGCGGATCACCTGAAGTCAGGAGTTGGAGACCAGCCTGGCCAATATGGTGAAATCCTGTCTCTACTAAAATTACAGACATTGGCTGGGTGTGGTGGCGCACGCTCGTAGTCCCAGCTACCCGGGAGGTTGAGGCATAAGAATCGCTTGGGTACCTGTGCAACAATTTTGCATGTTCTTCACATGTACCTCAAAAACCTAAAATGCAATTAAAAAAAAAAAAAAAAAGAAGAAAGAATCGCTTGAACCCAGGAAGTGGAGGTTGTAGTAAGCCAAGATCACGCCACTGCACTCCAGCCTGGGCAACAGAAGGAGACTGAGTTTGAAAACAATAACAGCAACAAAAACACCCCGGAAAGTAATCCCAGCTGCTCGGGAGGCTGAGGCAGGAGAAGGGCTTGAACCCTGGAGGCGGAGGTTGCAGTGAGCCGAGACCACGCCACTGCACTGCAGCCTACGAGACAGACCCTGAGACTTGTCTCAAAAACAAACAGGACAGGCGTCGCGCGTCGCGGGTGCGTGACGTCACCCCGGGGGTGTGCGAAGCGCGAGCGGGACCGGAAGCGGAAGCGGCTCTGTTCGCCGCCTCGCCCACCGGCGGGATGAGCTGCACCGGCTCCGGCGGCGACCTCGAGGCGGCGCCAATGTCGGCTCCCGGCACGCTGCCCGCCAGCATCGCCACGGAGAACAAGGCCAGCCCTGTGGGGACACCACGGGGAACTGAGGCTGGAGCAGCTGCTGGGAGCACGGGGCCGTTGGCGGCGCGGGCCGGGGCGCCGCTGGAGGGGGCCATGTTTAACGGGGCTTCCGTACTGCCCAGCGCGGCCCGCGGAGACGGGAAGCCCTTGGTGTCCAGCGCGCCTCTGGTGGACTTTTTTTTTTTTTTTTTTTTTTTTTAGACGGAGTTTCGCTCTTGAAAAAAAAAAAAAAAAAAAAAATGGCGCGATCTCGGCTCACCGCAACCTCCGCCTCCTGGGTTCAGGCAATTCTCCTGCCTCAGCCTCCTGAGTAGCTGGGATTACAGGCACGCGCCACCATGCCCAGCTAATTTTTTGTAGTTTTAGTAGAGACATGGTTTCACCATGTTGACCAGGATGGTCTCGATCTCTTGACCTCGTGATCCACCCACCTCGGCCTCCCAAAGTGCTGGGATTACAGGCTTGAGCCACCGCGCCCGGCCATCTGGTGGACTTCTTGATGCAGCTGGAGGATTACACGCCTACGATCCCAGATGCAGTGGCTGGTTACCGCCTTAACTCTGCCGGCTTTGACGCCTCAGAACGACGCGGAGTTCGGCTCATCTCCCTAGCTGCCCAGAAATTCGTCTCAGACATTGCCAGTGATGCCCTACAGCAGTGCAAAATGAAGGGCACAGGCTCCGGCAGCTCCCGGAGCAAGAGCAGGCACCGCAAGCACACTCTAACCGTGGAGGACTTGACCCCCCGACTTAAATGTGCTTGTCTGTCCCCATGTCCCCACACCAGCCTGTTTTCATCATAAACTTTATTGTGACAAATATAATACAAGAGCACCCCCTTCCTTTTTTCTTTTCTTTTTCTTTTTTTTTTTTTTGCTTTTAAAGATGGGGTTTCACCATGATGGCCAGGCTGGTCTTGAACTCCTGACCTCAGGTGATCCACCCACCTCGGCCTCCCAAAGTGCTAGGATCACAGGTGTGAGCCACCGTGCCCAGCCGGCACCCCCTTCTTTATAGAGACAAGATCTGGCTCTGTCACCCAGGCCGGAGTACAGTGGCACAATCTTAGCTCACTGCAGCCTCCAACTCCTGGGTTTAAGCCATCTTCCTGCCTCAGCCTCCCAGGCCCCTGAGACTACAGGCATGAGCCACGGTGGCTGGCGAGGCTCATAGTTTTTTATTTTTCAGATGGAAGCTCACTCTGTCACCCAGGCTGGGGTGCAGGGCCGTAACAAGGCTGACGCCTTTTTTTGCTGCTATTGTTGATACAGTCTACTCTGTCGTCCAGGCTGGAGGCCAGTGGCTCGATCTCCGCTCACTGCAACCTCTGCTGCCCAGGTTCAAGCGATTCGCCGGCCTCAGCCTCACGAGTAGCTAGGATTACAGGCACCTGCCACAGTGCCTGGCTAATTTTTGTAGTTTTAGTAGAGACGTGGTTTCGCCATCTTGGCCAGGCTGGTCTCGAACTCCTAACCTCGTGATCCACCTGCCCTGGCCTCCCAAAGTGTTGGGATTACAGGCGTGAGCCACCGAGCCCGGCCAAGTCTCACACTTTTAGACATCATTGTATTTCCTCCTCCCAGCACCGCAGGAAATTTTACCAACCCTGTTGTAGAGAGAAGCTCAGAGAACCCCGGACAGCAGAGGTTGTGCTGGGATGGGCAGAGCTGGGATTTGAACCCACTCTCCCTCACCACCACCTGATACTGCCTTGTCCTCGCTCCCCGGGCCCTGGCTGCTTGGAATTTCTTGTGTTTCTTTCCGGGTTTCTCCTCTGCGGTGTTCCTAACTCAGCAAATGGGTTCACCGCCATCCCAGGCAGTATAAAAACACAGATTTGGTCAATGAAAAGTCTATCCCAGCCAGGCATGGTGGCTCACGCCTGTAATCCCAGCATCGTTGGAGGCCAAGGCGGGAGGATCACCTGAGGTCAGAAGTTCAAGACCAGCCTGACCAACATGGGGAAACCCCTTCTCTACTAAAACTACAAAATTAGCCAGGTGTGGTGGTGCACATCTGTAATCCCAGCTACTCGGTAGGCTGAGGCAGGAGAATCGCTTAAACCTGGGAGGTAGAGGTTGTGATGAGCTGAGATCGTGCCATTGCACTCCAGCGTGGGCAACAAGAGTGAAACTCCATCTCAAAAAGAAAAAAAAGGAAAAATCTATTCCAAGGCCAGGTGCAGTAGCACACACCCCTGTAATCCAGCACTTTGGGAGGCCGAGGCGGGCAGATCACGAGGTCAGGAGACCAGCCTGACCAATGTGGTGAAACCCTGTCTCTATTAAAAGTGCAAAAATCAGCTGGATGTGGTGGTGTGCGCCTGTAATCCCAGAACTTTGGGATGCCAAGGCAGGTGGATCACGGGGTCAGGAATTTGAGACCAGCCTGACCAACATGGTGAAACCCGTCTCTATTAAAAGTACAAAAATGAGCCGGGCGTGGTGGTGTGCGCCTGTAATCCCAGCTACTCAGGAGGCTGAGGCAGGAGAGTCGCTTGAACTGGGAAGGCGAAGGTTGCAGTGAGCCGAGATTGTGCCACTGCACTCCAGCCTGGGTGACAGAGTGAGACTCCACTTCAAAAGACAATAAAAATCTATCCCAAGGCCAGGTGTGGCGGCACACATGCCTGTAATCCCAGCACTTTGTGAGGCTGAGGCAGGAGGATCGCTGGATCCCAGGACTTAAAGAGCACCCTGGGAAACAGAATGAGACCCTGTTTCTGTAAAAAATACACTCAGAAAATTAGGTAGGTGTGGTGGCACAGACCTGTAGCCCCAGCTATTCCGGAGGCTGAGGCAGGAGGATGGCTTGAGCCTGGGCAGTCAAGGCACAGTGAGCCAAGATCCCACCACTGCACTCCAGCCGGGGTGACAGAGCAAGACCTTGTCTAAAAAAAAAAAAAAAAAAAAAAGCATGGCGGCTGGGTGCAGTGGCTCACATCTGTAATCCCCACATTTCGGGAGGCTGACGGGGGCGGATCACCTGGAGTCAGAAGGTCAGGAGGCTGAGGCGGGTGGATCATCTGAGGTCAGGAGTTCACAAGACCAGCCTGGCCAGCATGGTGAAACCCCGTCTCTACTAAAAATAAAAAAAAAAATTAGCCGGATGCGGTGGCACATGCCTGTAGTCCCAGCTACTCGGGAGGCTGAGGCTGGAGAATGGCTTGAACCTGGGAGGCAGAGGTTGCAGTGAACTGAGATTGTGCCACTGCACCCCAGCCTGGGCAACAGAGACTCCATCTCAAAATAAATAAATAGAAATAAAAATCAATCCCAAATCTGCCCACTTTTCTCCCACTGGGAGC
Organism: Sapajus apella; assembly: GCF_009761245.1. Taxonomy (NCBI): domain Eukaryota; kingdom Metazoa; phylum Chordata; class Mammalia; order Primates; family Cebidae; genus Sapajus; species Sapajus apella. The sequence continues at coordinate 7,794,249 of NW_022437017.1, forward strand.
AGCTCAGTGCCCTCCACCTCGTTCCAGAGTCTGTCCCCCCAAAGCAGCCACCATGGGGCACCTGTGAGCACCTGGGTCAGGACCTGTCCCTCCTCTGCCCACAGCCCTCCATGGCTCCCACCTCCCTTAGGGTCTAAGCCCAAGTCTTCCTTATGGTCTACATGGCCCCTGCAGGACCTCACTGTTCTTCCAAAATGCCAGGCGCAGTCCTGCCCCATGGCCTTTGTACAGGCTATGCCCTCTGCTTGGAATTCTCTTTCCCTTGGTTCTTCTGTGGCTGGTTCCCTTCTTCCTTCAGGTCTTTGTTCAAATGTCACCTCCTCAGTGATGTCTTGGCAGCCCTATTTTTTTTTTAGATGGAGTCTTGCTCTGTTACCAAGTCTAGAGTGCAGTTGCGTGATCTCGGCTCACTGCAACCTCCGCCTCCCTGGTTCAAGTGATTCTCTAGCCTGCCTTAGTTTTCCAAGTAGCTGAGATTACAGCGCCTGTCACCACACCCAGCTAATTTTTGTATTTTTAGTAGAGACAGGGTTTCACCATGTTGGCCAGACTGGTCTCGAACTCCTGACCTCAGGTGATCCGACCACCTCGGCCTCCCAAAGTGCTGGGGTAACAGGTGTGAGCCACTGCGCCCGGCCTGGTCTTTCTTATTCATAGCTGTGTCCCAGCACCTGGCAGAGTGGTTGGCTATAGTCACTGCTCAATACACAATCCATGAATGGGTGAAGAGCCAGGCACAGTGGGGAGGACCTGTAATCTTTGCTGCTCCAGAGGCTGGGGCAGGAGGATTGCTTGAGCCCAGGAGGTTGAGGGTGCAGTGAGCTATGATCGTACCACTGCACTGTAGCACTCAGGGAGACAGACTCTGTCACAAAATATAATATTAGCAGACATCTGTAATCCCAGCTACTCAGGAGGCTGAGGCGAGGGAATCACTTGAACCTGGGAGGTGGAGGTTGCAGTGAGCCGAGACTGTGCCATTGC
>NW_022437017.1:7795242-7859888 GCF_009761245.1 Sapajus apella
TGAACCTGGGAGGTGGAGGTTGCAGTGAGCCGAGACTGTGCCATTGCGCTCCAGCCTGGGCGACAGAGCACGACTCTGTCTCAAAAAATAATAATAATAATAAGAAGAAAAAAGATGAATGAAGAGAGTGAACCAGCCGTGAGGGAATCTGGGCAGGGCATTCCAGGTGGCAGAGTCGTGGCTGGAGCTGGGCAGGTAGGCTGCCGGTGGGCGGAAATGACTGGCAGTGTGATTAACCCAGGCAGATGGTGACCGTGGGGCAGCCGCCCAATCCTCTTAGCCCAAAGCCCCTTAATACTTCCGCTGTGTGGGTCACCTCCGGGCCTCCCCGGTGCCTGGCTGACACCATGCCAGGGCTGGCGGCCTGGGAGGGGGCCGAGGGCTGGAGCCCGTCCCCACCGCTGTACAAGGAGTACCGGCCACCGCCCCTGGACACCATCCGCCTGCCCCGGTATGTGCTGTACCTGCTGCTGGCCACGCTGGTCGTGCTGGCCGTCGCCTATGCCATTGTCGGGCACCTCATCAAAGACCTCGCCCACGACCTAGCCGGTGAGCTGCCCCCACCGAAATCCGGCCTGGCAGGTGCCGGGCCACCCCGGGTGGGTGGTTGGGGAATCCAAGGGCTTCTCCTAGCCGGGGAGGGGACAGAGAAGGGTGGAATGGCCTCACCAGCTCCCTTGCCGCAGACTGGGCGTTTGGCCCGAAGCCAGACCAGGAGGATGCCCCCCGGGAGCTGCGCCCCAGCCTGACCGGCGAGGACCTGGAGGGGCTGGACCTGCAGCTGGCCCTGGCCTGGCAGGGCGAGGAGGACGCCGTCAGGGGTGGCGAGGGGGCCCCCTCCGAACCCCCGCCTCCCCCAGAGCCCCGCCGTCCCTCCGTTGCCTTCAAGGATGCCCCGTCCCAAAGCTCCTTCTGGAAGCTGATGTGAACTAAAACCTGGACCCGGATTCTGGACGCTTTGGCGGTTATGTGGACAGAACATGCCCTTTCTGCCAGCCCTGAGCTGCCCGGTCGCAGCGGATGGCGTTCTCCTTCCCAGCCGGCAGGTTCCGGGGGTTGGATGCTGATGACTTTCCCACTCTTCAGAGACTGCCCTGCTCAGCCTCAGCCAAGCTGTCAGCAAACTGAACTAGAAACACCAGGATGATTTAAAACATTGTAATATTATCGGCCAGCCTTACCTAGTGCTTAGCGTGCACCTGCTGCTGTGTGGGGCAGGCTTTCCCTATGCATCATCTCATTTAATCCTCCAAGGTAGGACTGATTGCCCCCATTTAACAGATGGGGAAACTGAGGCACACAGCAGTGAACTGGCTTCGCCTAGGTCTTAGAACACAGAGAGCTTTTCTCAGTAAAAGCCCAGGCAACTACTGACTTTGGAGGGCAGGATCTCCGAGGTGGGTCCCACCCCATCTCCTCTGCTGGGCTCCCTTCCCTCCAAATCTTCTCCAGCCCCAACCTGGGCTGCTGGGTCTGCTTGTCTCTGGGGCGTGGTCCTGACTTCCTAACCAGATCGGGAGCTCCCAGACAGCACTGAGGCCTCCTTCCCTTCCAAGCCTTGCAGAAGATGGGGTACACAGTAGGAGTTTAATAGGTGCCTGCCTGGCTGGCTCAAGCAGACCTGTGGCCGTCCTGGGGCTGGGATGTGTAAGCTCCGTCCTGCTGAGTGGACTGTCTGCTCAGCAGTCATCCGCAGACCTCTGGAAGACAGGAAGTGCCAGGGACGAGGCAGGTGCTCCACAAACACCCGTGCGATGACACTCGGCCTTGCTGCCACTCGCCTGGGCCGTGGCTGCTCCCGTGTCAGCTGGGGCGGGGTCCCCCTTCGCCTGGGCAGGGCCCGCTATCTAATCAGCCAAGGGACCAAGGTTGAGGACAGGACAGCCTGGACCCTGAGTCATCAGTCATCAGCTGCGGGGCACCCCCACGTGAGAGCGGCCCGGTTTGCAGGTGGACCACGGGCATGTGGTTTCTGCACGCCTTTCCTGTCCCCGTGTGCTCCCGTGGCTGCTTGTGGGTCCCCAGAGGCCAAGAGCCTGGGCGAGGCAGGATAAGCTGGGGCTGAGGTGGACCTGGCTTCAAATCCCAGGTCAGACCTGCTGCGTGACCTTACCTCTCCTGGGCCGTGCACGAGACCGGCCACATTTCACGGGGTGTTAAGGAAGCAGCGTATGAGGCTGCCGAGTACGGAGCCTCGTGTGTACTCCGTGAGCGAAAAAGTTGGCTCTCAAATTTCTTTTGTTTTTAGTGACAGGGTCTTGCTCTGTCGCCCAGGCTGGAGCGCGGTGGTGTGATCGTGGCCCGCTGCAGCCTCACACTCCTGGCCTCAAGGGATCCTCTCACCGTGGCTGGGACTACAGGTGCAGGCCACCATGCCCAGCTAAGTTACTTACTTATTTATATGTTTCTATTTTTTTGAGATGGACTCTCGCTCTGTGGCCCAGGCTGGAGTGTAGTGGCGAGATCTCAGCTCATTGCAGCCCCCGCCTCCTGGGTTCAAGCGATTCCGTGTCTCAGCCTCCCGAGTAGCTGGGACTACAGATGCACGCCACCACACCTGGCTAATTTTTGTATTTTTAGTAGAGACAGGATTTCACCATCTTGGCCAGGCTGGTCTTGAACTCCTGACCTTGTGATCTGCCTGCCTTGGCCTCCCAAAGTGCTGGGATTATAGGCGTGAGCCACCTCGTCCGGCCTATTTTATTTTTCTGAGACTGAGCCTTGCTTTGTTGCCCAGGCTGGAGTGCAGTGGTGTGATCTCGGCTCACTGCAACCTCTGCCTCGGTTCAAGCAATTCTCCTGCCTCAGCCTCCCAGTTTTTTATTTTTTATTTTAGAGATGGCGGGGAGACCGGTCTAGAACTCCTGGTCTCAGGTGATTCTCCCGCCTTGGCCTCTCAGAGGGCTGGGATGACAGAAGGGCACCTCACTGGGCCTTGGTGACTCTTTTTATTTCTATTTTTAAAATTTCTTTTGAGACAGGGTGTCCCTCTGTCACCAAGGCTGGAGTGCAGTGGTGTGACCACAGCTGGTTGCAGCCTCAAACCCCTGAGCTCAAGGGATCCTCCCACCTCAACACCCCCTAGTAGGTGGGACTGCAGGTGCCTGCCAAGCCTGGCTAATTTTTGTATCTTTGTAGCAATAGGGCTTCACTAATGTGCTGCAGCTGGTCTGGAACTCCTGGGTTCAAGGATCCTCCTGCTTTGGCCTCTCAATGTGCTGGGATTACAGGCGTGAGGCACCACATCTGGCCCACCCTTCTTTTGTTTGAGACAGAGTTTTGTTCTGTCACTCAGGGCTGGAGTGCAGCCGCCCGAGTAGCTGGGACTACAGGCACGCGCCACCATGCACAGTTAATTTTTTGTATTGTTAGTAGAAACGGGGCTTCACCATGTTGGCCAGGATGGTCTCGATCTCTTGACCTCGTGATCTGCCCGCCTCGGCCTCCCAAAGTGCTGGGATTTCAGGCGTGAGCCCCCGCGGCCGGCGCACCCTTCTTCTTTTTTTTTTTTTTTTTTTTTTTTTTTGAGACGGAGTTTCACTCTTGTTACCCAGGCTGGAGTGCAATGGCGCGATCTCGGCTCACCGCAACCTCCGCCTCCTGGGTTCAGGCAATTCTCCTGCCTCAGCCTCCTGAGTAGCTGGGATTACAGGCACGCGCCACCATGCCCAGCTAATTTTTTGTAGTTTTAGTAGAGACGGGGTTTCACCTTGTTGACCAGGATGGCCTCGATCTCTTGACCTCGTGATCCGCCCGCCTCGGCCTCCCACAGTGCTGGGATTACAGGCTTGAGCCCCCGCGCCCGGCCTCCCCAACCCTTCTTAACATATTCCATTTGTATTTGTGAGTTTCCCCTGTGCACACAGTGGCAGGGGGCCTGGGCCGGGCCGGGATGTGGGAGCCATCTCAGCTCAGCCCCTGCAGCAGGGATCGCGAGGGGGTGGCTCTGAGGCTGACGGTCCCCAGGGCAGGGTGCAGGGAGGAGGGACTCCCCCAGTTAATTGTTACACAGGTCCAGAGTCTGGCCTCCCGGAGGGGGAGCGATGGGGCAGGAGCTGGCAGGGGAGGGCAGGATGCCCAACCAGGTGTTGCCAGGGGCGGGCCCTGCTCCCGGGTCTCTGGCATCCCCCGCCCCGGACCGCCCGCGCCTTATCTCGGGGCGGCAGGGCCTCACCCACACCAAACCTGTGGAGGTCGACCCGGGACGCCGCTGGCTGGCTGATGGCTCGCTCGACCGTCATGGAGATCCTGGGGTCCCTTCTGGTGCTGGAGTTTCTGCTCCTCTCCCCGGCAGAGGCCCAGCAGAGTAGGTGCAGGGGGGCGGGAGGGGGCGTCGTGGGGTGGGGGAGTTGGTCAGGGGGTCACCATCGCCCAACTTTCCACGGCGAGAAAGAGGAGAGGGGGCAGGAAGAAGAGGCAGGGTGGGTGGGAGGCCCTCCTCAGCGCCTTGCAGTCCGCCGGGCTCTGCCCGCCTCTGTAAGGGCCCGAGCCCTTCTCCTCTGATCACACCAGGCTGAGACCCCTTGAGCTGGCCGGCTCTGAGTTCCGGCCTCTCACTAGTCCCTCCCCATCCGAGCCCACTCTTCCTTTGTAAATCCCGCCTCCTCACTCCTCCTCCTTTATAAACCCCACCCGAGTCCCTCCTCTGCTGTAAACCCCTCCCCTCTGACCTCCTTCTTCTTTACCATCCCCCTCCGTTATAAGTCCCTTCCCCCGGGACCCTCCCCCTCATAAGCCCCTCCCCTCTAAGCACCTCCTTTTTATAAGCCCCCCCAGGCCCCCCTTTTTATAAGCCTCTCCCCTCTGAGCCCCTCCTTTTTATAAGCCCCTCCCCCTCTTAGACCACCTCTCTCTTTATAAGCCCCTCCCCACTGCGCTCCTCTTTTTTTTTTTTTCCTTTGAGAAAAAGGAAAAAACAGTTTGCTGTTTCCCCAGGCGCCAGGCTGGAGTGCAGTGGCGCGATCTCGGCCCACTGCAACCTTTGCCTCCCGGCTTCCAGCAATTCTCCTGCCTCAGTCTCCCAAGTAGCTGGGACTACAGGCGCATGCCACCACGCCCATCTAATTTTTGTATTTCTAGTAGAGACGGGGGCTTCACCATGTTGGCCAGGATGGTCTCGATCTCTTGACCTCGTGATCCACCCGCTTCGGTCTCCCAAAGTGCTGGGATGACAGGCGTGAGCCACTAAGACCGGCCAGCTCCTTCTTTTTATAATCCCCGCTCCCTGAGCCTCCGCCTCCTTTATAAGCCCCTCCCCCTCTGAGCTCCCCTAGTTCACAAGCCCTTCCCTATCTGAGCCCCCTCCTCTTTTGTAAGCCCCTCTTTCTTTCTTTCTTTCTTTTTTTTTCTTGAGACGGAGTTTCGCTCTTGTCACCCAGGCTGGAGTGCAGTGGCGCGATCTCGGCTCACCGCAACCTCCATCTCCCGGGTTCAAGCAATTTTCCTGCCTCAGCCTCCGAGTAGCTGGGACTACAGGCGTGCGCCACCATGACCAGCTAATTTTTGTATTTTTTAGTAGAGACGTGGTTTTTTTTTTTTTGAGACGGAGTTTCACTCATGTTACCCAGGCTGGAGTACAATGGCGCGATCTCGGCTCACCGCAACCTCCGCCTCCTGGGTTCAGGCAATTCTCCTGCCTCAGCCTCCTGAGTCGCTGGGATTATAGGCACGCGCCACCATGCCCAGCTAATTTTTTGTATTTTTAGTAGAGACGGGGTTTCACCATGTTGACCAGGATGGTCTCGATCTCTTGACCTCGTGATCCACCTGCCTCGGCCTCCCAAAGTGCTGGGATTACAGGTGTGAGCCACCGCGCCCGGCCAAGCCCCTCTTTCTCATTCATCCTCCTCTATAAACTCCTCCCTGAGCCCCTCCCATGAGTCCTAGTGTTGTAAACCCCATCCCCGGAGACTCTTCTTCACAAGCCCCTCCCCATCTGATGGCCCCGCCTCCATAAGCCCCTCCTTCTCTGAGCTCCTCCTCCTTTATAAGCCCCGCCCCTGAGCCCCTCCTTTGTCATAAGCCCGTCTCACTGTGCCTTTCTGCGTTATAAGCCCCTTCTGAGCCCCTTCTCATTTGCAAACTCCGCCCCCTCAGAACCCACCTTCATTTATAAGCCCCTCCCCTCTCTGGGTCCTCAGCCTCCCTCCCACTCTGGTAAGGTACCCTCTCCCCTCCCTAAACCCCCCACCCCGCTAAGGCATCCCGATCTCTGAAGCTCCATTCCTTTCCAAGATCCCCTCTGTCGGAGCACCCCAGTGCCCTCTCTCCTTGCTAGGGTGGTGGGGGGATGGGGGGTCCTCTGCCCTGTCCTTCCTCTGAGTCGAACCTCCCTGACCTCCTGCAGCCACGGAGCGTCGCCTGAAGCCGTGGCTCGTGGGCCTGGCCGCGGTGGTCGGCTTCCTGTTCATCGTCTATGTGGTCCTGTTGGCCAACCGCGTCTGGTGCTCCAAAGTCAGGTGGGCGCCAGCCCCGACCCCGCTGCCCCCACGGCCCTGCCCAAAGCGCTGACCCCGTCCCCAGCTTCCTAACTGTCTCTGGTCCCCGCATCACCAGCCTAGATGTCCCAATGTCTCCCATTTCCCTGCTGCTCCTCGGAACCCCTACTCTCAGAGCCCAGACGCCCGGCCTGCACCTGCCCCTCTCCCCCCCGAAAACCAGCCCGGCAGCCCACCCCTTCTTGCATTCTGGGGTTCACGAGCCCCGGCTGGGAGGTTGTGACAGAGGCTGAGGCTGTCACACCACCTCCTTCCCTTTACCCCCTCCCACCCTTTTCTTTATCTCTGCAGGGCTGAGGATGAGGAGGAGGTCACATTCAGAACAGAGTCCAACATATACCAGGACCTGAGGTACTATGCATGAGGGTGTCAGGGGTCTCTGTGAGCCCCTCCTCCGGGCGGGGGAACAGGTGTGCACAGAAGACCTGACTCTCCCCACTCCCTCAAACACCTTCCTGCCCCGGGGCCTCCAACGGTCCTGTACCTTCTGGTGGCTCCTCTCCTCCTCCCCTTGTCCCCGCTCAGGGGTTTCTGGCCTGGCCACCAGCCTTCCTGACACCATCCTCTGGCCCCACGTCTGATTCATGCTTCTCACCAGCAGAACCGCCTCAGTCGCTCACTAACTTCGAGACATTACGTGGGGCTTTCCAGTTGTGTAGGCAACTTCGCTTTGGTCCTGCCTGTGTCCTCATACCCAGCACGGGGCCTGGAACACAGGGGGTGCCTAAAAAACGCCTGTTGAAGAAGAGTGTGGTATAGGGTTGTGTAGGCATCTGTACAACGCCCAGGTGTGGGCGGCCCACCTCGACTCAGTCTCCTACGACTTCCGACTACCTCCTAACACAAGGGTTCCAACAGAGGGCTCAGGGATGCAGACGCCCATCACTTGTCCACCCACCCACCATCCATCCACCCGTCACCCCCACTCATCCACCCATTCACCCGCCTCCATCACTCACCATCCATCACCCATCACCCACTCATCCATCCACTCACCCATCCACCCATTCACCCACCTACATTACTCACCATCCATCACCCATCACCCACTCATCCACCCACTCACCCATTCACCCATCCATCCATCAACCACCATCCATCCACTCATCACTCACTCATCCACCCACTCACCCACTCACCCATTCACATCCATCCATCCCTCACCATCCATCACCCACCATCCATCCACCCATCACCCACTCATCCATCCACTCACTCATTCACCCACCCATGCATTTACCAACCCATCCACCCACTGACCTATCCATCCATCACTCATACATCCATCATTCAGCCACCATCCATCACCCATCCACTCACCCACTCATCTGCTCACACACCCATCCACCTACCCACCCATCTATCCATCACCCATCCATTCACCATCCATCCATCACCCATCTATTCACTCACTCATCCACCCACACACCCATCCATCCACTGACCCATTTATCCCTCCATTCATCCCTCCATCCATCCATCCATCCATCCACCCACCCACCCATCCACCCATCCATCATGGGCTGGGGGCTCTGTCTTGGGCAAAGGCTTGGGGACAGGAGTAGGAGAGTGGGAGCTGGGAGGTGACCAGCCTGGCTGGGAGATTCTCAGCCCAGTTCAAGATGTGCCTGAGGGGAGGACCTGAGTGGTGGCTTTGTCTAAGATCTGGCTCAGCCCCAGTAAAATGTGATTCCTACTCCCAGGATGTGTACGGAGGATCTGGCTCCCACCTGTCTAGCTGTACCTGTAGCTTCCTTTCTGCCTTGTTCATTCCTCCATCCACCCACCCAACTGTCTGCCTATACATTCATCTATTGGTCTGCCTGTGCAGTCCTCGCCCTCCAACCACCCATCCATCAGTCCACCTACCCATTAGCCCATTGATCCATCCACCCACCTACAGTCTCAATTATCCTCCATCTACCTATCCACTGATATGTCGTTCTCTTCTTCCTCCAATTCATCCACTCATCTACCTATTAATCTGTCCCTCCCTCTATGCAACCATCAGTTCTCTTTATCTACTCATCCATCCATCCACCTATACATTAGTTCATTGATCTACACATCCATCTATATTCCCATTCTCATCCTCCATCCACCCATCCACTGATCCATCATTCTCTCCTTCCTGCAATGTATCCATTTATCTTCCAATTCATTTATTCAACCTCCATTCACATAACTACTCTCTATTCACCCATCCACCCACCCACCCATTCATTCATCTACTCATTCATCATCCATCCATCCATCCATCCTTCCTTCCAACCACTTACCCATTTATCCATTCACCCATTCATCTCTACCCCCATCCTTCCCATCCACCCATCCATAATCCATCCATTCACCCGCTATCCACCCACCCATCCACTCATCTACCCTTCTATCCCCCAACTTCTTTACCCCCCTCCCCATGTATCCATCCATCCATCAAGCAATTTAGTCTTTTTTTTTTGAGATGGAGTCTTGCTCTGTCACCCAGGCTGGAGTGCAGTGGCGTGATCTCAGCTCACTGTAACCTCCACCTCCCGGGTTCTTGCAATTCTCCTGCCTCAGCCTCCCGAGTAGCTGGGACTACAGGCGCCCACCACCACTCCCGGCTAATTGTTTTTGTATTTTAGTAGAGACGGGGTTTCACTGTGTTGCCCAGGCTAGTCTCAAACTCCTGAGCTCAGGCAATCTGCCCGCCTCAGCATCCCAAAGTGCTGGGATGACAGGCGTGAGCCATCGTGCCTGGCCCGCAATTGAGTCTTAGTTGCGATGATGATAGGCAGCATGAACCTCCATATCATCTGCCCAGCCACAGCCCCCAGCCTGAGAAGCAGCCTCCTTCCCCAGGGGTAAACTGAGTCCCAAGAGGCAACAGGGGCCCTTTGGCTTCTCTCCATCCATCTAACCCTCCATGGAGCAACTGAGTCTTAGTTGCTGTCTTTGTGAAATGGAAATCGTGAGGCTGCGTCGTCTGGGTTATTTTGAAGATTCACTGAGATACGCTTGTAAAACACATCACATGGGCTGGCTCAAATGAATAGTCATTAAATAGGAATGATTCTGTTTCTTATTATGGTTTGGGGCCTTTGTATCCCTACAGTGAAGACAAGAGTGAGAAGAAGGATGCCAAGGAGAAAGAAGAGAAGAAGAAGAAGGAGAAAAAGGCAGCCAAGGAAGGAGAGAGCAACTTGGGGCTGGAGCTGGAGGAAAAAGAGCCCCAAGACCACGAGAGAGCAAAGAACACAGCCATGTAGATTCCTGGCTGCTTCTTCCAGGCAGTCCCCCAGAGATGCCTCTTCTGCCCCCTGCAAGCAACGCCCTGGCGTTGAAGCCAGTGAAAGGACTCCATCTGGGATTCAGAATGCAGTGTTCTCAAGTGAAGGAGGCTTGGATCCCACCCTACCTCCTTCCATGGGGGCTCTCCGGGCATCACGTGGTTTTCATGCACCCCTCTTCCTGAGCTTAGTCCCTGCCTGGTGATTCTTCCGATGCTTGGAGAACATCCCTGGTTGAGGAGACACCTGCAATCCTCCGCAATCTCATGGCTCCACCTGCTTCTACCCACTGCCTGATTTCTCTTCTCTCTGCCTGATGTCTGCTGGCCAGAACTTCCCCTCTCCCATGCAGCCGCTGTCCGTCAAGGGCTGCCTCCTGATGGCCTGGATTAAAGAATTCCTAAGAGCCCTTTGGAAGGGCTCCTGTCATCTCTTGGGACTCAGTTTACCTCTGGGGAAGGAGGCTGCTTTTGGGGCTGGAGGTGATGGCTGGGCGGATGATATGGGTGCTCAGGCTGCGCAGGTGCCCAGATGCCCTGGGCAGATTAAACACTCCCCCGCCAATCTGGTTTCTGCTGTCCTGAGCCCTGGACTTTGTGCCCTGAGCGCCGTCTCCAGGGAAATCTTTGCTCCTTCCCCCACCCCCAATCGTGTTCTCGGGCACGTGGCTTTGTTCCTGGGAACTGGACCCTGGAGGGTGGGGGTGTCCCAGGGCTCTGCAATATCTTGGAAAGCGACTAGCACTTCCTTTCCCAGTTTCTGTTCTCCCTCCAGGCCCTGGACCTTGCCCTCAACAATGACCATTTCTCTTTTTTTTTGAGACGGAGTCTCCCTCTGTTGCCCGCGTTGGAGTGTAATGGTGTGATCTCCGCTCACTGTAACCTCCACCTTCTGGGTTCACGCGATTCTCCTGCCTCAGCCGGGCCACAATTACCATTTCTTTCTTTTTTATTATTTTCTCTTTCTATTGTATTTTACTGTTTTTTTTTAAAGAAACGGGGTTTCACTGTGTTAGCCAGGATGGTCTCAATCGCCTGACCTCGTGATCCGCCCGCTTTGTCCTCCCAAAGTGCTGGGTTTAAAGGCATGAGCCACTGCACCCGGCTGCGTTTGGAATTTTTTTGCGGGGGTATTTTGGGTTGTCACAAGCCTGCCCCCCTTTTAGGATGGGGAGCCAGGGGTGACCAACCCAACAGCCTGTCGTGCTGGGGCGGCCCCCAACTCCTAGCCAGGAATCGCATCACCCGGGGGGGCAAGGATTGGACATGACGGAGGCTTTCCTTGAGATCCAGGGGCAGGCTGAGTCTCCACCCCGGCCCACTCCAGCTGAGACCCCCTGAACTGGGCTCAACCCCCGCTCTACAGGAAACCTCCTCCGAGAAAGGAGCTGGGAGGGGGGAGGTGCGTGGGGTCCCCAGTCTGCCCACAAGGGGGCGCCAAAACCTCGGTGCTGAGGGCAGCAGGGGCCACCCAAGTTGGGAGTGGGACTTGGGAAGGGGCCTCGGACCCCCTATCCTCGATGTCCTGAGTGCCTGTCACTGGGGAGTAGCGTGGGGCCGTGTATCTGTGTGTTGGCAAGGACGCACTGTGCCTGCTGCCCTGTCAATGCACCTTACCTCGCTTTTTGTGCCTCAGTTTCCCCATTTGCAAAAAAGGATCGTCCCTGCCTTGCGGTCTTGTGGGTAGGATGGAAGGAGCCCATGGGGCAAAGAGAGTTTTCCTGGCCCATCCTGGGGTATCTTGGGGTTTTGGATGGGGGACAGGACGGAGGGCGCCAGCTCAGCCCTCCAAGAAATGGCCTCTCACGCTTTTTGTTTTTTGAGCCAGGGTCTTGCTGTCACCCAGGTTGGAGTGCAGTGGCTCGATCTTGGCTCACTGCAGCCTCTACCAACCAGGCTCAAGCGATCACCTCCACCTCCCAAGTAGCTGGGATTACAGCAATGCACTACCATGCCTGGCTTTTTTTTTTTTTTTTTTGGAGATAGGGTCTTGCTCCATTGCCCAGGCTGGAGGGCAGTGGTGCAGTCTCGGCTCACTGCAACCTCCACCTCCTGGGTTCAAGCAATTCTCCTGCTTCAGCCTCCCGAGTAGGTGGGATTACAGGCGCCCGCCACCACACCTAGCTAATTTTTTTATTTTTAGTAGAGACAGGGTTTCGCCATGTTGGCCAGGCTGGTCTCAAACTCCTGACCTCAGGCAATCCACCCACCTCGGCCGCCGAAAGTGCTGGGATTACGGGCGTGAGCCACTGAGCCTAGCCTAATTTTTGTATTTTTAGTGGAGACATGTTTCACCATGTTACCCAGGCTGGTCTCCAACTCCCGACCTCAAGTGATCCACCTGCCTCGGCCTCCCAAAATGCTGAGATAGCAGGCATGAGCCAGCACACCTGTCCCCTCTCACACTTTTTTTTTTTGGCTGTCACCCAGGCTGGAGTGCAGTGGCATGATCCTTGCTCATGGCAACCTCCGTCTCTTGGCCTCAAGATTACAGGCACATGCCACGATGCCCGGCTTACGTTTAGATTTTTAGTAGAGATGGGGTTTTGCCAAGTTGGCCAGGCTGGTCCTGCCTTGGCCTCCCAAACTGCTGAGATTACAGGTGTGAGCCGCCGCACCTGGCCACTTCTATTCACTGTTTACCGACCTGGAGGAAGCTGGAGGGTCCAGGAGGGGAGCTGATTTTGAGTGTTTAGTTCACTGCTGGGTCCCAGTGCTTGGTACTCAGGAGATGTTCAGGCAGTCTTTGCTCAATGACTGGGAGTTTGCCAGATGGCAAGAGAAGGCATTTTGTGCATTTATGGAGCACCGGCTGTGTGCCAGGCTTGGATTACTGCAAGGTGAAAGGAAGAGGGCTGAATCTCCTGAGTCTGGCTTGGAGCGGGTGCTCCACAGATGCCCCATGGAATTCACTAATAGCTCTGAGACTGCTGGGGGAGGAGGGGACCAGGCTGGAGAAAGCTGGGAAGGCTTCCTGGAGGAAGAGGACACCAGTGTTAAAGGTCTGCACAGACAGGGAGGCAGCAATGAGCAAAGGACCAGGGGTGTGAAAGGGCCCCTCTGACAAAGGGGAGATTACAGCCACCAGGGACATTTCAGAGACAGGTCTGGCTTCAGAAGCTCATTCAAAACCACCATCTAAAGTGGGTGTCCTCCCACCGCCGGGCACTGTGAACGTGGGCGCTGGATCGCTCCCCGGGGTGGGACCATCCTGGGCACTGCAGGGTGCCGAGTGGTGTCCCTGGCCTCCACCCGCTCCATGCCAGGAGGTCCACCTGTTGTGACAACCGCGGATGTCCCAGACATCACCCAGTGTCCTCTATGGGGCACGATCGGCCTTGCGTGAGACTCCCTGCATTAGGGGATTTTTCTTTTTGAGATGGAGTCTCGCTCTGTTGCCCAGGCTGGAGTGCAGTGGCGTGACCTTGGCTCACTGCAACCTCCGCCTCCCGGGTTCAAGCGATTCCCCTGCCTCAGTCTCCTGAGTAGCTGGGATTACAGGTGCGTGCCACCATGCCCAGCTAATTTTTTTGTTTTTTTTTGTAGAGATGGGGTTTCACCATGTTGGCCAAGATGGTCTCGATCTCCTGACCTCGTGATCCACCCGCCTCGGCCTCCCAAAGTGTTGGGATTACAGGCGTGAGCCACTGCGCCCGGCCAACCTGTAAATTTTTTAATGTGGATAACTACAAAATTTAAATCACATATGGCTCGCGTTCTATTTATATTATAGTTCCATCTAGAACTTTCTGATGACACTATAATTGGATACTCTGCCCAGGTACTCTAGAGCACTAGACAACCACTTCCTCCATGGTTCCAGAATTCTCCAGTCTCAGTAGAACCAGATGGCTCTATTCACCAATTCTGAGCATTCTCATCTGCCTGGATTCCTTTAACCTAGAAACACAGACAAAACGCCAAGCCCTGGAACTCCCTAGGTATCACGGCTCTGCTCAAGATTCTAGAACCTTCTTAGAGCTATAGGTTCACACTGGTTCTCCTCTCCACAACCACAGACGAACTTTTTTTTTTTTGAGACACGATCTCACTGTGTCACCCAGGCTGGAGTGCAGTGGCACTATCTTGGCTCATTGCGGCCTCAAGTGATCCTCCCGCCTCAGCCTCCCAAGTAGCTGGAATTACAGACCCATGCCACACACCTGGCTAATTTTTGCGATCTCCTGAGGTCAGGAGTTCGAGACCAGCCTGGCCAACATGGTGAAACTCCGTCTCTACTAAAAATACAAAAATGAGCCGGGCGTGCTGGTGGGCACATGTAATCCCAGCTATGCAGGAGGCTGAGGCAGGAGCATCGCTTGAACCTGGGAGGTGGAGGCTGCAGTGAGCTGAGATCACGCCTCTGGCCTCCAGCCTGGGTGACAGGGTGAAACTCCAGCTCAAAATAAAAAAATAAAAATAATACTGCCCCCAGGGGCCATTTGATCTGAAGCTTTCAGAATCCCAGCCTCCCTATCCATGGGGTTCAGGGTCCCCCCGGCTCTCTGCGGCCCCCGCCCCTGCAGCCTCTGCCCCTCACTCATCCAAAGGACATAGAGCAACCCACACAGCACACGGAAAAGAGGACCTGCAACAGCCGGAAAGAGTCGAAGCATAGCTTGTTTAATTTTTATACATTTTTTTCTTTCTTTTTTTTTTTAATCTTTTATTGAATCTTTTATGGAATCCCCCTTTTTTCTTTTTTTTTTTTTTGCATAGGGAACAAACAAAGTAATGACAGCCAGTCACTTTCTGTAAATGGTACTTGGGTAGGCGCTCCTGCGAAAACCAAAATGACTGCGTAATATACAAGGTTACGATCGGAGTATGATGTGAGGGGCGGGGCGGGGCGGGGCGGGGGGGAGGGCTGGCGGGTCGGCCCACGTGTCCCCTGGTCCCCCTCCTGTCCTCGCTGTCCGGAGGAGCAGGAGCAGGAGGAGGGGGAGGGCGGGGGACCCAGCCGGAACCTTCTCTGGGTTGGGTTCATGAGCATTTTTGTGGGTGTGTACGTGTGTTATCCGGTGTGCAGTAAGCAGGAAGCTAGAAGGAGAGTAAACTATCCTGGTAATATCAGTAATACAAAACGGAAACAAACAAAAATCTCAAAGGGAAGAGGGAAGGAAAAGCAACGCCACCCAAACAGCAAGGGGGAAGGAAAAAAAAATTACCCAGAGAGGAAAATGTTCTCTCTCTCCCTCCTCCCTGCTGCCCCCGACCCCCCACTGTATCGCCTGTCCCATCCTGTCCCCCCAGAGCCTTTGCTTCTTTCCCTGTGTGAGGGTGCTCGGGGCTGGGTGGGCAGGAAGCTGGGGGCACAGGCTGGGACCCCTGGACTTGAGGGGACTTTGGTTTTGGGGGGGCCTGGCTGGGACCCAAGATGAGAGGATGGGGTGTGGATGCAGTTGAGGGGCTGGGGCAGCCACTGTCCCCTTTTTGGAGGGTTCTCTTCCAGCCAGGAGATGTGTGTGGAAGGCTGGTGGGGTGGTGGCTTGGGGTTGCATGACTTCCTTCCTCTCTGGAGCCTATTCCTGTGGGACCCCCTTCCTCCTTCCTGCCTCAGGTATGAGCAAGGCCTTGGGGAGGGGCTGCCAGGGAAAGGGGGGCAGGAGAATCTCAAAGCCACACCAGTGGACGTGTGAGGCACTGCTTGGGAAAAGTCTGTTTTGGTATCACTGACAACAGGTCCTGCTGGTATTGCTTTGGGTCCACCTCCTCACCTTGCCCTGGGGTGGGGGGAGCCGAGGGTGGTGGGCTGATCCCAGACACCGAGCCACTGAGCGATGGATGGGCAGTGGTGTAGGTCTGGAGGTGAGACCCTCAGGAAGTGTCCAATGGGGCAGAAACGGGGAAAGACGGGAGGATGTTGGAGGAAGCTGGATTGAGAGACGCATGTCCCAGCGCCCTCCAAAAAGCAGGCAAAGTCTGGGGTCTCAGAGAGAGAATCCAGGCCAAGATAAAAGGTAGCCACTGTATATTCTGTATTATGACAAATTCCAAAATTATGTGTATATATATATGTATAGTATAGTATAGCCCTACACTGGAGGTCCGAGTACCATGGGGGAGGCCAGGGTGGGAGGGGGCCTGCTTGCTGTCTCTTCTGGAGGGCTGAGCAGTTGCTCCTGGCTCCAAGACCTGTCTTGTGAGGGACAATGGGGTGCAGCCAAGTCTGTCCGTGCCTGGGATGCTGCTGTCACTGGGGACAGACAGAAGGTCCTGGGGCAGGGAGGCTGAATTGTCTGCTGCCTTGGGAGCTGCGGGGGGGCCAGGTCTGGCTTCTAAGCAGCTCTCCCAACCGAGTTCCCTTTGGCGTTCCTTTGGGATCTGATTGTCTAGCCCAGGGTGGAGTTCTGGGGTCAGAACCCGGGCTCCAGACCTGGAGGTGAAGGACTCCAGATCCCCCCTCCCCAGCCAAATAGGGCTGGGTCTTCCTACTCCTCCGCGCCCCATCTCCACCCGGGTGGCTGTCAAGTGCCTCCCCCCAGAGAAAGTAATGGAGACGATTTGCATATATTTGGGAGGCGTGCCTATTCTTTCCCACAGCATGGGCAGACCAGGGGGCTTGGCATGAGTGTGGTGCCCATGGGAGGGGTGGGTGATGGGGGCTTCGGGAGGGGGTGGGACAAGGTTCGAGATGTCAGTTTCATACAGGTAAAAAAAAAAAAACACCAAAACCCACACCTTGCCCTCTACCCAGGGATGATGGCATCCCTTCTGTGAACCCAGACTGCACAGGTGGGCATGGAATCCTGGTTCCTGGAGTTTTTGTCTGTCTGCAGCAAGGTGCCCAGGAATTGTGCCCTATGGCGATCCTGTAGCTCTTCCAAGAAACGGGGGAAAAAAAACTAAACCATCCACAACGTGCTGCCTGGCATGGGTTTGCCTGCTGTGCTCAGCCAAGGTGCTGAATGAGCCCAGGATGCAGGCCTGGGGTGAGGAGGGTGGCGCCCGGCCTTCCTTCTGCAGGGGCTCTGGGCCCCGGGTGTGGGCTGTGCAGGGACATGATGGTCCCGGCCGCGATGGCGCCGCCCACTCCCTTTGCTGCTGGTTGTTCCCAGTTCCCTGGCAAGACACATTTGCTCAGGAGGGGGAAGAAAAAAGCTAGACATCAGCAACATGGATGGTGTGCACAGCCAGCCCGGACTCTCTGGCCAAGGGACAGTTCTTAAGGGTAATGTCATGGCCACCTGTGAGGGTCTGGGCTCTCCCTCTGTGTCGCCTGGGGAGACTGCTGAGGTGTCTTTTTGGAAGAAAACATGGGATGAGTGTATGATGGTGGCAGTGGAGACCACCTGGCATCCTGGCGGCGGGCAACGATGAATGAATGGGACCATCTGCGTGGGTCCCTGTGTGAGAGGCCTGGAGGGCCCGGGAGGGGCTGGGGGTGTCGAGGACTGCAGGAACAGCCTAAGGTTGGGGCACCCCACCCCGGGTCCTCCCTGCCTGGCTGCCCCGCTAACCATCTGGCTATCGTCTTAGCTTTGGTCAAGAAAAAAGCAAAGGAAGCTGGAGTTAAAAAGAAAGAGAGAGGACAAGAGATAGAATCAAGAAGACAACAGCATTGTCAGCCACCAGACCGCGGCCCGTGACTCGGTGCCGCCTGGCCGTCCCTGTGCCCTGCCGGACCCTCGGCGGGGCCTCCGGTGGCTGAGCCGGGCCCAAGGGTGTAGACAGACAGATATTGCATATATCAGGTCTTGTTTGTTTCATGCTGGATACCCTTCCTATTCACAGCTGGAAGACGGAAGACAGGAAAGGGGACAAGGAAGAGGATGGGGAGAATGCCACCCCAGGGTAGTCTCCGGACAGGGGAAAAGCAGGTCTTTTGGCAAGAAGGGTGGGGGTGCACGGGGCAGGAGAGAGGGGGTGCCTCTGAGGTGGGAGCATTTGACCCTGAGCCGAGGGTACGCCAGCCTGCATGAAAGGTGGGGCGGGGGAGTCTGGCTGCGGGCAGGGTGGCCACCCTACGGTTGGGGGGTGGATAGCCTGCAGCGGGTCAGTGAATGGTGTCTGGGGGCCAGCCCACGGCCCAGGGACCAATCGGAGAGGAGAGCCCTTCCCTGGGGCCAGGATGAGCCCCGGAGGTCTGTCCTCTGGGCAGGGGATTCCGAAATGACCCCTCTGGGAACCCAAGAGCAGGGCTGGGGGTGGTAGAGGCTGAGCACCAGGGGGCACCCCTGAATACAGCAGGAGGGGCGACAGGACAGAGGGTGGCCGGGGGACAGGGAGACCTGGGGGCAACTGATTTTAGTGACTTTTCAGCATGGGTTTTCTTCCTTTTTTTTTAAAGATTCTCACTTCCTTATTTTTTGTTTTTATTATTATTTTTTTTTTACAAATAGAAATACATCCCTTTTCAATTGTTATTTTTTATTTCATGTCACTGTTTTGTCTTTTTTTTTTTTAACTACACGAGCAGAACATGCAGCTATGTGTGTGCGCTGATATCGTTTAAAGGTAATACTTGTTCTCGGAAGGCAAGGCACATTTTGTGGTAGAAAATTTCGTGCAAATTAGGAAACATGGAATATTTTTTAAGGTTTTTTTTTTTTTGTATCTTTTTTTTTTTCTTTAAAGAGGGAGTGGGGGGGGAAGGGGGGCGAGGGGGAGGGAGATAGAGCCAGGTATAATCTGCCATGCATGTGTGTCAGCGCGCCAGCTGACCTCAGGGGCCAGGACACAGGAGTCCTTGACTAAGCACCATGCAAAGTTAGGTAAAGAGTTGGTTCTCGATGCGCCCTGACCCCTCGGGAGCCCGGCTGGCCCCCCTCCCCCACCCCACGACCCCCACTCTGGCTGAGAAGCTTCCAGATACTCCAACAGCACGACCCTACCCCCCCGCCCACACCCGCCCTCCTGGAGAGCGGCCCACGCTTTGGTCCCCAAGGGCCATGGGGGGCGGGGGGCCAGGGCCCTGAGGACAGACGGACGGACCAAGGGATTGAGGCCAGAGGATGGAGAACCTCTCTCGGGGGTGACAGGGAAGGGTCCTGGGTCTTTCTCTTTAGGAGCCAGCACGTTCGCCAAGCCCCTGGGGCTGGTTTGGGAGGAGAGTCTGGTTTTCCGGACAGGTGGCGGGGGTGGAGCGAGGCTGGGAGCAGGTGAGACCCGGAGGCCCTGCCCTGGCTTTGGCCTGGGTGGGGGCTGTGGTGGGGGGGATTCCCCCTAGGCATGGAGGTCAGTTGGGGCTGGGCTGGGTGGGCTGGGAGGGGTCCTTGTGTTTGAGCTCGGTGGCCCTAAAACACCTAACACCCCCCCCAGGCCTCCCCTAAAGATGGCGATCCGGGGTGGAGGTGGAGGTGTGGGTGGGGCCGGGGAGCCGGGGTGGGGTGGGGGGACCTGGCGTCCCCAGCTTAGTGTTTTTGGAGCGGCTCAACGGAAAACGCTTAGCAGATGGAAGGCCCCCTACACGGCCGCCGGGGGGCCCCGAGGTGCGACGCCGAACCCCCACCCAAAGCCCTCCCCATCTCGAGCAAGGACCCATTGGCGTCGGCCTCTTCTCTCCTCTGGGGACCCAGCCGTGAGTCACATCCTCCGGCTGGGCCCCCTGCGGGGGGCGGACGATGAAAGTGCAAACTGCGTCCCCCTGGGCTGGGAGGCACCGGGGAGGGGGGGTCGCTCCAGAATGTAAGGCACTGGCAGCGGAGGCGTGGGGGGCGCGCCGGCTTCCCCAGAGCCCACCCCCGCACCCCGGCGGGGCAGGACGCTCAGGAGGTGACGCCCAGCTCTGCCCCTCGGGCCACACAAGGGCCCGTCTCTCTAGCTCTGAGGGGGACGCGGCGATGAGGGGTGACTGGAGGGGCCGGTGAGGGGCTGGAGGGGTGGGGGAGGAGGCCCGTGGCCACTCCGTGTCCCAGCTGGACAAAGGGGGGGGCGGGTGGTGGGAATCAGGCACTTAAACCACTCGCTCTCACCTCCCACCGCCAGGGGCTCATGGGGGGCTCCAGACGGGCACCCCCCAACTCGGGGAGCTCTGGGTGTCCCGGCTCCCCGTCCCGTTCCTCGAAAAGTGCATTTCTTACAGTGTGTGCAATGTGGGTCCCTCCCTTTGGGGGTGTGAGCTGGGCGAGCTGGGGTGGGGGGCCTCCGGAGCCGGGGTGGGGGTGGGATCAATTGCATAGAGACTTCTCCTCCCAAACGGGCGGGCACGAGGGCTGAGAGTCCCCAGCCAGACAGCTGTCTCTAGTCGGCCGGCGCTTTGGGAGGGCGTGTGGGGAGGCCCCACGGCAGCAGGACCCGCTGGAGGGCGGCAGGTGCCTGGGCCTAGCTTCCTCCCCTGGCCAGGGCCACGAAACGCCACGCACCCCCGGGACATCGCCACTCGCCTGCCCCACCCTGTCCACCTCCGAGGTCTCTGCTGCCCAGCCGGGGTCCGCAGCATCTCCCTTCCCCCGAGCAGCTGCGTCCTGGGGGAGGGGGCCGGTCCATGTCCGGCAGAGGTTCGGGGCCCGGGGAGAGGTGGCCTTGCTGGGTGTCACGCCTGTCGGCCCTGGGTGCAGGCTCCAGGCTGGGCTCACCTGGTCTCCTCCGGACAGAGCCAGGGCTTCGGGGGCGTGGGTGGGCGGTGGGTGTCTGTCCTTCCCGAGCAGCAGGCAGAGAGATGAGTGACTTAGGAAGACGCCCCTGTCCCGGGGCTCCCGTGGGGTGGCGGGGGCTGGCCCTCCAGTCCTGCGGCCTCAGCATCCAGAGAGCTGGAAACGTTGTCTTTACCTTTTGTCTTCTAGGTTGGGTGGGTTTTCTTCTTCTTCTTTCTTCCTTTGTATTTTTCTTTCCCTCCTGCGCGTGTGCGTCTGTGTGTTCTGTCTTTTCGGCCGGGCTGGGAGTCGGCGGGGGTGTTCTTGTTCACTCTAATTTTCCACCGAAAACGTGGGCCGGGGGCCGGCTGTGCTGCCCCCTGGGATTCCTGGGACCACGGAGAAGGGGCAAGGGAAGAAGACCTTTGCTATCCCAGATACCAGGACTGAGCAGGCCCAGTGGCGACAGAGGGTGGGGGGGGGGAGGGGGGGAGAGAGAGAGAGAGAGAGAGAGAGAGAGAGAGAGAGAGAGAGAGAAGTTGAGGGGTCAGACTCTGCCTGGACATGGTTAAGCTCTTCCCACACTCACCCCCCACCTCCTGTAACCCTGAGACCTCAGTTTCCCTACCCTAGCCTGTAACAACCTGCTGGGTGACCAAGCAAGTGACTCTGCCTCTCAGCAAGGTGGCCAGACACAGCACAGGTTGCCCAGTGACACGAGTTCTGGTTAACCCAAAATCTTTTTAGTATTAAGTCTAGCCCATGCGAGACTGGGAGGTACTTATACTAACAACAACAAAAAAAAGGGTCCGGCCGGGCGTGGTGGCTCACGCCTGTAATCCAAGCGCTTTGGAGGCCAAGGCCGGTGGACCACCTGAGGTCAGGAGTTCAAGACCGGCCTGACCAACATGGTGAAACCCCGTCTTCAATCAATCAATCAATCAATCAAAAGGAAAAAAAGGGTCGATTTATCTGGAACTGTGTTTTATATTTAATCTATTATTTCATCATGTTTTTGAGACGGAGTTTAACTCTTGTTGCCCAGGCTGGAGTGCAGCGGCGTGGTATCAGCCCACTGCAACTTCTGCCTCCTGGGTTCAAGCAATTCTCCTGCCTCGGCCTCCCAAGTACCTGGGACTACAGGCACACGCCACCATGCCCAGCCAATTTTTGTATTTTTTTTCCTTCTTTTTTTGAGACACAGTCTTGCTCTGTCGCCCAGGCTGGAGTGCCGTGGCGCGATCTCGGCTCACTGCAACCTTCGCCTTCTGGGCTCAAGAGATTCTCCTGCCTCAGCCTCCTGAGTAGCTGGGACGACAGGCGCACGCCACCACGCCCAGCTAATTTTCGTATTTTTAGTAGAGACGGGGTTTCAGCATGTTGGCCAGGATGGTCTCGATCTCCTGACCTCGTGATCCGCCTGCCTCCGCCTCCCAAAATGCTGGGATTACAGGCTTGAGCCACCATGCCTGGCCCCAATTTTTGTATTTTCAGTAGAGACGGGGTTTCACCATGTTGGCCAGGCTGGTCTCAAACTACTGACTTCAGGTGATCCGCCCAAAGTGCTGGGATTACAGGCATGAGCCACCGTGCCTGTCTTTATTTGTATTTTTAAAATTATTTATTTTATTTTTATTTATTTATTTAGTTAGTTTTTGAGACAGTCTTGCTCTGTCGCCCAGGCTGAAGTGCAGTGGTATGATCTTCGCTCTCTACAACCTCCACCTCCTGGGTTCACGTGATCCTTGCACCTCAGCCTCCCGAGCAGCTGGGATTACAGGCGCGCCCGCCCCGTACAGCTAATTTGTATTTTCTTAGTAGAGACAGGAATTCGCCATGTTGGCAGGGCTGGTCTTGAATTTCTGGCTTCAAGTGATCCGTCCACGTTGGCCTCCCAAAGTGCTGGGATTACAGGTGTGAGACACCGTGTCTGGCCAATTTATCATTTTATTTTATTTTGAGACAGGATCTTGCTCTGTTGCCCAGGCTGGAGTGCAGTGGTGCGATCGGAGTTCACTGCAGCCTAGACCTCCTGGGCTCAAGCAATCCTCCCACCTCAGCCTCCCAAGTAGCTGGGGCCACAGGTGCACACACCACACCTGGCTAGTTTTTTTTTTTTGTAGAGACAGGGTTTCGCCACATAGCCCAGGCTGGTCTTGAACTCTTGCCTCCTAAAGTGTTAGGATTACAAATGTGAGCCACCACACTGGCTGCCTTGTTTACTTTTTAAAGGATTTTTGTTGTTGAGTTTTTGAGATGGAGTCTCGCTCTTGTGGCTCAGGCTGGAGTGCAATGGCGCGATCTTGGCTCACTGCAACCTCTGCCTCCCAGGTTCAAGTGATTCTCTTGCCTCAGCCTCCCGAGTAGCTGGGATTACAGATGCCCGCCACCACACCAGGCTAATTTTGTATTTTTGGTACAGACGGGGTTTCACCGTGTTCCCCAGGCTGGTCTCAAACTCCTGACTTCAGGTGATCCACCTGCCTTGGCCTCCCAAAGTACTTGGATCACAGACCACCTCGCCCAGTCTCTTCACTTACTTCTTAAAAACATTCTCCCCTTTAATGATCCCCCCAGCACCCCTGTAAAGGAGGGAGTAGGTCTCCCTCCACTGCCCGTTTTTCGTGAAGAAAGTGAGGCCCAGAGAAGTCAAGGAACTTGCCGGAGGTTGCCAGCATGGAAGTCACAGAGTGAGCACGGGAACTCAGGAGTGTCTGGCTCCAGCTCTCGTTGCTGCTCCTGCCCAGGGCCAACCCCCTAGCCTGCCTCTCAGGAGCCCCTTGGCATCATCTGGGCACTGTCCTGGGAGTCCAGGGCCCACCCTGTCACAGGACGCCCGGACGGCCCCCCTCACCCCACAGAAGCTCACGAAGCACAGGGAGGCTGAGGATGGCTCTCAACCTCCCAGAGGTAGGAGACCGAGGCTCAGGGAGGGGAGGTCTGCATGGGGCTGGACCCAGGGTCACATGATCTGGGGACAGCTCCGGCCTCAGTCTCTGCAGAGAAGCTGCTGTATCGATCCCTGTCCTGGAAATGCAAACTCCAACCCCGATGGAGCCTCCAGCGTGGCCTGTGAGGGGAGGGCTGTGCCCCCGGGCCTGGGGAGACCCCTCCAGTCCCCCACTGAGGTTAGAGGCAGGGCTGCCCCCACCCCTGTGGCAAATCATTCAACAGAGCCCCTCCAACCAGGCCGCCGCTGGGCCAGACCATCTAACTGGCGCCACCGTGGTTCCTAGCGCCCCACCTCCAGCCAAGTTCAAGTTCATCTTGGCCATTACCTCATGTCTGGTTTCTGTTGGCAACCGACAGACTCTGGGCGTGACCCTCCCGTGGTGGACCAGCCTCCCCTGAGCCCTTCCTCCCTCCCCTCCTCTCCCCTCCCTTCCTGGCTCTGGCCCCAGCAACGGTTTCGGGGGCACCCTCAACTCCACATCCTCCCCCTCAGCCAAGGGGTGACGGGCGGGTGTGAGGTCCAGGCTCATGGCATCCTGCCGGCCTGGCTCTGGCCGCCTGTGTGGCTCCTGGCAGGTGGCTCAACACCCACCCCCATCCTTGGTTGACCCACCTGCTACGTGGGCTCCCGTGCAGAGAAATGTGGGGGGGGGGACATCACAGAGGGGAGGGGCTGGGGCGTCAGAGCCACCCAGTCTCACTGTGGGGGATTGATGGGGAAAGACATGGGGGGTTGGGCAGGCAACTAACCAGGGTGAGATCAATTAACATTGATCACAGGGAGGGATACTGACGGTGGAGGGGGGAGGAGTCCATGGACTGGAGGGTGTCGGAGCTGTAGAGGCACAGGGAAAGGGGTGCCCGCCCAGGCTTGGGGGAGGAGGGGACAGAGGGAAGCCAGGAATAGAGGAGGCAGAGGCAGAAGTGCTGACTCGCCAGAATTGGAAGTGAGAGGCCTCGGAGCTCAGGGCCCTTTGAGCAGGAGCGGGGAGCGGGCAGCGGGCAGTGGGGAGAGCGGGGTCTCCCTCTCCGGGGTCTGCAGGGAGGCGGTGGCGCCTGGCCGCAGCCCGGGTGCTTTCAGTTCAGGGACTGTGGTCCAGTCAGGGCGGCACCGATGGGGTTCTCCCCAGAGCTGCCCTCCTCCGACGCCCAGTTTGGAGACATCACCTGCCCCCGAAGCCATGCTCCCCTGAGAACTTCCTGACAATGTCACCTCCCGACAATGTCACCTCCCTTCTGTGCCCCAGAAAGCTCTGACTCCGATGCCTGGCGAATGGCCCCTCCCTCCCTCTAAACTCTTCCACGGCTCCCCACTACCCCGGAGCCAAGCCCATGCCATCTGTCTGGCCCCTGCTGCCAGAGGTCTCCATATTCCAGCTGTTTCCCACACCCCCCCACACCACTGCCTATGCACAGCCCCCTACCAGTGCCTCTCCCCACCCCATTCCGCCAGCCCTGGTCCCACCCCTTCTGGGTTCCCAGAGGAGTCCAGCGGATCAAGAGAGGGATGCTGAGAAACGTGCTGCCCTCGCCTGCCTCAGTTTCCCTCCCCTCCCAGGCTTGGGTGGGGTGGGGCTGGAGCCAGTGCAGTGTGAGAGGGGGGCCCGCCCCGGGCCCTGGCGGGAGGGCCAGGTCAGAGAGTTTGGCCCAGGCAGAGGCTGGGGAAGGGTTAAGCGGGCTGGGCCTCCTCCCTCTGCCCGCAACTTTTATTAGCTTTGGTTTCTGAACCACTTAAGGACATTCCCAGCCTCCCGCAGGGGCAGGGAGAGGTGCCGGTGGCGGTGGCGCCGGTGGGGGCGGCAGAGGTAACGCCGGGCTCCATCAGCACCCGGCAGGGGAGGGGGGCCAAATCCCAAAGCGGGGAGTCCTGAATGTCTACCTTGGGGGCTCCCCAGCTCACTGGGGGACCCTGAACAAGTCACTCCCCTCTCCGGGGCTCTGTGGGTGCAAGGCAGGGTGCTTAATATTTAGGGGGTGTGGGGAAGTCTGAACCTTTCAGTGCCCTTTCTGTCCCCCAGTGCCAAAGGCTCCTGGCGCAGGTGACCATGGCTAGAGGAAGAGACAGAGGTTCGGAGTGGGTGAAGCAGTGCTGGGCTGGAGGCCTGGCTCCTGACTCGGGATCCCCTCCACCCACAGCACACGAGAATCCTCTGAACTCAGGAGAAGAAGCCTCAAGTCTCCCGTGGCCTGCTTCCTCCTCCGGCTGGTGTTGGGGCCCAGGGGCCCAGGGCTCACCCAGGAGGAGAGGGAGGTGCCGCCTACAGGCTTTCTGGGCACCCGGCACAGGAAGGGACCGGGAATGCCACCTCCCCTCCCCCGGGGCTGGCTCAGCCAGGATGGCCCTGCAGGGTCCCAGGGAGGCCCCCTGACCCTTGCTGTGGGCTCTGCAGCAGAAAACCTCCCGCAGTGGCCAGAAGACTAGAACACGGCCCCTGGGGACCCCACACATCCACCCGCAGTTCTGCGGCTGCTGGGGAGCTGTCTGAGCCTGCGACCCTGCATCCTCCGACCCTCTCCCCAGCACAAACCTGGAAGGAGGAGAGGCTCAAAGGCCAGCCGCTTACCATAACCCGCAGACTCACACACTCCCGGCCCGCACAGGCACAGACGACAGCCCCTGACTGGGGTGGGGGCGGGGGACACCTGGGGCTACGGCTGCCCTCCCACACCCGCCTCCGCAGGAAGCTGGGATTCCCGGCCCCTCTCCGAGCCTCCTCTGTTAACTGCCTGTCTGCCTGCCTTCTGGGGGTGGTGAGACACGGCTCACGGCTCACGCTCACTCAGCTGCAGCCATCTGAACCGGGAACGGGGAACGTGAATGCCAGCCCTGCCCCATCCTGTCTGCCCTACTGATGATGCCTCTCCGCCCCCACCCCTCACACTGTCTCTGATGTGGGCTGAAGCCTGGGGTGGGGCTTGGATGCTGTCCTGGGAGGCCCCACGCCCCGCCATGGGTTGCTTCAGTTTCCCCCGGCCTTCCCGTGGTCCCCCTAGGCCTCGGCATGGAGGGGGTTGGAGGTTGGGGAGGTGTAAAGCCCTGTGTGACCCTGGGCAGATCCCTTTAGCTCTCCGGGCCTCAGTTTTCCCGTCTGTACAATGGGAAGCAGCTGGTAATGGCCCTGGTCCCATGGCTCTGCCATGACGGTCTCCAGGAAACACCCCTGGAGACTACACAGGCAGAGTCTGGGGCCACACCCCATCCTCCCAGGACCAAGGTGGAGGGAAATCTGGCCTTAGGGAGAGGCCAGGCGGAGGCTCAAGGCCCGGGTTGGGTGTGGGAGGCTGGCGCCCCTATGCCGGGGGGTGTGGCGTGGGACCCAGCAGGCCCTCTTTGCCCTGAGCCCCCCTGGGCCGGCCCCTCTGCCCTGCCCCTCCCGCCCCCCCGCAGCCGGCCTCTTGGCCCCTACCTGTGCCTGATAAATGCCCGCAGGATCCCTTGGTCCTAATCCCACAAAGGAACGGTTTGCAGGGGACGTGTCGGGCGGAGAGTAGGCTGCAGGGAGGAGAGAGACCGAGAGCCCGTTAGCGAGGGGTCGCGGCGGCCGGGCAGCCCTGGGCCCAGAGAGGGTGGCCACCGCCGGGCGCCACACAGCTGAGCCTCCGCACCCGGTGCCTGGGGCCTCGGAGCCTGCTGCCCTCCCCCGGCTGAACCGGGCCCCCTTGAAAGGCCTGAGGTCCCTGGGAGGCGGGGATCCTGACTGGAGGGACCCAGGGGTCACAGCTGAGATCGCCCAGGGGTCACAGCTGAGATCGCCCAGGTGGGTGGGGTGTCTGCCGAGAGGGACGGCAGGGCGGATGGCTCCATAATTCACGAACTGCCTGTGAATTATCCAGGGTGCGCCAGTGCCCACCCCATCCTGCCACTGCAGGCTGCCTCCGTGCAGGGCGCATGCATTATTGAGGGCGTTTTATTTATTAATCTTCTTCCTGGAGAGGGCAGAGGGAGGGCTGGGGGTGCGTACGCACAGATGCGCGTATTTATTTCAAGTCTCAGCCGTTATGTTCTGCCAGCCTGTGAGTAACTCACCGCCTGGTGCCACGGCGGGGACGGGGGCCGCAGACAGGCCCAGGCCCAGCACAGGGGAGAGGCAGCCGAAACAGGCAGGGTCCCCGAGTTGTCTTGGCTAGGGCTGGGGGGGGGTGGGGGGGGGCTGGGGGGAGCTGGAGGCAGCCAGGCTTAGGGGGAGAAGTGGGGTGGATCTGCAGTTACGAGCCCCACTGCAGGGAAAGGGGGGTGGAATCCATGCCTATCCTGCCTTTATTAAATGTCTACTGTATGCCAGGCAGTAGGCATGATCACACTAAGCCCTGAGTGAACCCTACACAGTATCCTGCATCTATTAAGTGTCTACTGTATGCCAGACACTGGACATAATCCCACCGAGCTCTGAGTGAACCCTACACACTAACTTGCATCTATTAAGTATCTACTATATACCAGGCACTGGACATAATCCCATTGAGCTCTGAGTGGATTCTATACAGCATCCTGCATCTATTAAGTATCTACTGTATGCCAGGCACTGGGTATAATCCCACCGAGCGTGAGTGGACCCTACACGGAACACTGCATCTATTAAGTGTCTACTGTATACCAGGCATTGGACATAATCCCATTGAGCCCTGAGTAGATCCTATGCAGTATCCTGCATCTATTAAGTGTCTACTGTATGCCAGGCACTGGGCATAATCCCACCGAGCCCAGAGTGGACCCTATACGGTATCCTGCATCTATTAAGTGTCTACTGTATACCAGGCACTGGACATAATCCCATTGACCTCTGAGTGGATTCTATGCGGTATCCTGCACCTGTTAAGTATCTACTGTATACCAGGCACTGGACATAATCCCATTGAGCTCTGAGTAGATCCTATGCAGTATCCTGCATCTATTAAGTGTCTACTGTATGCCAGACTCTGGGCATAATCTGACTGAGCCCTGAGTAGATCCTATGCAGTATCCTGCATCTATTAAGTGTCTACTGTATGCCAGGCACTGGGCATAATCCCACCCAGCCCTGAGTGGACCCTACACGGTATCTTGCATCTATTAAGTGTCTACTGTATACTAGGCACTGGACATAATCCCATTGAGCTCTGTGTAGATCCTATGCAGTATTCTGCATCTATTAAGTGTCTACTGTATACCAGGCATTGGACATAATCCCATTGAGCTCTGAGTAGATCCTATGCAGTATCCTGAATCTATTAAGTGTCTACTGTATGCCAGACTCTGGGCATAATCCCACTGAGCCCTCAATAGATCCTATGCAGTATCCTGCATCTATTAAGTGTCTACTGTATGCTAGGCACTAGGAATAATCCTACTGAGCCCTGAGTCAATCCTATGCAGTATCCTGCATCTATTAACTGTCTACTGTATACACTGGGCATAATCCCACCAAGCTCTGAGCAGATACTACCAGGCACTGGGTATAATCCCACCAAACCCTGAGCGGATCTTAAGTGGCATCCTGCATCTATTAAGTATCTACTGTATACGAGGCTCTGGGCATAATCTCACTGAGCCCTGAGTGGATCCTATGCAGCATCCTGCATCTGTTAAGTGTCTACCGTATGCCGGGCAGTGGGCAGAATCCCACGGAGCCCTGAGCGAATCCTATGCAGTCAATGCTCCCATTTCACAGAGGAGCAGGCAGGGACAGCTGGTGAGAATTACCACAGCCACCTGACACAGCACAGCACCAGGCGCCACACGGAATGTCCTCCCTGACCCATGTCACCAGCTTACTCCCCACCACCCTGTGAACTGGGCACCAAGGCAGACCCATTTTGCAGCTGAGAAAACTGAGGCTCAGAGAGGAGAAGACGCCTGCCTGAGGTCACACCGGAAGACAGCTGCAGAGGCGGGATTCCAGCCCAGGGTGGATTTGGGGCTGACCCCCTCCAGCCAGTGATCAGAAGCCGGTTTTTACCGGCTGGCAGCCCCGGTTCTGGCAGGCAGTGGGGACAGGGCAAGGAACGCCGGGGCAGGGGAAGAGGAGACAAGGACGCCTAGAAGGAGCCGTGGCCACTAACTGCTCAAGAGGGCTGTGGGGTCTCACTTGAGCGTGGGACAGAGATGTTCAAAAAGGGGGGTGAGGGGAAGATGGAGTCCTCTCTAGGCTCTGAGATGTCTGGTGGCCTGTGAGGGTGGGTGACCCACCCAAGCCTGCACAGGGGTTGCAGGGACAGTCTGGGGGCTTCGGATGAACGGGGTGGGGGCAGAGCTGCTGCGAACGAACTCCACGTGGATCCTACGTGGTGTCCTGCATCTATTAAGTGTCTATGGTATACTCAGGCTGGGATCCCAGGATTGGGGGGCCGTCCAGCGGCCATCCAGAACCACATCCAGAGAGTGGAAAAGTCTAGAAGCTGCAGCAGCCGCCGACCCAGGGGCTTCCGGGTGAGGTGGCAGGTGAAGAGGGTCCCATCTAAAGGTGTGCTCCAGCCAGGTCACCCAAAGGAACTGGGCCTGATATGGCTCATTTCTCCCCAAGAAGCCAGAACTCCAGAAAATTTTATGTGAAACGTCCTGATTTTAAAACGATCACACTGATTCTCCTTTTCCACAAACGAAAGACCAGTCTGGGGGTCGAGTCTGGCCCTTGGGCTGCCACCTGAGATCTGTGTCCACCGTCAGCTTCCTGACACACCAGGGGAGGTTTTCAGCAGACTGCAGTGGAAACCACGGTCGCCCAGGCTACTCAGCGAAGGGGACAGACCCTGGACTCTCACCCTGGGCCGTGGCTTGGTCCTGCCAGCCCCTAAGGCTGCCTCAGCCCTATGTGGCCAGACCACACGGCCCCTGGGCTGCTCTCCAGAGACCCACCAAACTCGCCAGGTCCTGCAGGGTTGGGCCTGACCTCTGACCTGGCAGTGGGGCTGGGAAGAGGACAGGCCTCCCTGCGGACGTCCGCCCCACCAGGGCACCGCTTCCCGCGTGCTTACAGGGCGAGGTCGGCGACGTGGCTCCTCCCTCGGAGGTGGTGGTGGGTTTGGTGGCAGGGGGGAGCGCCAGCCGTGGCAGCCCCGGGGGCGGAGGAGCCAGCATCTGAGCGGAAAGGCAGTGGCTGGGCATTTTGAGCTGACCACTTCCATTTAACTGGGGGAACAGAGAGACACATGGTTAAGGAGTGGGCTCCCCCTCTGCCTCGGTCTGCTGGCGCCGGCCGCCCCCGGCTCTGTGCACGGCCCAGGCTGGGAAGCTAGCAGGCTGGGGGGCCAGGGCGCGGGTGTGGCCGTGATGGGTTTGGTGGGTCTGAGGGGCCTGGGGACGCCCGCTTCCCGGTGTCACTCGAAGCCCGGCACTGCTGGGGCCTCGCTCACTGCAACTCCCCCGTAAACCCCCTGCATGGCAACTCGACCGACATCCTTCCAAACAGCGCCACAGCCTCCTCACAGCAAGCCCTCCGTGTGCTCCTCATTCGATATGAGCACACAATCGTCCATCACCCACGGCCTGGCCCGTGGTTGCAAAGTCCAAAAGGCTCCGAACACCCAAAGCTTCCTATGCAAGTCTGGCGAAAGCTGGCTTGCTTGAGCTGAGTTTCGTTGTTTCTTTGCAATCAATTTCTTCCTGCCCTTTTTTTCCTTTCTTTTTTTTTTTTTTTGCTGAATCCTAACCACTAGACCACCAGGGATTTTTTCTTTTGAGACAAGGTCTTGCTCTGTCACCCAGGCTGGGGTGCAGTGGCACAATCTCAGCTCACAGCAGCCTCCACCTCCCGGGCTCAAGCGATCCCCCCACCTCAGCCTCTTCAGTAGCTGGGACTACAGGCGCACACCACCATGCCTGGCTAATTTTAAAATATTTTTCGTAGAAACCGGGGACACGCTCTGTTGCCCATGCTGGTCTTAAACTCTGGGCTTATGCAGTCCTCCCGCCTTGGCCTCCTAAAGTGCTGGGATCACAGGCGTGAGCCGTTAGGCCTGATCCCTCTCTGCCTTGTTAACCTGAGGACGACCCATGCCGTTGCTGGGACCTGCGTAGGCCACCGACCCGTCTGAGACCCTCGCATAGGAAAGCATCTCGATTCTTACCCAATCCAGCTGCCTCCCAGCCCTACAGAGGAGGGGATTTCAGAACCGAGTCTCCAGGGCCCTTTAAAGCAGAGGTTGTGCGTTCGTGTGAGCACGCGGCCCCCGGAGGTCGCCTGGAGCCGCCAGGAGAGGCCCGGGACGCACCCCGCCTGACTCACCGGTCCAGGCTGCTGGCTGGCTGGGTCGCAGGCCAGCGAGACGAGATCTTTGAGCGGGTCCTGGGGGTTGAGATGAGGCGGATAGCGAATGGCCGTGTGGGGGAAGTAGGTGGAGGCCGTCTGGGGCAGGATGGACGTTGTGGGGAAGTGCAGAGCGGAGGACGGGTGGGGGCTCCGGGCGATCCCTGCGGAGACAGTGGGAGGTAGGGGTTACTCGGGGGGCCCCCGGCCGGTCTGCCCTGCGGCTATGTGACTGTGGTTCCTGCCTGCATCTCAGTGCGTTTTTTTATTTATTTTCCCTCCTCTTCAAGTGCGTTTAATAATAATAATATCAACAACCAAAAAAACCCAGCAGCACATTTACCCCTAAATTCCCCGGCTCCCAAGGCAACCCCCAATGGGGCTGTGATATTATCCTTGTGTTTTAGTTTTATAGAGGTGGGGGTTTTGCTGTGTTTGCCAGGAGGGTCTCAAACTCCTGGGCTCAAGCGATCCTCCCTCCTCGGCCTCCCAAAGTGCTGGGATTACAGATGTAAGCCCCTGAGTCTGGCTGGCTTTTTTTTTTTTTTTTTTTTTTGGAGACAGTCTCACGCTGTTGCCGAAGGTGAAGTTCAGTGGTATGACCTCAGCCCACTGCAAACTCCACCTCCCGGGTTCAAGCAATTCTCCTGCCTCAGCCTCTCAAGTAGCTGGGATGACAGGTGCCCGCCACCATGCCCAGCTAATTTTTGTATTTTAGTAGTGACAGGGTTTCACCACATTGGCTAGGATGGTCGGGAACTCCTGACCTCACGTGATCTGCCTGCCTTGGCCTCCCAAAGTGCTGGGATTACAGGCGTGAGCCACGGCACCTGGCCCCATCTTTTAACAGACGATGACAAGGTTGCCTTCAGGGTATGTGCCACCTGTCCAAGGCCACAAAGCATCAGATGGCAGACCTTGAATCTGAATCCAGCCCATCTGGGCCCACGGCCTATATTATAAAGCTGGGGTTGGCAAGCTCTTTCTGCAAATGGCCGAAGAATGATTTTTTTTTTTTTTTTTTTTTTTTTGAGACAGTTTCACTCTTGTTGCCCAGGCTACAGTGCAATGGCATGATCTCGGCTCACTGCAACCTCTGTCTTCTGGGTTCAAGTGATTCTCCTGCCTCAGACTCGCGAGTAGCTGGGATTACAGGTGTGTGCCACCACACTACGCTAATTCTGTATTTGTAGTAGAGACAGGATCTCTCTGTGTTGGTCAGGCTGGTCTCGGACTCCTGAACTCAGGTGATCTGCCTGCCTCAGCCTCTCAAAGTGCTGGGATTATAGGGGTGAGCCACCGAGCGTGGCCTTTTTTTTTTTTTTAAGAGATAGAATTTCACTTTGTTACCCATCTGGAGTAGCATGGTCATGGCTCACTGCAGCCTCAACCTCCTGACCTCAGGTGATCCTCCCACCTCAGCCTCGTGAGTAGCGGGGACTGCAGGCGTTTGCCACCACGCCTAGGTAATTTTTTGTATATTTAGTAGAGATGGGGTTTCACCATGTTGTCCAGGCTGGTCTCAAACTCCTGGACTCAAGCAATCCACCTGCCTCGGCCTCCCAAAGTGCTGGGATGACAGGCGCGAGCCTCCGCACCCAGCCTAATGCCAGCACATCAAGAAGCCCCATCCCCATCGGCAGTCACTCCTCACCCCTCCCCCTGCCCTGGCACCCACACATCCCCTCCCTGTCTCTGTGGCTTGGCCTGTCCTGGACATTTCATAGAAATGGGATCACACAGTGTGGCTTTTTGTGTCTGGCGTCTCTCGCTGAGTGGGATGTCCTCAAGGTGTATCTGAGCTGTGGCCTGCGTTAGAGCCTCGCTCCTTTTCACGGCTCAGTCGTAGTCTATTGTGATATCTGCCTTTTCCTTTTTCTAAACAGTTCAGTCCGTGATTTTTAGTATTTTCACTATTTATAGCAGTTACTCCCCTGCCTCTCCAGCCTCTGGCTGGAGAGTAAAGATTTTTGACTTTTGGCCATGTGGTCTCTGCTGTAGTTACTCAGCTCTGCCAAGGCAGGGTGGGAGCTGCCACAGGACATATACAAAGGCGTGCTCGTGGCTGTGTGCCAATAAAACTTTATTCAAAAGAAGAGGAGGCCAGAGGGCTGGTGTTTGCTGCCCCTGGCCGTAATGACTGCTTTGATTTGGGTTTGCCTCTGTGTGTGTGTGACTGTGTCCTTGTAAGGAACTAAATGATTTATCACTAGAACATGAGGTCGTAAGAAGTATTTGAGGCTTCCTGCAATTCACCCCCCTTAATCCCAATGGCAGCCACGGGAGGCGGAGAATTTTTGTTTTGCTTTGTTGAGACGAAGTATTGCTCTGTCTCCCAGGCTGGAGTGCAGTGGCTCGATCTTGGCTCACTGCAGCCTCCGCCTCCCAGGTTCAAGCAATTCTCGTGCCTCAGCCTACTAAGTAGCTGGGATTACAGGCATGTGCCACCACGCCCGGCTAATTTTTGTATTTTAGT
The DNA here is from genome assembly GCF_009761245.1 of Sapajus apella. NCBI lineage: Eukaryota > Metazoa > Chordata > Mammalia > Primates > Cebidae > Sapajus > Sapajus apella. The sequence goes on from NW_022437017.1 coordinate 7,829,172, forward strand.
AGAGATGAGGTTTCACCACGTGGGTCAGGCTGGTCTCGAACTCCTGACCTCAGGTGATCCACCTGCCTTGGCCTCCCAAAGTGCTGGGATTATAGGCCGGAGCCAACGTGCCCGGCCAAGGTGGAGCTGTCTTATCAGTCCCATTTGGGAGGTGGGGAAAGGGACGGCTACTGTGTGAGTGTCCGGCTCAGCTCCCGACCTGTGGTTACGCCACGTCTACGTCTATCTGTGAGTGTGACCCTATGGCCTGTCTGGGAGTCTCTCTTGCATGACTTTTTCTTCTCTAGAGGGAGGGTCTTGCTGTCACACAGGTTGCATGCAGTGACAAGATCACGGCTCACAAAGGCCTCGAACTCCTGGCCTCAAGCAATCCTCCTGCCTCAGCCTCCCGGGTGGCTGGGACTACAGGTGCATGCCACCACAGCTGGTCTCTCTCAGGTGACTTCGGTGGGGCCCTCTCAGCTCTGGGGATGCGTGAGGCCCTGGCTCCAGTCTGAGCATTGGCCTCACGGTCTGTGAAATGGGGTACCCTGACCCTCAGGGTGCTGGGGAGGCTGCCTGCTGTGTGCTCAGCTGCAGGCTGTGGCCTCATTGGCAATTTCTTCTTTTTTTTTTTTCTTTTTTTGATGAAGTCTTGCTCTGTCTCCCAGGCTGGAGTGCAATGGCACGATCTTGGCTCACTGCAACCTCTGCTTCCTGGGCTCAATCGAATCTCCTGCCTCAGCCTCCCGAGTAGCTGGGATTACAGGCAAATGCCACCACACCTGGCTAATTTTTGTATTTTTAGTAGAGATGGGGTTTCACCATGGTGGCCAAGCTGGTCTCAAACTCCTGACCACAGGTGATCCGCCTTCCTTGGCCTCCCAAAGGGCTGGGATTCCAGGTATGAGCCACCGCACCTGGCCTCACTGGCAGCTTCTGATCCTGTCTATCAGTCAGTGTCTAGGGTTGGAATGCAGGGATTGGACTGAGATGGGGGATGAGGAGAGTGAGGTGAAGGGTAAGCCCCAGGCCGCAGCCTCTCCTTATACAGAGGAGGAAACTGAGGCCCAAAGGGACTGAGAACAACCTCTCGGCAGGGCTGGGACCAGGTCTGGGGCGCTCTCCGGGCACCTCTATGTTTTTTTCCCACCTAGAAATCTACAGCAATGGGACTCATGGTCAGACATCCAGTGGGACTTCCCTGGCTGTGAGAGGCCTGATCGGAGGGCCCTGCCACCCCTCCCCACCGGGGCCCCGTGGCGCTCACCGCTGTGCACGGCGATGACGGGCCGGTGGTGCTGGGTGAAGCTGGAGAGTCGGGGAGAGTCCTGCGGGGACGGGCTGTTGAACGGCGACTTGTCCATCTCTGTCTTCTTCACCGGGGATGAGATGCCTGTGGAGGGGATGGGATGAGAGTGTCACAGACCGGTCCCACCCCAGGAGCCCTGGACTTTCCCCAAAGCCAGCCTCCAAAGGGGCAGGAAGCCCCATCACCCTGCCTCCTCTTCCCCCAGAATCTGGAGGGGGAGAGGCTGCGAGCTCATGACACAGAGGAGCACACGGAGGCTCAGAGCAGAGAAGGGGCTGACCAGGGCGGCGTGGCTGGGGATGGAGAGCCGGGTGCCAGCGCGTGGCCTGGGGCCTCACAGCCCGGCCCTCGCCTACTCTCCTTCCAGAGAAACGGGAAGGCTCAGGGCTCCCCCCATCACCTGGGGGTCACTTGCGCCCTAGGGAAGGCGGCGGGGAGGGCGGCGAGGGTCAGGTCGGAAGCCCAGTTAGACCCTGACCGGCAGAAGGTGCACAGACAAGCTCAGCTCAGCGTTCCCTCGTCCACAAAGGAGGAAGAAGGAACAGAGCCTCCCTGGGGCTGAAGTGAGATGCAGCCACCCTCTGCTGTCACTTGTTGGAATCACTCTGCAGACGGGGGCCTCACTACCTTCCCAGGCTGCCTGGAACACAAACCCCGACAGCTCCCAGCTCCGCCCCTCACACCTTCCTCAGTGAATTAACGAATGAAGAAACAGATGGAGGCCAGGCACGGTGGCTCACGCCTGCAATTCCAGAGCTTTGGGAGGTCGGGGCGGGCAGATCATTTGAGGCCAGGAGTTCAAGACCAGCCCGGCCAACATGGCGAAACCCCGTCTCCACTAAAAATACAAAAATTAGGCGGGCTTGGTAGCAGGTGCCTGCTATCTCAGCTACCTGGGAGGCTGAGGCAGGAGAAACACTTGAGCCTGGGAGGCGGAGGCTGCAGTGAGCCGAGATCGCACTGCTACATTCCAGCCTGGGCGACAGTGTGAAACTCCATCTCAAACACAAAAAAATATTTGGGTAGCCTGTAATCCCAGCACTTTGGGAGGCCGAGGTGGGTGGATCACCTGAGGTCAGGAGTTCAAGACCAGCCTGGTCAACATGATGAAACGCTGTCTCTAATAAAAATACAAAAATTAGCTGGGCGCAGTGGTGCACGCCAGTAATTCCAGCTACTTGGGAGGCTGAGGCAGGGGAATCACTTGAACCCGGGAGGCAGAGGTTGCAGTGGGCAGAGATTGCACCATTACACTCCAGCCTGGGCAACAAGAGAGAAACTGAGACTCTGTCTTAAAAACAAACAAACAGCTGATGGATGGACTCAGGTGGGCTTACCCACTAAACATGGGTTTCCCTCCCCATCCAGACATCCCCCTGGAAGGCTCCTGGGTGTGAAGGAAGCAGCTGGTCTAGGGTTCAAACCCCAGCTGGCCGTGGAGGCTGTGTGACCTGGGTGAGCCGCCACGTCCACCCCTTTTCAAAAAACGGGATTCTGCGAAGCTCTGGAATTTCCGCCCGGTGCAGTGTGGGAATGGCACTTGTGAGGACTGGCCCAGGCTGCCTGGATGGGTGAAGCCCACAACTGTCCCGGATCCTTGGGCATCGGGTATTCTCCGAGGATGCCTTCAGCCCCACTACTCGGAGGAAACGTCAACTGCCCCGCTCAAAGAATGTTACGGCAGGAGCCGCAGCTGCTGCTGTTAGGGGTGAGTGGGGGGATGACAGGGCACCCCTTCACACTTCACCACCGTCTTCAAAATGAAGCGAGAACACAGAGCCCCAGACAGGGCCACTTGGGGTATTTCGAGGAGGCTGGGGTGGAGTCTGGCTCTGCAGCTGAAATGCCTGGGCCTCCCGGGGATGGGTGGTGGCTTTTTTTTCTCTTTTTTATTTTTGAGATGGAGTCTTGCTCTGTCGCCCAGGCTGGAGGGCAGTGGCGCAATCTCAGCTCACCCCGACCTCCGCTTCCCGGGTTCAAGCAATTCTCCTGCCTCAGTCTCCCGAGTAGCTGGGATTACAGGCTCCCACCAATGCATCTAATTTTTCTATTTTTAGTAGAGATGGGGTTTCACCATCTTGGCCAGGCTGGTCTCCAACGCCTGACGTCGCGATCCACCATGCTTAGTCCTTTTTTTTTTTGGTTTTTTTGGTTTGTGCCACCGGGCCCGGCCCCTTTTTTTTTTTTTTTTTTGAGTCTCAATTTGTGGCCCAGGCTGGAGTACTGTGGCGTGATCTCGGCTCACTGCAACCTCCTTCTCCCAGGTAGCTGGGATTATAGGCACCCACCGGCCCGGCTAATTTTTGTATTTTTAGTAGAGACGGGTTTCACCATGCTGGCTGAGCTGGTCTAGAACTCCTGGCCTCAAGTGATCCACCTACCTCCGCCTCCCAAAGCGTTGGGGTTACAGGCGTGAGCGACTGCACCTGGCCAATTTATGTGTCGCCAGGCTGGGGGGCAGAGGCACGATCATGGCTTACTGCAGCCTCAACCTCCAGGGCTTAAGTGATGTTCCCACCTCAGCCTCCCAGATAGGTAAGTGAGATCACAAGCATGCACCATAAGGCCCAGGCAATTTTTTTTTTTTTTTTTAGAGATGGGGTCTTGCTATGTTGCCTAGGCTGGTCTCAAACTCCTGGGCTCAAGGGATCCTCCTAGCTTGGTCTCTCAAAGTGCTGGGATTACAGGCGTGAGCCACAGCACCTGGCCCCAGGGAAGCTTTTTCAAGTAAAGACTAAGGATCACATCTTGCCTGGACAATGCTGCGTCCTGGGCCCTACCAGATCCCTAGGAATGGAATCTCAGGGTGGTGTGCCCTGGAGAGCCACGTTTTTAGGAATGATTCTTAAGTTCCTTGTAAGGTAAAACATGGACTGAGACCATCCAAACAAGGTGGTAATTTAGCTTCCCTCTGACCTGGCCCTTGGAGCACCTTCCCTCCAGGCTGTCTCAGATTAGCCCTGTGGACACTAGGGCCGGATCGTTCTCTGGGGTGAGGCCCTCCTGGGCACTGCAGGGTGCGAAGCAGCGTCCCTGCCTCCACCCACTCCATGCCAGGGGCACCGCCAGTTATGACAACCACAGATGTCTCCAGACATCACCAAAAGTACCCTGGGGCAGAATCACCCCTGGGTGAGACCCCCTGGGTTAGGGGATTCCACAGACCCTCCAGGAGACCGTATCCCATGATCCTCTGCCCTACTGAGGCCCCAGGAGCCTGCACACATTGAAATCCAAACCCCGAGTGGGAGGGAGAGAGGAGGAGAGTCCCAGGAGCTGGGCCCCCTGGTTTCCACTGTCCGCCCCATTGGGAGCTTCCAAATAATTCATTCAGGATTTCTCAGTCTCAACACCGCTCATGCGGGGGGCCAGATCAGCCTCTGTCGGGAGCTGTCCTGGGCACTGCAGGGTGCTGAGCAGCATCCCTGGCCTCCTCCCACCCCATGCCAGGAGTACCCCTCAGTGGTGACAACCAGGGATGTCCCCACATGTCACCTGGTGTCCCTATGCCTTGGGTTCCCTGCCAATGGTTCCACAGGCACCTGCAGGCATCTTGAGGCACCCCCCTTGCCAGCCTGTCCCCACCACCTCTGTCCTCCCAGCATTGCTGCGTCCTTCCCCAAATGGGGCCACCACGCAGGGAACTTCCATTCTCTCTGATGGCTGCAGCCCAGGGGGAACCCAGATCCTGGACCCAGCCACGGGGGGTGTGTAGCTCCTCCTCTGCTTTTTGGTTCCGGAACCAGCTGTCCCCATGACCCTGCACACATCATGCTGTGTGGGAGCAAAGGTGTCGCCGGGACACATCCCAGAAGCGGGTCAGCAGGGCCGAGGCCCCGGGAACACCCGGCTCTGGAGGGGACTGGCACCCAGGACACCCACACAGGGGCCAGGAAGGGTGACGCCTCCACTCATGCCTGGCCTGTGAACACTCACGGGGGAACACTCGTAAGCCCGGGCATGGAGGCTGAGCCGACCAGAGTGGCCCCACTACCTGGAGGGATGCCAAGAAGTCTGTGGCCAAGCTGGGCCCCAGCAGCCAGGCCTGGGAGTTTTCCAAGGCAGGAGAATGTGGGAGGACTGTGGGTGGCCTGGAGCCAGGGAGGCCAGGCTGGTCCTGCCGGCACGTGTATGTGTGTGTGTGTATACACCTGTGCACGTGTGTGTATGTCTGGGCACATGTCTACATGAGTGTGCGCATGTATGCATGCCTATATGTGCGCATGAATACATGCACATGTGCATGTCTGTGTGTATGCCTGCACACGTGTGCATGTGCACAGCTGCATGCATGCATGCCTGTACACGTGTGTATGCCTGTGAGTGTATGTGCATGTGAGCACGCCGGTGCACTGTGTGCATGCAAGCATGTGTGTATGCCTGCACAGGCATGTTTATACTTATGCATGTGTGCACGTCTGTGCATGTGTCTACGTATGTGTGCGCATGCGTGCGTGTGCATGTGAATACATGGATGCATGTGTATGCCGGCACGTGCATGTTCATGTCTGTGTATCTGTGCATGCTTGTGTGTGCACGTGTGCAAGCATGCATGCGTTTATGTGTGTGCATGCCTGTGCACGTGTGTGGATGTGTGTGAGATTATGCACATGTGTGCGCGTGCGTGGAGGGCTGGCAGCTCCCTGCAGGCGCAGGGCCATGGCGGGAATGAGGTTAGGGGCTGTCAGACGCTCACTTAGGAGGATTTCCTAGAACAGCTTGTTCTGGATGGAAATAGTCTGCCCCAGACTCCACCCCCCGCCACCACATCCCTGCAGACACCACTAGCGCTTCCTGAGATGGGGCCTGCGGGAGCCAGGGCAGGGCAGGAGGGAGGGGGGTGCAGCCCAGGCACCAAGAGAATGAACAAGTGTGCATGTTCCCGGCAGGCTCTGACTCCGCGCCCCGCCTCCACGCATCCTCCATGTGTTCAGCAAGCATGCCGGGGACCCCCGTGGGGCCCCGCCGTCTGATGCACGCGATGCCCGCCAGTCCCCGTCCCGGCACACACCTCCCTGCTCAGCAGTGGGCCTGTGCGTCCCCCGTCCATCTCAGTGGTCATCTTTCTACTGAGGGGACACGTGGACGTATCCACACGCCTCCCCGCATCCTGCACGGCCTCGGCCTTGTCTCAGAATAGCGACTCCAAGGAGCACGCAGGCCTGCGGCCATCCGAGCTTCTTCCTGTCTGTTTAACAAACACGCCCAACTGACCTCCTCTCTGTATTTAACAAAAGGCCCGCATCACCCAGCCGTCTGCTCAACAAACAAGCCCATCTCCCACTGAAAATGCCCACTCCCCCGGGGACCAAGTCTCACTCATGCTGGGTCTCCAGGGTCCAGGGTCAGGAGGGGGCCCCACACAGGGCATGTGGAGTGGACAGAGGCACCAATGCAGGGCAGGGACCTGCCCGGGACGGCAGTGACCACTAGGCGTTGACAGTGCACTAAGGTCTCCTCTGGGTCCTGCGGACATTTGGGACTGGATCGTTCTCTGGAGTGGGGCCATCCTGGGCACTGCAGGGTGCTGAGTGGCATCCCTGGCCTCCACCCATTCCATGCCAGGAGCACCCTGCAGTCACGACAACCACAAATGTCCCCAAATGTCACCCAGTGTCCCCTGGGGGCAGGATCAGCCCTAGGTAGAACCCCCTGGCTTAGAGGCTTCCACAGACCCCCAAGAGACTCTGTGTCCCATGATCCTCTGCCCTGCTGAGGTCCCAGGAGGCTGCACACATTGAAATCCCACCCTGAGTGGGAAGGAGAGAAGAGGTAAATCCCAGGAGTTAAGAGTCCCCCGGTTTATACCGCCTGCCCCACCGGGAGTTTATTCTGGTGTCTGGTGTGAGCAGGGGACAGGCTTAATTTTTCTGTTGTTTTTTGAGACAGGGTCTTGCTCTGTTGCCAAGGCTGGAGTGCAGTGGTGCAGTCACAGCTCACTGCAGCTTTGGTCTCCTGGGCTCAAGCGATCCTTCTGCCTCGGCCTCCCAGAGTGCTGGGATTAAAAGCGTGACCCGCCACACCCAGCCTCAATTTTTTTCCATGCAATTACCACATAATAAACACAGGTTTCTCAGCTTCAGCACTGGAGACACTGGGGCTGCCTTGTTCTTTGGAGCGGGGTGGTCCTGGGCACTGCACGGTGCTGAGCAGTGTCCCTGGCCTTCACCCACTCCATGTCAAGAGCACCCCCAGTTGTGACAACCACAGATGTCCCCAGACACTGCCCAGTGTCCCTGGGGGTATGGCAGCGTCGCCCCGGGTGAGGACCGTCTGTGAAGGCACAAGCCTCCTCGTGCACTGTGGTCCTCACAGCTGCCTCGTGAAGAGCTTACAGGAGCTGTGCCTATTTCACAGAAGCTGGATGGGGGCAGACACTCGCCTAAGGCCATGGAGCGAAGAGGGGGCGTGGGGATGGAGCTGGAACCTAACTGTCCCTCCCCAGGCCACCCTCCACTAGCCTCCACCCTGGGGTAGAAAAAGGGATGGGCAGGCCAGGCTCGGTGGCTCACGCCTGTCATCCCTGCACTGTGGGAGGCCGAGGTGGGAGGATCCCTTGAGGTCAGGAGTCTGAGACCAGCCTGGCCACCATGGTGAAACTCCACCTCTCCTAAAAACACAAAAATTAGCCAGGGTTGGTGGTGGGCACCTGTAATCTCAGTCCCAGCTACTTGGGAGGCTGGGGTGGGAGAATGGCTTGAACCTGGAAGGCGGAGGCTGCAGTTAGCTGAGATTGTGCCATTGTACTCCAGCCTGGGCAAGAGGGCCAGGCTCTGACTCAAAAAAAAAAAAAAAGGCTGGGGGAAGCCCTGGTGACAGAGGAGAGCGTGAACGGGGGTTGCCTGCCCCGCCCTGTGTAATGACTGGCCGAGGATGGTGCCTGTGTCGCCTTTGACGGGGGTCACACAAGCAGCAGAAGCAAAGCACAGCGGGGCTGCTGGCGGGCGCCTTCCTCCACCCCACACAGCTGGGTAAGCCGGGAGGCCCCGCAAGGAGGCGGCCAGGAGAAAGGGCACGCCTGGCCCAGGCCCCAAGCGGACAGAGCCTAGAGGCTAGAATGTAGGGCCTGGAGGCGTGGAGTGGGGGGTCTTGCCTGGCATGGGGCTGGCAAGATCCCCCCAGGCCTCTGTGAGGGTCAGGGTGGGGGGACCCGCTGAGCGCTGCCCGGGAGAAAAGGCCCCCAGGCCGCCAGAGCAAGGGAGAGCTGCTCTAATCAGCTTAACCCCCTTAATGAGCGGCTAATTGGGGGCTGTCTAGACAGGAAGCTGGAAAGGCCTAGGAGGAGGAAGAGGAGGGGGAAGGAGGGGGGAGGGGGAGGGGGAGGAAGAAGAGGAGGACAGGAGGGAGAATTCCAGGGCAGCGGCCATGGCCAAGGGCACCTCCGGGAGAGACCCTGCCTGCCTGGGGTCCTGTTTTGTGTCCCCCCCTCTGTGGAGACACCTGGCTTGACACAGGCTTGCAGCCTGCAATTATAAGCCTGGCCCTTCCGTGCCCCCGGCCCCTCTGACCCTCCCTTGGTCCAGCCATGGGGGTAAGTCTGGGCCCCACTGGGAACCTCAGGGACCCCACTCCAGCCCAGGTGCCAGGCCTGTTCCCAGGAGTCCCCCTTGGGACTTCAGTGGCTGTGAAATGTTTCTCGACGCCGGCCACGGCCATGGGGAGGGACCCAGGAAGCATCGGACATAAGCTCTGGGCTCTGCCCCTTCCTGGCTGTGGGTCCTCTGGGCCTCAGTTTCCCCACCCATCAACTGATGGCCAGGGGCAGGCCTGATCTCATGGAGCGTTACGGGGGAGGGGAAATAACCTGGCTTAGGACATCGCAGAGGCCCCATAAAACAAAGACAGCGAGGTGCCCTGAGTGGGGTCCCCGGGAACGGCCACGTGGTTCTGTGCCCATGTGCCCCCGCCTGTCGCTGGGGTGACCTGGAGCAGGTGACGTCGCCTCTCTGAGCCTCAGGGTTTCCCTCTGCAAAATGAGGCGACTGCCAGTCACCTCTGCAGGGCTGTCTGGGACAAAAATGTTGGGAAGGGCATGAGAGAGAGAAAAAGCGGCCAGCCGGGGGTGGTGGCTCACGCCTGTTATCCCAGCACTTTGGGAGGCCGAGGTGGGCAGATCACCTGAGGTCAGGAGTTCAAGTCCAGCCTGGCCAACATGGTCAAACCCCATCTTTACTAAAAATACAAAAATTAAGGCCGGGCGCGGTGGCTCAAGCCTGTAATCCCAGCACTTTGGGAGGCCGAGATGGGTGGATCACGAGGTCAAGAGATCGAGACCATCCTGGTCAACATGGTGAAACCCCGTCTCTACTAAAAATACAAAAAAAAAAAAAATTAGCTGGGCATGGTGGCGCGTGCCTGTAATCCCAGCTACTCAGGAGGCTGAGGCAGGAGAATTGCCTGAACCCAGGAGGCGGAGGTTGCGGTGAGCCGAGATCGAACCATTGCATTCCGCCCTGGCAAAAAAACGGAAACTCCTTCCTAAAAAAAAAAAAAAAAAAATTAGCCAGGCATGGTGGTGGGCGCTTGTAATGCCAGCTACTCGGGAGGCTGAGGCAGGAGAATCGCTTGAACCCGGAAGGCGGAGGTTGCATCGAGTTGAGATCACGCCACTGCACTCCAGCCTGGGTGACAGGGACAGACTCCGCCTCAAAAAAAAAAAAAAAAAAAAAAAAAGAGAAAGAAAAAAAAAAACCAACCAAGAGGGGCCCAGACCAGGGGTCACACACTTTCTCCCCCTCCCTTCAGGCTATATATAGGGAGATTCTGTTCTCAAGAGACATTTGGCCATGTCTGGGGACATTTGTGGTTCTCACCACTGGGGGGTGCTCCTGACGCAGAGTGGGCAGAGGCCGCCCCACCCCAGAGGACGATCTGGCCCGAACGTCCACCGTGCAACTCCCAAAACAGCGGCTCTCTCTGCTGGGAATGCGCTCCCATCATTTTCCCTGCGGATAAATCCACTTAAATTCTCCGGCCTGCAGCTTAGCCATGAATTAATAATAAACCCAGCTCTCACGCCCCGACTGCACGCTTTACGTCCTGCCCTGGGCTACGGGTGTGAAAATTCTTCCATTGTTTTCTCTCCACTGGGATGCTGAGCCAGAGTTTTTTGAGTTGGAGTTTCGCTTTTGTTGCCCAGAATGGAGTGCAGTGGCGTGACCTTGGCTCACTGCAACCTCCGCCTCCGGGGTTCAAGTGATTCTCCTGCCTCAGCCCCCCGAGTAGCTGGGATTACAGGCATGCACCATAATGCCCAGCTAATTTTGTATTTTTAGTAGAGACAGGGTTTTACCATGGTGGCCTGGCTGGTCTGAAACTCCTGACCTCAGGTGACCTGCCTGGCTTGGCCTCCCAAAGGGCTGGGATTACAGGTGAGCCTTTTTTTTTTTTTTTTTTTTTTTTTTGGAGACTGTCTTTCTCTGTTGGCCCCATGGAGTGCAGTGGTGTGATCATAGCTCACTGCAGCCTTGACCTCCTTGCTCAAGCGATCCTCCCACCTCAGCCCCTTGAGTAGCTGGGACTACAAGTGTGCACCACTATGTCATGTTAATTGTTATTATGATTATTTTTTGAGATGGAGTCTTGCTCTGTTGCCCAGGCTGGAGTGCAGTGGCATGATCTAGGCTCATCACAACCTCCACCTCCCGGGCAAGCCATTCTCCTGTCTCAGCCTCCAGAGTAGCTGGGACTACAGGCGTGAGCCACTACGCTCGGTTAGTTTTTGTATATGTATTTTTTAGTAGAGACAGGGTTTCACTATGTTGGCCAGGCTGGTCTAGAACTCCTGATCTTGTGATCCGTCTGCCTCGGCCTCCCAAAGTGCTGGGATGGCAGGCATGAGCCACCGTGACCAGTCTTTTTTTTTTTTTTTTTTTTAGAGGGGGAGTCTGGCTCTGTTGCCAGGCTGGAGTACAGTGGCACGATCTCAGCTCACTACAGCCTCCACCTCCTGGGTTCAAATGATTCTCCTGCCTCAGCCTCCTGAGTAGCTGGGACTATAAGCGTCTACTTCCACGCCAAGCTAATTTTTGTGTTTTTAGTAGAGACGGGGTTTCACCACATTGGCCTCAAACTCCTGACCTTGTTTTCCGCCCACCTCGGCCTCCCAAGGTGCCGGGATTACAGGCCTGAGCCACTGCACCTAGCCTTTTTAAAATACAGATGGGGTCTTGCCACGTTGCTAGGATTACAGGTGTAATCCACTGCGCCCGGCCAGTAACCCGATCCTACAGGAGAGGAAACTGAGGGCCACAAAGGCTAAGGAAGCTGCCAAAAGTCACGCAGCTGGAGATGCAGAGAAGCCAGTCGCCCAAGCTCCTCACTGCCGTGTCACCCTGATGCTCCTCCTCCAGGAAGTCCTCCCTTTTCTTCCAGGCTGTATCAGGGTCCTCCTGTGCCCCCTCCCCTCTGGGGTGTAGTGACCTGGATAAGCACCCATCTCGCTCACTAGGCTGTTAGCCCCTGAAAGGTAGGGACAGGAGTAGGTTGGATCATCTCTGTGTCCCCAGGGCCCCGGGCAGAGCCAGCACACAGTAGGGCTTCACAATGAGGATAAAACCCTCAGGAGGGAGTGAGTTTGCCATCACCTGAGGTAATCAAGTGGAAGCTGCAGGAGTACAGACCTCTGACATCCCTGGCCAGCTGTGATCCCCGATCACACAGCAGAGGCTGGTGGGGGCTTCCTCTTTGTCCTCCCCCACTGCTACCACCTGTCTCTCCAGCGGAAGGGGATGCCAGGGGGGCAGCCGGGCAGAAAAGTCAGACCGAGCTCCAGAGACTCTAACATTTCTTCTCTCTTAAAACGTTTTGAGTTTCCTCAGTTGAATGCTAGATTCTTTATTTTCAGCCTTTCTCCTCTCCTAAAGAATAGACCTGAAGTTACAAGTTGCCCTCTCAGGGCTGCTCTGGCTCATCACCGAGGAGGTCTTTCACTGTAATTAGTGTGCAGTTTACATTCCGACGGTCTCGTCAGTTACACAGTTAATGAGGAGTGACCGCCAGCGCGCGGTGGCTGATGCAAGTAATCCCAGCACTTTGGGAGATGACTTGAGGTCAGAAGTTCAAGACCAGCCTGGCCAAAAGGGTCTCTACTAAAAATACAAAAATTAGCCAGGTGTGGTGGAGGGCGCCTGTAGCCCCAGCTACTCGAGAGGCTGAGTCAGGAGAATCGCTTGAACCCGGGAGGTGGAGGTTGCAGTGAGCTGAGATTGCACCATTGCACTCCAGCCTGGAATGAGAGGGAAACTCTGCCTCAAAAAAAAAAAAAAAAAAAAAAAAAGAGAGAAGTGACCTTTTTTTGTTTGAGAGAAGGTCTCAAAAGACCTTGGTGCCACCAAGGTCAGTGGTGCCATCTCTCAAAATAAGTGAGACTCCATCCCAAAACAGAAACAGCAAACAGACAAACAAAAAGAACCTAATAATGAGACAGGTCCCGTGAGAGAGGGAGGCTCTGGGGGCCCACACTGCAGAAGGGAGGAGCCTGAGCACCTGAAATGTCACCACCAGACGCATCCGAGCGCGCCGGAAGGAGACGGGAATGATATAAAGACATGAACAACAAGGACCTCTCCCGTTTCCCCGGCAAGTCGCGTATCCCAGATGGTGGCTTCATGCACGTTCTACTTCTTCCCCCCCCCAGAGCTCCCAAAAGAACAATTACTATTCACATCACCCCCCTTCACTGTGGAAATGAAGAAACTGAGGCTTAGAGAAACCAAATTATGTGCCCAAGGTTACACAGCTAGGCACGGGCACAGTGGGGATCTGAACACAGGTCTCTCCAATGCCTGAATCTGACCTCTGACTCCTAATGTTATGCTCTGTCTCAAAAATCCTACAGGTGGCCGGGCGCGGTGGCTCACACCTGTCATCCCTGCACTTTGGGAGGCTGAGGCGGGCAGATCACCTGAAGTCAGGAGTTCAAGACTAGCCTGGCCAACATGGTGAAACCCTGTCTCTACTAAAAATACAGATTAGCTAGGCGTGGTGGTGGGCGCCTGGAATCCCAGCTACTCAGGAGGCTGAGGCAGGGGAGTCACTTGAACCCGGGAGGTAGAGTTCGCGTCACACCCTACTCCAGCCTGGGTGACAGAGCAAGACTCCATCTTAAAAAACAAAACAAAACAAGAGGGGCCAGGCGTGGCGGCTCACACTCGGAATCCCAGCACTTTGGGAGGCCGAGGTGGGGGGATGGCTAGAACTCAGGAGTTCAAGACCAGTTTAGGCTACATAGGGAGACACCATTTCTACCAAAAAATTAAAAAAAAAGGAATGGGGTGTGGGGATATGCGCCTGTAGTCTCAGATGCTCGGGAGGCTGAGGCAGGAGGATCACGTGAGCCTGGGAGGTCGAGGCTGCAATGAGCTGTGACTGCACCACTGCACTCAGCCTGAATGATAGAGCAAGAGCCTGCCTCAAAAATAAAAATACAAATAAAGTAGGCCCTGAGGGTACGGGGAGGAGAGAGTGGAAGGAGACCAAACACATCTGGTTGGGTGCGATGGCTCACACACGCAATCCCAGAACTTTAGGAGGCTGGGGCAGGAGGACCACCACCTGAGCCCAGGAGTCTGAGACCAGCCTGCACAACGTAGTGCGACCTCATCTCTATTTAAAAAAAAAAAAAAAAAGGAAAAGAAAAAATGAGCCAGGCATGATGACGTTTACCTGTAGTCCCCAATAGTCAGGAGATGCAGGTGGGGGGATCACTTAAACCCAAGCAGTTGAGGCTGTAGTGAGCCATGATTGTGCTATGAAACTCCAGCCCTGGGGAGAGTGAGACCTTCTAACAAAAAAAATAAAAAATAAAAATAAAAAAGGAAAAAGAAAGAAAACAGGCTGGGTGTGGTGGCTCACATCTATAATCCCGGCACTTTGGGAGGCTGAGGCGGGTGGACCACCTGAGGTTGGCAGTCCGACGCCAGCGTGGCCAACATGGAGAAATCCCGTCTCTACTGAAAATACTGAGTTAGCTGGGCGTGGTGGCGCCCGCCTGTAGTCCCAGCTACTCAGGAGGCTGAGGCAGGAGAATTGCTTGAACCCAGGAGGCACAGGTTGCAGCGAGTCGAGATCACGCCAGTGCACTCCAGCCTGGGCAAAGAAGCGAGACTCTGTCTCAACAAAAAAAAAGGAAAAAGAAAGAAAATAAATTTCGACGCTTATTGTGTGCCTGTGTGTTATGTGCCAGGCCTGTTTTACGGACATGATTAATTCACTTAATCCCCATGACAACCCCAGGCGAGCGAAACGGTACTGCAGGTACTCACACCCCCATTTTACAGATAAGGAAACTGAGGCTCAGAGAGCTGGAGTCATTAGGAAGCTGAGCTATGGACCTAGGCAGGTGGACCACTGACCCCACGCATGGATCCACTCCTGGGCCCCTGTACAATAAAGCACCACGCAGAGCAATGCTTGTAAAATTCAGGGGCACAAAGTCCGCTGAGAATCTGAGGGATGGATGTCAGGGACACCCCCTCCAGCATCACACACGCCCACAGGGCATTTCGCACAGTCTCCTGAAAGTCACGGGTGCCAGCCGGCCAGAGAGCAGGACTTTAGAGGGAAAGGAATTCTTTAGATGAAAACTGCAGTGGAGACAGGGACCCCAAATAAGGGAAATCTTTGGAGAAAGCCCTTGGGGAGACAGGAAATAAACACAACCTCAAGGAGCTGGCGTTCAATGGAAAAAACACCCTGTGGAGCTGCCGATCCTAAGGAATAGGAACCCTGTAAGAAAGACGCCCTAGGCGGGGGCAGTGGCTCATGCCTGTGATCCCAGCACTTTGGGAGGCTGAGGCAGGCGGATCACCTGAGGTCAGGAGTTCGAGACCAGCCTGGCCAACATGGTGAAACCGCGTCTCTACTAAAAATACAAAACTTAGCGAGGCATCGTGGTGGTGTGTGCCTGTAGCCCCAGCTACTTGGGAGGCTGAGGCAGGAGAATCGCTTGAACCTGGGAAGCAGAGGTTGCAGTAAGCCGAGGTCGCACCACTGCACTCCAGCCTGGGCAACAGAGTGAGACTCCGTCTCAAACAAAACAAACAAACAAAAAAATAATGACACCCAAGGAGAACCCTTCTGAAGACAGAAAGGATAAAATCTCCCTGGAAAAGGACGCCATGGGAATGGAGACCTTACAGACAAGCGATGGGTTTCCTACAGAACCAGAATCACACGGAAGAAGGTCCCATGGAGACGTGAACCTGGTTTAAAAACAACAACAAGGCCGGGCGCGGTGGCTCCCGCCTCTAATCCCAGCACTTTGGGAGGCCGAGGTGGGTGGATCACAAGGTCAGGAGTTCAAGACCAGCCTGGCCAAAATGTTGAAACCCCGTCTCTACTAAAAATACAAAAATCAGCTGGGCGCGGTGGCACGTGCCTGTAATCCCAGCTACTCAGGAGGCTGATGCAGGAGAATCGTTTGAACCTGGGAGGCGGAGGTGGCAGTGAGCCGAGATCGTGCCATTGCACTCCAGCCTGGGTGACAGAGCGAGACTCCGTCTCAAAAAAAAAAAAAAAGAACCAGATAGACAAAACAACAACAAGCCGGGCGCGGTGGCTCACGCCTGTAATCCCAGCACTTTGGGAGGCTGAGGCGGGTGGATCACCTGAGGTCGGGAGTTCAAGACCAGCCTGACCAACATGGTGAAACCCTGTCTTAAATAAAAAATTAAAAAAAAAAAAAGGAACTTCAAGAACGACCCCAGTGAGAAGGAATCCAGCAACTCAGGACCTTCTAGTGGGAAGAGGACAAACAGGAACCCTAGAGACGAGGGATTCCGTGGCAGATCCCAGGAGGCGGCACCCTGTTGATCAGAGTCACTACTGAGTCAATTCTGCAGCTCGTGGACCCTACAGCTGGAAGCAGGAAAGTCAGGCAGGGGACGGTCCCTGCCTGCCCTCCCCGGCCCTAGCGGAACCAAAGAGATCCAAGAACGCGAGCCCGGGGACCGTACTTCCAGCCACGCGCAGCACGGCGCAACTACAATTCCCAGGAGGCCCCGCAGCTCCAGGCTGGCTTCCCGCCCCGCGGCGCCCGCGCAGTGGCTGCCGGAAGACGTAGTTCCCGCCAGGGGAACTCCGACCGGAAGGCCGGCCCCGACCCTGCCGCCAGCCCTACCTCCTTCCATATCCTCCGTCCAGTTGCGGCTGCTACTCGTGGGCGAGCTGGGCGAAGTGTAGTAATCGCCACCGGGGCTCGTGTCCACGTCTTCCTCCATCGAGCCCGATTTGTGCCTCTTGCTCCTTACGGGCGAGGGAGGGGGAAACACTAGTTACCAGAGAGAAGCAAGGGCGGGGGGCGCGGCGGCGGGCTTTGCTACTTCCGATCCCTAAGTGGGCGGGGCGAGCAAGTGGTCTCGCGATACATCTCGGGAGCCGCGGGAGTTCAGCCTGTTCCCAAGGAAAGCTTGTTCTGACCTGTCCATTGCTTAGATGGGACACCCGGACTAGAGGCAGGGAGGGACTCAGCAGCAGCTGGATACCAAGCCGGCAGGGTGGAGACCAAAACCCAGGCAGCCTGGTCAATCCCCTGGCCACCTGCAGTCCTCAGAACTACCTGTTAGGGGTATGATCCCATTTTATGGATGGGGAAACTGAGGCACACACAATGTGACCCACTCGAGGTCACACAGCATATCTCAGCAAGAACCTGTGTCTGCATTCTCCGGGAGGAGTCCTAAGGGCTGGCTGAACGAGTAGGACTTGAGGCTGGGGGAGCCCACAGTGGGCTGTCAGATCTAGAGGAAGAGGCACTTGAGGCTGGCTGGGTTTTGAAGGATGAGTAGGAGTTTCTCAGGCCAGGTGAATCGTGAAAAGAGGTATTCCAGGGAGAGGAATGAGTCAGCTGGGGCCAGAGGGGATGGGTCGATGAGTGGGGTCACGAAATGCGCAGAGGTGGGGACTTGGATACTTACCCGCTGGAGGAGGTGCTGGGTAGCGTTCTTCTCATGCCAGTGCTGGCTGGGTTCAGGTCGTATGCCAGGTGTCCCTGCAGCTCCCCCAGGGAGAAGTTGGGTCCTGTTCCAGTCACCACAGGTGCTGCAGAGGGTGACAGAAGAGAGTGAGGCAGGAAGCAGGGCCCAGTGCTGTGGTTTGCCCTAGAGAGGCAGGGTAAGCCATTGCGTCCAGTTCAAGGGGGGAATCCCTTCCCATATTGGCCTGGTCCCTAAGGTGGCTGAAACCAGCTTTATTCCATGGATCACAGGACCAAGGCCATGGGGAGAGGCCAAGAGCACACCGTGAGGTCGGCTTTGTGGATCTGGATGGGCAGGGTGTCAGTGAGGGCTAAAGGACAGTGCCCGGAACTCGCTGGGATGGGATTCAGATGGTGTCTACTGGAATGTGCTGGGTCCCCAGCAGGTCGGCAGGGAGGGCAAGGGGACAGGAGGAGTGGGGTCCTCCGGGGTCCCCTAGGATGGGACAGTGGAAGCAGAATTTTCCTTAGCTGCCATCCAGCATCTGGATTCTGATTCCTGGGGAGGAGGGAAGGGCCTGGCCACCTCCCTTTCTAGGAACCTTGGCTGGGTGACACGGGCGTCTGGGGAGGACAAGAAGTAGGGTGAGGGGGGTGGGCTCCTCCTTCCTCCCTGCGGCCCCTCCCCTCTCCAGGACCCAGCTCCGGGCTGATGGGAACACTCACTCCGGGACACCTGGATGAGCTCGCTGACGCTGAACACGCCGGAGGTGACAAAGCTCTCCTGGAAGTCGGTCGTGTCTGGAACAGGAAGACAGCGGAGTCAGTGGGCTGAGCTGGGCCTGTCCCCATTCCCCACGCTCCAGGGCTGCCTGGACCCCTGTGCTGGCCCGAGCCTGGGCGTTCACCCTGTCTACCCCCTGCAGTGGGGGAATAACAGGTCCAGTCTGACGGTGGAGGCCCCGTGGAGGGTCCTTGTCCAGCGTGGGCCTTCACCTGGGGTCCCCCACGCTGTGGAATGCTGCATTCAAGTGGACAGCAGGCTGGGCGCCATGGCTTATGGCTGTAATCCCATCGCTGTGGAGGCCGAGGCGGGATGATCCCTTGAGTTCAGGAGTTCAAGACCAGCCTGGGCAACACAGTGAGAGCCCGTCTCTACAAACAGTGTTAGCATTAGCCAGATGTCACGGTGCATGCCTGTCGTCCCAGCTACTCAGGAGGCTGAGGCGGGAGGATGACTTCAGACTGGGAGGTGGAGGACGCAATGTATCATTGTGCCATTGCACTCCAGCCTGAGAAACAAAGCCAGGCCCTGTCTCTTAAAAAAAATGAGTGGAGAGGCCGGACACGGTGGCTCACGCCTGTAATCCCAGCACTTTGGGAGGCCGAGGCGCGTGGATCACGAAGTCAAGTTACTGAGACTTTCCTGGCCAACGTGGTGAAACCCCATCTCTATTAAAAATACAAAAAGTAGCCAGGCGTGGTGGTGCGTGCCTGTAATCCCAGCTACTTGGGAGTCTGAGGCAGGAGAATGGCTTGAACCCAGGAGGCGGAGGTTGCAGTGAGCCGAGATCGCGCCACTGCACTCCAGCCTGGGTGACAGAGTGAGACTCTGTCTCAAAAAAAAAAAACAAGAAAAAGTGGAGAGCGCAGACCTGGGCTCACGTCGGCCCCCATCACCCGCCTTGGTGTGTGGTCATGGCAGGTCACTTTCCCTCGTTCAGCCTCCCAAGTTTTCCTAATCGCAAACGTGGAAACCATCAAAGCCATCATCTTGGCTGTGGTGACATCTGCATCAGACAGCCTGGGAGGGGCGGCTGGCTTGCTTTGCACACTGTCACCCTTCGAGATACCCCGGCTTCCTGTTCTCCCTCCAGACGGAGGTCCATGTGGGCAGCGATGCCCGTCTGCTGCAGTCTGCAGTGTCCTGTGTGCCTAGACCAGGGCTGGGCACCCAGCAATGGGTCGGTTAAAATGGGGGGTCAAATAGGGGGTCTGCAAGCCGCAGTTACAACCCCCAGTGTTCCCAGCACTGCTCCTGCCCAATGTCAAAGGAAGGGGGACTGTCCTCTCTTAACTGGAATGGTTTGGACCCGTTTCATGGGTTTGGAAACCAAAGTTGTCCCCAAGAGGCCGGGAGCCTTGGCCAACCTCAGACGGCTTGGGGACAGCCCTGTCCTGCCCTCAGAGGCCTTTGCAGGAGGGATTCATTGACTCAATAGGCATTCACTAAGCATCCATGGTGCCCCATGCTGATCTGGACCCGACACAGCAGATGAGACAGATGGAAGCACTCACCCCCGGCGGACTCACAAGTCCAGTGCAAGCAACAAATGGTAACCAAGATTACTAGGTCGGCAAAAGGCCACGAGGGCTCCTCGCAGCACCATTCACCACAGCTCGAAATGTAAAGCCACCCACGTGTCCCTTCAGAAGATGAAGAGGTCAACACAGCGTGCTCTATCCACACACTGGAGAAGAGCTCAGCTGTAAAAAGGAGGCCAGGCGTGGTGGCTCGTGCCTGTCATCCCAGCACTTTGGTGGGGGGAATCTCTCGAGCTCGGGAGTTTGACACCAGCCTGGGCAACATAGTGAAACCCTGTGTCTACAAAATATACAAAAATGAGCCGGGCGTGGTGGCGCACGCCTGTAGTCCTGGCACTTCGGGAAGCTGAGGTGGGTGGATCACTTGAGCCTAGGAGATTGAGACCAGCCTGGGCAACATGGGCAAAACCCCATCTCTACAAAAAGTATAAAAATTTGCCGGGCGTGGTGGTGCACACCTGTAGTCCCAGCTACTTGGGAGGCTTAGGTGGGAGGATCGCTTGAGCCCAGGAAGTTGAGGCTGCAGTGAGCTATGACTGCATCACTGCACTCCAGCCTGTGTGACAGAGTGAGACACTGTCTCAAAAAAAAAAAGGAGAAAGAATGAGGCTTTGGGCCAGGTTCAGTAGCTCACACCTGTAATCCCAGCACTTTGGGAGGCTGAGGCAGGCAGATCACCTGAGGTCAAGAGTTCAAGGCCGGGCGCGGTGGCTCACGCCTGTAATCCCAGCACTTTGGGAGGCCGAGGCGGGCGGATCACGAGGTCAAGAGATTGAGACCATCCTGGTCAACGTGGTGAAACCCCGTCTCTACTAAAAATACAAAACATTAGCTGGGCATGGTGGCACGTGCCTGTAGTCCCAGCTACTCAGGAGGCTGAGGCAGGAGAATTGCCTGAACCCAGGAGGCGGAGGTTGCAGTGAGCCAAGATCGCGCCATTGCACTCCAGCCTGGGTAACAAGAGGGAAACTCCGTCTCAAAAAAAAAAAAAAAAAAAGAGTTCAAGACCAGCCTGGCCAACATGGCAAAACCCCGTCTCTACTAAAAAGACAAAATTAGCCAGGCATGGTGGCATGTGTCTATAATCCCAGCTACTTGGGAGGCTGAGGCAGGAGAATCGCCTGAACCTGGGAGGTAGAGGTTGTGGTGAGGTGAGGTCACACGCTACACTCCAGCCTGGGGCGACAGAGTGAGACTCCGTCTCATCCGTCTCAGAAAATTAATAAATAAATAAGAACAAGGCTCTGGCCGGGTGCAGTGACTCACACCTGTAATCCCAGCACTTTGGGAGGCCAAGGCGGGCAGATCACAAGGTCAGGAGATAGAGACCATCCTGGCTAACACGGTGAAACCCCGTCTCTACTGAAAATATGGAAAAATTAGCTGGGTGTGGTGGCACGCGCCTGTAGCCCCAGCTACTTGGGAGGCTGAGGCAGGAGAATCGCTTGAACCTAGGAGGCGGAGGTTGCAGTGAGCCGAGATCGCACCACTGCGCTCCAGCCTGGGGGAAAAAAAAAAAAAAAGAAATGTTCTGGATTAGATAGACGTGAACGCACTTAGTGCACTTTGACCTGGACACTTAAAAATGGTTAAAATGGGCTGGGCGCAGTGGCTCACGCCTGTAATCCAAGCACTTTGGGAAGCCGAGGTGGGTGAATCATGATTTCAGGAAATCAAGACCATCCTGGCCAACATGGTGAAGTCCCGTCTCTACTAAAAATACAAAAAAATTAGCTGTGCGTGGTGATGGCACGCCTGTAGCCCCAGCTACTTGGCAGGCTGAGGCAGGAGAATTGCTTGAACCCAGGAGGCAGGGGTTGCAGTGAGCCAAGATCGCACCACCGCACTCCAGCCTGGGCAACCGTGCGAGACTGGGTCTCAAAAAAAAAAAAATAAAAATAAAAAAAATGGCTGGGTGTGGTGGTGGCCGCCTGTAGTCTCAGCTACTCAGGAGGCTGAGGCAGGGGAATCTCTTGAACCCGGAGGTGGAGGTTGCAGTGAGCCGAGATGTCAACACTGTGCTCCAGCCTGGGCAACACAGTGAGACTCTGTCTTAAAAAAAAAAAAAAAAGTAAAAATGATATATTGTACATAACGCACATTTTACTACAATTTTTTTTTTTTTTTTGAGAGGGAGTCTCCCAGGCTGGAGTGCGCTGGCTCGATCTCGGCTCATTGCAACCTCCGCTTTCTAGGTTAAAGCGATTCTCCTGCCTCAGCCTCTTGAGTAGTTGGAAATATAGGCGCATGCTACCACAGCCTGGCTAATTTTTGTATTTTTCAGTAGAGATGGGGTTTCACCATGTTGGCCAGGCTGGTCTTGAACTCTTGACCTTGTGATCAACCTGCCTCAGACCCCCAAAGTTCTGAGATTTCAGGCATGAGCCACCTTGCCTGGCCCCAATTTTTTTTTTTTTTTTTTTGAGACAGAGTTTCACTCTTATTGCCCAGGTTGGAGTGCAATGGCGCAATCTCGGCTCACTGCAACCTCCACCTCCTGGGGATTCTCCTGCCTCAGCCTCCCAAGTAGCTGGGGCTACAGGCACATGCCACCACACCCGGCTAATTTTTGTATTTTTAGTAGAGACGAGGTTTCTCTGTGTTGGTCAGGCCAGTCTCGAACCCCCAACCTCAAGTGATCCGCCGGCCTTGGCCTCCCAAAGTGCTGGGATTACAGGCGTGAGCCACAGGGCCCGGCCTTTACTACAAAACAAAGCTCATTAAATCAAATGTGAGGTGCGTCAGCCTGTGGTAAGGCAGGCAGCCTGTGGGGAACCCACTAGGGTGGGGAGGGAAGCAGTTTTACACCCAGGGCTCAGAGAAAGCCTGGCTGAGATGGTGGCATTTTACAAAGACCTCAAGATGAGATTGGATAAGAGGAAAGAACTTGTTAAAATTTGCAAAGCTCCAAGAACAGCGCCTGGCAACCACCCCGTGAGCGTTGGCTTATCTGATGGGTATGATGTTTCGCCACCTCCCTGAGGGCCACGATGTTCCCGGCACTGGGAACAGCCCGTGCAAAGGCCCCAGGGTTGGAATGCACTTGGCAGGTTACAGGCCAGCAGGGTTGGGGCAGAAAGATCCAGGGAGCGCTGTGGCTTCGGAGGCTGGAGAGGCTCTTGGCTTTGGGGTGGCGGCGGGAGCAGTTCCTCTCTCAGCCCCCAGGGGGCAGCACGGGCTGCAGGGAGCTCATGGCTGTGTGCAGTTCTGCAGACCCAAGCCCCAGCCAGTACCCCTGTTACAATCTTTTCCTTTTCCAGAGACAGAGTCTCGCCCTGTTGCCCAGGCTGGAATGCAGTGATGCAGTCATAGCTCACTGCAGCCTCGAACTCCTGGGCTCAAGCGATCCTCCTGCCTCAGCCTCCCAAGTAGCTGGGATTATAGGCATGCACCTCCATGTTGGCTAACGTGTGTGTGTGTGTGTGTGTGTGTGTGTGTGTGTGTGTATATATATATTTTTTTTTTTTTATAGAGACAGGGTCTTGCTGTGTTATCCAGGCCGGTCTTGAACTCCTGGGCTCAGGCAATCCTCCTGCCTCAGCCTCCCAAGTACCTGAGGTTACAGGCATGCACCTCTATGCCTGGCTAATTTTTATAAGAGAGAGAGAGAGAGAGAGAGAGAGAGAGAGAGAGAGAGAGAGAGTGTGTGTGTGTGTGTGTGTGTGTGTGTGTGTGTGTGTGTGTGTAAAGATAGGGTCTTGCTGTGTTATCCAGGCTGGTCTCGAACTCCTGGGCTCAGGGAATCCTCCTGCCTCAGCCTCCCACGTAGCTGGGGTTGCAGGCAGGTACTTCCATGCCTGGCCAATTTCTGTATTATGATTATTTCTTGTTCTTGCGATGTTACCCAGGCTGGCCTTGAACTCCTGGGCTCACTTGACCCTCCCGCTTCGGCCTCCCAAAGCGCTGGGATCGCAGGCATGAGCCACTGCATCTGGCCCCCGTTCCAGTCATTTGCTGAGTGATGGCAAGGAGCCCTACCCCGCGCTGGGAGGTTCAGGGCCACACATTCTGAGGAGGACAGAGCGGTGGCCCTGCGTGTCCAGAAGAAGTGGCCAGAGCCGTTTCCTGCTGACCCAGCTGGCCAGCCGGTGTCAGCACGCCCCCCGCCTCCCCCACACCGGGGTTTCCTGTTTGTGCAGTGCCTGCCCAGCTCCATCTCCGGGGGACTCCCTGGCGAGCCGGGAGGACGTGATTTCCTCTACCAGACGCCCAAGCTCCCCAAGGGACCAGGCCAAGCACCGCCGCCTCCGCCTCCCTCCAACATCTGGCTTGGAGAGAGGCGTCTGGGGATCACAGGAGGCCGAGGAGGACCCGGGTCACAGACAGACGAGTCACCAGGGGACAGTGAGGAGTGGCCTCGGGCCTGTGAACCTCCAGGAACCCTTCGGCCTCCCTGCGCACGGCTGTTCCGGCCCTTCCAAGAAGGACGCCTCGCCCACTCGCTTTCTCTTCCTTCCTTTTTTTTTTTTTTTTTTGGAGACAGTCTTGCTCTATCCCCCAGGCTGGAGTGCAGTGGCACGATCTCGGCTCACTGCAACCTCCACCCCCCAGGTTCAAGCGATTCTCCTTCCTCAGCCTCCGGAGTCCTAGTAGAGACAGGGGTTCGCCATGTTGGCCAGGCTGGTCTCGAACTCCTGACCTCAGGTCATCTGCCCACCTTCGCCTCCCAAAGTGCTGGGATTACAGGTGTGAGCCACTGCACCCGGCCCCTTCCTTCTTTTTCATCTCTTCTCCTTCCTCTCCCCCACATACCCTCTCTTGTCTCTTTTTCTCTCTGCATCATCCCTCCCTCCTTCCTTCCTTTCTACAAATATTTATTGAGCACCCACTCTGCACCAGGCCCTATTCTAGCCACTGAGGGCACAACAGAGATCCAGAGAGACAAAGCCTCTGTCCTCGAGGAGGTGACGTTCCACTGGGGAGATAAGCAAACATCTGCGCAGCCACTAAGCAACTAAACAAACCCATAGGCAATCACTAACTTCCTCTGAAGGAAAGAAAACAGAGGGCTGAGATGGGGGGCTGGCCAGAGGCTGCTTGTGTTGAAGGGGCTCAGGGTACTCAGGGTAGACCTCTATGAGAAGAGGGCATTTGAGTTGAGACCAGGGGAGATGTGGAGAGAGCAAGAGACCAGTTAACTATTTAGACAGAGTAAGGAGTAGAATGTGCAAAGGCCCTGAGGCAGGACTGGGCCTGGTGTACTAGAGGAACAGCAAGGAGGTCTGTGCAGCTGGGGGTGAGCGAGGGGGAGAGAGAGAGGAGGAGAGGACAAGGAGGGGACCGGGCAGGTTGTGCAGGGCCTTGTGGGTCACAGGGAGGACTTGGGCTTTTATCCCAAGAGAGGTGGCAGCCATGGAGGGCTGTGGACAGAGAAGGGGCAGCCTGTGACTCCGGGGGGTCACAGGCATCCTCTGGCCATAGTGAGGAGGACAGATGGTCAGGGGCAAGGGGCAGGAGCCAGGGGCCAGGATGGAAGAGACTGCTCTGGTCTAAGGGACCTAAGCAAAATTTCCCACTTCCTTTCCCTACGACACAGAGTTGCTCTGTCCTTTCCATGCATTAGACACCCCGTGAAGGCTGGGCATGGGGGTCACACCTATGATCCCCGTGCTTTGGGAGGCTGAGGCAGGAGGATCGCTTGAGCTCAGGAGTTTGAGACCAGCCTGAGCAACACATGAGACTCTGTCTCTACAAAAACAAACAAACAGAAAATGAGCCAGGCACGGTGGTGCACACCTGCAGTCCCAGCTACCGCAGAGGCTAAGGTGGAAGGACGGCTTCAGCTCAGTTGGTCCAAGGTGCGGTGAGCCAGGATGGTGTCGCTGCACTCCAGCCTGGCCAGCAGAGTGAGACCGTTTCTAAAACAAACAGGCCGGGCGCCGTGGCTCACACCTGTAATCCCAGCACTTCGGGAGCCCGAGGCAGGTGGATCACCTGAGGTCAGGAGTTCAAGACCAACTTGGCCAACATGGTGAAACCCCGTCTCTACTAAAAATGCAAATATTAGCCAGGCGTGGTGGCGGGCGCCTGTAATCCCAGCTATGTGGGGGACTGAGGCAGGAGAATCGCCTGAATCCGGGAGGTGGAGGTTGCAGTGAGCTGAGATTGCGCCACTGCACTCCAGCCTGGGGGACACAGCGAGACTCCATCTCAAAATAAATAAACGAATGAAAAATAAAACAAGCAGAAACCCCTAAACATCCCATGGAACTGTAGAGGCCTCCGGGGTCTCCCCTGCGTGAGGACCTCAGAGCCCACATGCTGGGAGCTCCCTGGACAGGCCCCTTTCCCTCTCCAAGCCTCCGTCTGTTCATCCGTAAAATGAGTGGTTCTGAGCAAATGATTCCCAAATAAAAGACATGGGCGGGGCGGCGCCACCCGCAGACTCACCCAGCGTGATGGGCTTGCTGTCCTCCTGATCGGACCCCATCCCCGCCCGGGGACTGCCGCTCTGCTCTGCGTCTGCAAAGAGAGGGAAGAGGTGTTGGTGACATCGCAGAGGCCCCACTCCAGGAGCAGATGAGATTTCGACGCTGGTAACCCAGGCCTGGGCTGGGCCAGTGCTGGGAAGACAGTGGCCCTGAAACATGCCCACGCCCCGGGGTCTCTGCTTGGGCCCTTCTCTTGGCTGCTGCCCTAGAGGGTCGTGGACATGTGGCCAGGCACCCTGCAGACACCAGCTGGGCCCCTGTGGGCGCCAGTGCACCTGTATGCTGGAGTCAGCCCTCCATGTCTGCAGGGGTAGCTCAGTCGTGGGTAAAGAAGTTGGGTACCTGGAGTCTTAACAGAGTGACGTTTAAATCCCAGCTCCCCCGTCTTCTTGCTGTGCAACCCTGAGCAAGTCACTTGCCCTCTCTGAGCCTCATCTGTAAAATGAGGTTCAGGCCAGGCGCGGTGGCTCATGCCTGTAATCCCAGCCCTTTGGGAGGCTGACGCAGGCAGATCACCTGAGGTCGGGAGTTCGAGACCAGCCTGGCCAACATGGTGAAACCCCATCTCTACTAACCGTGCAAAAACTAGCCAGGTGTGGTGGCGCGCACCTGTAGTCCCAGCTACTCTGGAGGCTGAGGAAGGAGAATTGCTTGAACCTGGGAGGCGGAGGCTGCAGTGAGCTGAGATTGCACCACTGCACTCCAGTCTGTGTGACTGCAGTTGGAAGCCAGCCTGGGCAACAGAGCAAGACCCCATCTCAGAAAATAAAACCAACCAACCAAACAAAACAAAACAAAATGGCCAGACGAGGTGGCTCAGGCCTGTAATCCCAGCACTTTGGGAGGGCAAAGCAGGAAAATCCCCTGAGGTCAGGAGTTCAAGACCAGCCTGGCCAATATGGGAAACCCTGTCACTACCAAAAATACAAAATTAGCCAGGTGTGGTGGCGGTCGCCTGTAATCCCAGCTACTCGGGAGGCTAAAGCAGGAGAATTGCTTGAACCCAGGAGGTGGAGGTTCCAGGAGAATCACTTGAACCCAGGAGGAAGAGGCTGCAGGGAGCAGAGATCAGAGATCACACCACTGCACGCCAGCCTGGGCAACAGAGCGAGACTCTGTCTCAAATTAAATAAACAATAAAATGCAATTTTTAAAAAATGAGTTCACTCATTCAGCCCCACCTTAGCCCTGCACGGGAGGGCTATCACTGTGCCTGTCTTACAGATGAGGAAACTGAGGATCAGAGAGGTAAGCCCTTGAGACACCAGGTTCCCTGAGCCTCAGCCCCTGCCCCTGTCATCCCAGGGACCTGTCTGTTCGTCCTGGGTGGCCATTCGGGGACCGCAGAGAGAGGCGGCTGAGGGGTGGCTTCTGTGATGGCGACGTCCCCACTGCCCGCCTGGCTAGGGTGCTCCCTCTGCCCCGGCGCCCGCCCCTCCATCTTATCTAAAAATAATCAGGTTCCTTGGCAGACATGCAGGCAGACAGACGCTGAGCTCAGCGTTATCGGCTCTGGCAGCCTGGATGGAGGACGAGTCACATCCACCCGCTCCGGAGCCCTGACCCTCCCTCCAACTGAGGGCTGAAGCTGGGGGGCAGGTGGACAAGCCCAGCCAGGCAGAGCCCCCTCCACAGCCCCACCCATGGATCGCCCAGGTCAAAGACAAAGGTGGCAGGAACCAGCATCAAAGGCTGCAGAAAGAGAATCACGCCCCTCCCACCCACCCCAGACCCCAAGGCCATCCAATCGCCGTGTGACCTCAGGCGAGCCGCCTAGCGTCCTGCGCCTGTTTTCCACATGGGCACAAACATCACTCAGGCCCTATCAGAGCTGGGAGGGAGCCAGGAGAGGATACTCCTGAAGCACTAGGGGGTATCTGGAGACCTCGATCACGAGATAATCCACCACGTTATCGCTTTCTTTCATTTATTTATTTATTTTTGAGAGACGGGGTCTCACTCTGTAGCCCAGGCTGGAGTGCAGTGGCACGATCTCAGCTCAGGGCAACAATCTCCGCCTCCCAGGTTCAAGCGATTCTCCTGCCTCAGCCTCCAGAGTAGCCGGGACTACAGGTGTGCACCATCATGCTGACTAATTTTTGTATGTGTGTGTGTATATATATATATATATATATATATATATATATTTTTTTTTTACAGTCTCTGTCACCAGGCGCCAGGCTGGAGTGCAGTGGCACAATCTCGGCTCACTACAACCTCCGCCTCCCAGGTTCAAGCAATTCTCCTGCCTCAGCCTCCTGAGTAGCTGGGACTACAGGTGCATGTCACCATGCCCAGCTAATTTTTTTGTATTTTAGTAGAGACGGGGTTTCACCATGTTGGCCAGGATGGTCTCGATCTCTTGACCTCGTGATCCGCCCGCCTCGGCCTCCCAAAGTGCTGGGATTACAGGCGTGAGCCACCGCACCCGGCCAATTTTTGTATTTTTAGTAGAGACAGGGTTTCACACCATGTTGGCCAGGCTGGTCTTGAACTCCTGACCTCGGGTGATTTGCTCACCGTGGCCTTTCAAAGTGCTGGGAGTAAAAGCATGAG
Organism: Sapajus apella; assembly: GCF_009761245.1. Lineage (NCBI taxonomy): Eukaryota > Metazoa > Chordata > Mammalia > Primates > Cebidae > Sapajus > Sapajus apella. The sequence continues at coordinate 7,857,691 of NW_022437017.1, forward strand.
CCACCGCGCCACAGACAAGGAAAGCTACAGGTCAGAACCACAAGCAACAGCCTCCCTCCCAGGCCAAGTGATGGACTTCATCACTAGGGTCACTTTATCCACTGTTCTGTGCTGGGATCAGATACCCGAGCCAGGTACTGTCTCTGAGAGCCATCGGTCTGTGTGCTCTGAGCACGCCACTTCCCTTTCAAGGCCTGAGTTTCCTCGTCCACAAAATGAGATGGTGATTAAGCCAGGTGCGGTGGCATGGTGGGTCATGCCCGTAATCCCAGCCCTTTGGGAGGCCGAGGAGAGACGATCACTTAAGGCCAGGAGTTCGAGACCAGCCAGGACAACATAGTGAGACCCCGTTTTTACAAAAACATTAGCTGGGCATGGTATCAGGTGTCTGTAGTCCCAGCTACTCAGGAGGCTGACACAGGAGGATCACTTGAGCCTGGGGGGTTGAGGGTGCAGTGAGCCGTGATCACGCCACTGCACTCCAGCCTGGGCAACAGAGCAAGACCTTGTTTAAAAAAAATAAATGGGGGCCGGGTGCAGTGGCTCATGCCTGTAATCCCAGCACTTTGGGAGGCCCAGGCAGGCGGATCACCAGGTCAGGAGATCAAGACCATCCTGGCTAACACAGTGAAACCCCATCTCTACTAAAAATACAAAAAATTAGCTGGGTGTGGTGGCAGGCACCTATAGTCCCAGCTACTTGGGTGACTGAGGCAGGAAAATTGCTTGAACCCGGGAGATGGAGGTTGCAGTGAGGTGAGATCTCGCCACTGCACTTCAGCCTGGGTGACAATAGCAAGACTTCGTCCAAAAAAAAAGTTTTTTTAAAAAAAGAGGGGGCCGGGCGCGGTGGCTCACACCTGTAATCCCAGCACTTTGGGAGGCCGAGGCGGGCGGATCACGAGGTCAAGTGATCGAGACCAGCCTGGCCAACATGGTGAAAGCCCATCCCTACTAAAAATACAAAAATTAGCTGGGCGTGGTGGCGGGTGCCTGTAATCCCAGCTACTCAGGAAGCTGAGGCAGGAGAATCGCTTGAACTGGGGAGGCAGAGGTTGTGGTGAGCCGAGATGGCGCCACTGCACTCCAGCCCATTCGACAGAGCGAGACTGAGACTCCATCTCAAAAAAAAAAAAATGGAGACCACTCCCAGGGTTGCTGGGAGACTGGCCAAAGCCGTGGTATTTCCCAGCGCACGGAGCCTCTGGTGCTGGCTCAGCACTGTGCCGATGGCTTTGCCCACACCGTGCGTCCTGCACCCACTGACTGCCAAGACCAATGATGCCATAAACATGACAGGAGCAGGGCCCGGTGCCTCAGTTTCCCAACCAGGAAACAGAGGAGCAGATCAGAGAAGCCCTTCCTGCAGCCAGGCTTTCCCAGCCTCGGCCAAATGGGCCAGACGGCAACCGAGGGGAGCGTGCCCGGCTGGGCCCCGAGCCCTGCCGCCGATCCCAGGCTGGGGCAGCCAGCGGCCCCTTGGAGCTGGCCAGTTCTGTTTGGACCGCCTCGAGGCTGGGCACGGGTGGCCATGCTGTTGGAAAGGGCCCAGCCAGGGCACCCAGCCGTCCGGGCTCCGGGCCGTGGGCACAGGACCCTCTTTTGGAACCAGAGCCCACACAGACTCAGCAGGCTGCAGTGCCCGGCTGGCGTCTGGGTGTTTCCCTGGAAACAGGGGGTGTTTCTTGGGCACCTACTAAGCACGAGGCCCCCACAGTGGTTCCCAGCATATGCTTGTGAATCTGGCAGCCAGGGAGTGGGGACCTCAGATGCATCTGCGCCTTACCCTTCTCATCTGTGAAATGGACACGACTGTAGCACCCTCTGGAAGCTGTTTGTGAAGGGCAAGGTGGTAATGAATGAAACATGGGCCGGGTGCGGGGGCTCACGCCTGTAACCCCAGCACTATGGGAGGCCGATGCTGTCGGATCACCTGAGGTCAGGAGTTTAAGACCAGCCTGGCCAATGTGGTGAAACCCCGTCTTTACTAAAAATACAAAAATTAGCCAGGCGTGGTGGCGGGTACCTGCAATCCCAGCTACTCAGGAGGTTCAGGCAGGGGAATCGCTTGAACCCAGGAGGCAGAGGTGATTGGGCCAAGTGCACTCCAGCCTGGGTAACAGAGTGAGACTCTGTCTCACACAAAAAAAGTAATGAATGATTTTTTTTTTCTTCTTTTTTTTTTTTTTTTTAAAAAA